>NW_003852500.1:5668803-5671661 GCF_000181295.1 Otolemur garnettii
GCCCGCCACAACGCCTGGCCATTTTTTGGTTGCAGCCATCATTGTTGTTTGGCGGGCCCGGGCTGGGGATTCGAACCCTCCACCTTAGGTGTATGTGGCCTGCACCTTAGCCTCTTGAGCCACAGGCGCCGAGCCAGAAAAGGGGATATTTCTAAAATCAGTTTGTCTCACCAGACTGTAGCCAGGTGAATTACTGGAAAATCTAATGAAAGAAGTTTAGAGATTAAAGCTGCTAAATTTAAATTTTATGCTTGGTATAAATTTTATGCTAGTACTGATCCTACAAGTATGGCTCAACTTGCCATTTTTATTAGAGGCATTAATGAAGAATATAAGGTCACTGAAGAAGTGGCTTCTTTAGTGCCATTGAAAGACACAACTAAATCAAGAGACTTATATGAAGCAGTAAAAAAATACATTAAAGCAATTATCTCTGTTCATTGTCAGCATATCTGGTATAGTTACTGATGGTGCAATGGTAAGTAAAAGAGAGGGACTTGTAAAGTTAATAAAGATGATGCAATTGCTGCCCCCAAATCATTTGCTGAAATATCATTGCATCAAGAAAATTTATGCCCAAAAGCTTTTAAAATGGTTAACATCATACAGATCTTCATTTAGACTGTGAATTTCCTAAGAGCCAAGGGAATTCACAAAAGTCCTATCCTCAGGGAGCTTTAAATTCTAGAAGGGGAAGAAGTAGCCCATATATATGCAGTGGTCTTTGATGTGGCCCTGCACATCTTGTGAGGCCAGGGGTCATCAATGTGACCTGTGGGCTAAATCTGGTCTTCTACCTCATTTTCTGTTTTGTTTGTTTGTTTTGTTTTGTTTTTGAGACAAAGTTTGGTTGCCCTTGGTAGAATGTCATGGTGTCATAGCTCACAGAAACCTCAAACTCTTGGGCTCAAGTGATTCTCTTGCCTCGGCCTCCCAAGTAGCTGGAACTAAAGGGGCCCAGCTGTTTTTAGAGATAGGGTCCTGCTCTTGCGCAGCTGGTCTCACACTCCTGAGCTCAAGCAGTCCACTCGCTTCACCCTCCCAGAGCGCTGGGATTACAGGCATGAGCCACTGCACCTGGCCCTTTCTACCTCATTTTGTATGGCCCACAAGTTAAGAATGGTGTTTAAAATTTTAATAGATAATAATTTTTAGTCAAGTGCAGTGGCACATGTTTGTAGTCCTACCTACTTAGGAGGCTGAGGCAGGAAAAGCACTTGAGCAGTTCAAGGCTGCAGTCAGTGCTCTATGATCATAGCTGTGAATAGCCACTGTACTCCAGCCTGGGTGACATAGCAAGATCCTATCACAAACATATATACATATATGTATGCATATATATATATGTATATTTATATCTGTGTGTATATATATGCTTTAAACAAGAGAATTTCATGACACATAAAAAATATATGAAATTCAGTTTTCAGTGTCCATAAATGGTTTGTTTAACAATTGGAATTATAGATGATTTTAATTCATAATTATTTCATTTAACCAATAATTTTTTTTTTATTTTGAGACAAAGTCTCACTATGTCACCCTTGGTAGAGTACTGTCTTGTCACAGTTTACAGCAACCTCAAACTCTTGGGCTTAAACAGTTCTCTTGCCTCAGCTTCCCAAGTAGCTGGGACTACAGGCACCCACCACAACACCTGGCTATTTTTTTGTTGCAGTTGTCATTGTTGTTTAGCAGACCCGGGCTAGGCTCAAACCCACTAGCCTCATGTATGTGGCTGGTGCCCTACTCATTGAGCTACAGGCGCCAAGCCTAACCCATAATTATTTTATTTATATACTTATTGTCATTGACTGCCTTCATGTTACAGTGGCAGAGTTCAGTAATTGTGGCAATAACTGTATGTTCTGCAGAGCCTAAAATATTTACTATCTGGCCTTTCACAAGAAAAGTTTACTGAGCCCTGGCTTACCTTGTGGACACCTCTCTTGTCTCTATCTCACCATCCCCTGCCACAATGCTCTCTCCCCTTCATCTGCAAGTCTTTGTACAAACTTCCTTTTCTCAAATTCTCCCCCATACATCATCTTCCATTCGACTGAGTCTTCCTCATCTTCAGATCCCAACTCCAGCTTTATTCCTCAAGAAAACTGTCTCAAAATGCTTTAGTTTCAATGATGCATCTCCTTTGCTTTTCTCTTATCCTCCTCATGTTTACATCCTCACTTCCCTCCTGCCCAACCAGACTCCATGGCCATTCTCTACACCTCCTTTGCCCCTCGGTCCTTCCAGTAGCACCGAGGCCCCAGGGCAGTGGAGCACTAGAGCCCAACTACATACATCACTCTAGAGATAACAACTACAGCCTGAGGTTCCGGGGTCCCCCTGGAGTCATGCCCTTAGCTGGCCCACCTACTCTCTTTCCTGCAGGCCACGCTCACCTCCTTTGACCCCTCCCAGCAACCCTGCAACACTTCTCTTAACTTGCTTTGCTTCCTATTTCATTTGACAAGGGAAGAAGTTCTCCATATCCTTTCATGAGCTCTTGTCAGCCTCACTGCCTCAGCATCTCTCCATTCCCAGTGGAAGAACTGCCCACATCCCTTCATGATGCCAGCCAGTCCCTATGTAGTGAACTAGAGCCCAGCCCTTGCCTTAACAAGGACCCCTTCCAGCCATTCTTACCCTCCTGTCCTGCACTTTGCCTCTTCTAATTCCTTCCCTTAAGTATACAAAAATGCTGGAATACCACTTATCTTAAATAAATAGGCTTGGCGCCTGTGGCTCAAGCGGCTAAGGCGCCAGCCGCATACACCTAAGGTAGCGGGTTCGAATCCCCAGCCCGGGCCCGCCAAACAACGATGGCTGCAACCAAAAAATGGCCAGGCGTTGTGGCG
>NW_003852500.1:5671706-5729221 GCF_000181295.1 Otolemur garnettii
GCTGAGGCAGGAGACTCGCTTGAACCCAGGAGTTGGAGGTTGCTGTGAGCATGATGCCATGGCACTCTACCCAGGGGGATAGCTTGAGGCTCCGTCTCAAAAAAAAATAAATAAATAAAAATAAAAATAAAAAATATCTTAAATAAATACTACTCTGTAAGCCCAGTCTTGACCCCAGAGCTTCATGGTTTCTGCTTTTGCCACAGTCATGCCCTTGCTTGTCCTTAGAGCCACTGTGCAGCATTCCTCCTTGCCTGGAGTGAGCTCCTCCAGACATTTGCATCACTCACTCCCTCACTTCAGTCAGGTGCTCAGCATTTGCCTCCTCAGAGAAGCCTTTGTGGCTGTATGTTCAATGCAGGCTTTTCTCTGTCAGGTTCTCCCCTCATCCTCCTGCATTTTTCTTCTAGCACATATCACTATCTAAAATGTGTATTTGTTTATTTGCACTGTGATGGCAGGACTTTGTCACCTCTGTTCACTACTAAGCCTCTATTTCTGGAACCATATCTAATAGATTAAACACTTGTTCTAAGTCTAAATAAAATACAGGAGGTTTATCAGGCCTCCAAAGATTCTGGGGGGTGGTGCTTAGAGTCATCCAATCCCTGATTTTATATTTCTCTACTTGGACTTCAATGATAATAGCTTCACGTTAAAGCTGGTTTCCCTCATGGTGGAAAAGGACTTCAGCAATACTAAGGTTCTTAACTGTATCCTACATGAGAGGTTGGCAAGCTTTTTCTATAAAGAGCCAGATAGAAAACTATTTTAATCTTTGTGGACTTGTAAATACAGTCCTGTTGCAGCTAGTCCACTGCACTGTGAAATCACCCATAGACAATTTGTAAACAAATGAGCATAGCTATGTTCTGATAAAATTACTGAGTATTTACGAAAACAGGCAGCAGGCCAGATTTAGTCTGAGGTCATAGCTTGCTGACCCCTGCCCTTTGAGTAGGTGGCCTTTGTAGTGGGGCTCTCAGAAGAACAAGAGGGCTTTGTTTTCCAAGGTTCCCAACAACCCTCCTCTTTTGAATTCTTGGTCTGAATTTTTTCTAATCGCTGGTATTGAACCTGATTCCTATGGTAAGTGGGATGAGACTATCTCACTGGTATACTCATAGCCCACTCTGAAGCTACTGGTAACAGGAAATTCCCAAAGCTTGTGGGCTGCATGAGGTTAGGACTGTACTGATCAAGGAGGGGCCCAGGGAATGGATACTGGTTAGGCACCAAATGAGATCAACTGTGTAGAGTTGATCATAGTGTGTTACAGTATGTGCTTGTGCAACTGTTGTCCTCCTAGAATGTAATCCCCTTAAGGTCAGGCACCACACTGTGTGATTAGTAGCCCTACTAATGAGGTCATAAAGATTGCATTTTGTACAGTACTTGAGTTCAATTAAATTGAGAGAGGCAAGAAGGCTTTGCTCATGTGAATTATGTATTTTTGATTTTTTGGAAGGATTTAACAACGTAGTTTATGTGATCCTTTATCAGTCACATAAATGACAGGAAAAAAATATCCTTTAGAAAATATCTTGTTTCATTGTCCTTAAAAATTTTCCGAGTCCTAAAGGAATAAAATGAATTTTTTTTTTTTTAATTTAAGGTTCACAAAAAGGATTCTGGCTTTTGGCGAGATTTTGGCTTTGGAATGACTTGTCAATATCGATCAGATTTCCTGACCATTGGTGAGTATACCTTACATTTAAGGATAGGACTTTACATATTTACTATAAAGCTTATAGAATTTTGCTAAAAGGTCTCAGATTTGAGTGTTTTCCTGTTAAATTATAGCGTCTGAAGTTAGCTGTAAAGAGGAATCTGGAGATAAAAAAGGCCACGTGAGTTTTTAATGTCTCTGAATAGCAAAAATGAGGTCATATAGATAAAATAAAAGTATCCAGCTGCAGTGGTTCACACCTGTAATACTAGCACTCTGGGAGGCTGAGATGGGTGAATCACCTGAGCTCAGGAGTTCAAGACCAGCCTAAGCAAGAGTGAGACCCCATCTCTACTAAAAATAGAAAAACTAGCCAAGCATTGTGGTGGGCGGCTTTAGTCCCAGGTACACAAGAAGCTGAGGCAAGGGAATCACTTGAGCCCAAGAGTTTAAGGTTACTGTGAGCTAGGACATCACAGCACCCTACCCAGGGCACAGAGTGAGACTCTGTCTCAAAAAAGGTAAAAATAAAAGTATAGTATAATATTTACTTGTTCTTTCATAATCAAAACACTTGTTTTTAAAACTGGATACTCTTTCATAAGATTTCTCTACAAGTTTACTATTATGCTTATGGTTTGTTATAGCTAGAAGTAATCTTGAATTATCTAGACTAAGGGCTTGCTTTCTTTTTTTCTTTTTTGAGATGAAACCTCCTTTAATTGTCTAGTAAACTATTGATATTATGCAAAATCCTACTATTTAGGGCAAATGAAAAAAATGAGCTGGTCTTTCTAGCTGTGTTTCAAGTTGGAGTTGGACACTTGGAAACATAGCTTAGTTGTTCATTCACCTTAGCCCAGAGATGGGCCTTGAAGAACTTATCTAATCATACTTCTCCATCCCAACTTCAGTCTTACCCAACCAAAACTAAAAGTGTCAGAGAATAGTTTAATAAAATAGGCTGAATCCTAATTCCATGTCTCCTGATTCATTTAGTGCTGGCTACTTTTCCATAGGACAGAAGTCACAGAACATATTTTCATATTATATTTATTTTTATAACCAGCCATTTGTTTTAGAAATCTCCCTACCTTCTGCTACATGATTGTAACATGTGAATATTGGAAAGTCAGAAAATAACAATAACAAGACTATTAAAAGAAACTAATACTCTTTTCTTTGATTTCTTGCTTAGTAAAACAGTAAGCATTCACTGTCCCTCAAAAGAGAGTTTTATACATTTTTTCAGCAGTGTCTTGGGTGCTTGTAGTCCTTATCTCGTTTTTATATTATGACTTTATTGAGATATAATTCATATATCATGAAATTTACTAATTTAAGATGTACAGTTCACCAAGTTGTGTGGCTATCATCACAGTCAAACTTAAAAACGTTATCATCACCCCAAAAAGAAACCGTATCTATACCTCTTAGCCATCTCTCACCATTTCCTACCAACCCCTTTTACCCTCAAACCTAGGCATCCAAAATTAATCTACCTCCTACAGATTTACCTTTTTTGGTATTTAATATAAACTGAATTATATAATATGTGGCTTTTATGACTGGTTTCTTTCACTCAACATGTTTTCAAGCTTCATCCATGTTGGAGCATATATCAGGTACTTCATTATTTCATTTGATAGCTAAAAAATGCTTCATTGTATGGTTATACCACATTCTGCTTATCTGTTTGCCAGTTTCTAGACATTTGAGTTGTTTCTACTTTTTGGCTATTGTGAATAATGCTGATGACCTAGACTTTGAATTCTTTTGGCTGTCCACATATACCTAGGAGATTGCTGGATTATATCGTAACCCTATGTTTGACCTTTTGAGGAATTGCCACACTATTCTCCAAAGTGACTACATCATTTTATATTCCTACCAGCAGTGTATATAAGAGTTCCAATTTCTCCACATTGTCATTAATAAATGTTATTATCTGTCTTTATGTTTCTAGCCATTGTAGTGGAGTGAAGTGGTATCTGATTGTGGTTTTGATTGTCGTTTCCCTGATGAGTAATGATGTTGAGCTTCTTTTCATGTGTTTATTGGCCATTTGTGTATCTTTTTGGTAAAAATGTCTATTCAGATACTTTGCTCATTTTAATTGGGTTATTGGAGTTTTGGGGGCTTGTTGAATATATGTACATTAATATTTTTCATCACATTTGGGAAGTTTCAGCCATTACAGTCATCCTTCACTATTCATAGGGGATTGTATCCAGGAAACCAAAATCCATGGACAATCAAGTCCTTACATGTACAAAATGGTGCAGTATTTGCATGTAACCTATGTACATTCTCCCAAATACTGATTTAAACCATCTCTAGATGAATTATAATGCTTTATACAGTGTAAATGCTATTTAAATGGTTGTTATACTGTATTTTTTAAATTTGTATTATTTTTATTGTTTTTTTTTTTCTTTTTCCTTTTTTGGGTTTACACACACACATACACACATTATTGATCTGTAGTTGAATCTGCAGAAATGGAACCCATGGACACAGAGGCCAATTGTTTTTCTTTGAATATTTTTTCTGCTCCTTTCTTTCTTTCTTTCTTTTTTTTTTTTTTTTTGAGACAGAGCCTCAAGCTGTCCCCCTGGGTAGAGTGCCCTGGCATTACAGCTCACAACAACCTCCAACTCCTGGGCTCAAGCAAGTCACCTGCCTCCACCTCCCAAGTAGCTGGGACCACAGGTGTTCGCCACAATGCCCGGCTATTTTTTGATTGCAGCCATTATTGTTGTTTGGCGGGACCGGGCTGGATTCGAACCCGCCACCTTAGTGTATGTGGCTGGCGCCCCAACCGCCTGAGCCACAGGCGCCGAGCCTTCTGCTCCTTTCTTACTTTCTTCTTGTTATACTCTCATTGTGGATATGTTGGTACACTTAATAGTATCCTCTATTTCTCTGAAGCTCTGTTCATTTTTCTTTGTTCTCTTTTCCCTCTTTTTTTCTTCAGATTGTATAATCTCTATTGATCTGTCTTCAAGTTCTCTGATTCTTTTCTTAATTGAGATCTACTATTGAGCTGCTTAATGAATTTTTCATTTCAGTTATTATACCTTTTAGCTCCAGAATTTCCATTTGGTTCTTTTTATATATGTACATATAATTTTTCTCTCTATTAATATTTTCTGTTTCATGAGACATTGTCATCTTACCTTTTGTTACTTCTTTAAATGTCATTTTTTTTTTATTCTTTGAACGTATTTATAATGACTACTTTGGAATTTTTGTTTGTTAAAGTTGACATCTGGTGCCCTGACACAAGCAGTTTCTGGTGCTTTTTTCCTGCTATATGGGTCACACCTTGTTTCATGATTTTTTTTTTTTAAACTGGACATTTTAGTTAATATGTTGTGGCAACTCTGGATACTAATTCTCCCCTACCTACAAGGCTTGTTTTTGTTTTTCCTCATTTATTTACTGACTTAGTTGGATTGTTTTAGTCAATTCTTATCCCCCTGCCTTCTGGCAATATGAAGCCTCTGACTTTGTTCCTCTGGACGTGTACAGCTCTGCTGGCATGGCATTGAATTTAGCAGGGACTTAACTGCCTGCTTCCAGGCCTCTGTTGGTATCACTCCCAACTGTTAGTCTCTACTGATTGTTCACTAATTGGTGTCTTGTTTTTGTCAGTGCTCTAGGGTATGAATTGCTCTACAATATGACTCAATTAAATTGGACCCTTTTGCTGGGGTAGTTTTTGAGACAAGTCTTTGGGATTTGTTCAGACCCCAGGGAGGGATCTTCTTATCTCTTTCCCTGATTCTCTCTGGTAAACTACCTGGTCTGCAGTTCAGCTTGTTTCCCTCATGGAGCTATCAGCCACCTCCTAATAGCTTACTACCAAATCTCCATTATCTCCTTTTTTTAATATTAAAATTTTTTAATTTTTATTTTTTTAGAGATGAGGTCTCACTATATTGCCCAGCCTGGTCTCAAACTTCTGGCCTCAAGCAGTCATCCCATCTTCACCTCCTCAGTGGGTGAGGTACTGTCCCTGGCTTCAGTTATTTTACAGAGGTTTGAACTTCCCTGTACTTTAAATATAAAATCACTTCCTTTGGGAAGAGCTTTGCAGCAGTTTGGTCTTATGACTACCTCTTTGGGAAAAATCTCTGAAGTTTGCTCAAGCTGAGGACAGTGACAGTGGCACATTTACAAAGCAGAGTAACACTCCTGTTTTCTAAGAAAGAAGATGGGTAGGAGAATTAGGCCCCCAAAATGTTCAGCTTGCTGCACCTGGAGTAGAGCCTCCACCCTGTGAGTGTGGGCTGGGTAAGAATGGGAGCTGCACCTGTTTGGAATTTCATTTGGAGTGTCACTTCCTTTCTCTTTTTCCTCTAGTATTCTAATTACATGTGTTACGCCTTTCATAGTTATCTCACCGTTCTTACATAGTTTGTCCTTTTCTTTTCTCAGTCTTTTTTCCTGTTTTTGAAATTTCTTTTGTCATATCCTCAAGCTCAGAGAGTCTTTAGCTAAGTCCAGTCTACTATCAAACCCATCAAAGGCATTCTCCTTTTCTTCTCTTTTTTGTGTGTTGTTATTATTGTTGTTGTTGTTTGTTTGTTTGTTTGTTTATTTGGAAATAGCATCTCTGCCACCCTGGCTGGAATATAGTGATGTGATCATAGCTCACTATAACCTAGAACTCCTGGCTTCAAGACATCTTTCTGCCTTAGCCTCCTGAAGTGCTGGTATTCCAGGTGTGTGCCACTGCACCCAGCTTCATTCATTTCTTTTATAGTGTTTCTTATGTCTAGTATTTCTTTTTGGTTTCTTCTTTTTCTGAGAACTTTCATCTCTCTACTTATACATTACTAATCTTGTATGTTGTCTACTTTTTCCGATAGAGCCCAAAGCATATTAACCATAGTTATTTTAAATTCCCAACCTGATAATTCCAACATTCCTGCTGTATCTGAATCTGGATCTGGTACATGCTCTGTTTCTGTGTCTTTCTGCCTTTTAGCTTATGTTGAATAATAATTTTTGTTTGTTTGTTTTTTTTGCAGTTTTGACCAGGGCCAGGCTTGAACCTGCCACCCGGGTATATGGGGCTGGCGCCCTATTCCTTGAGCTACAGGCACCGCCCTGAATAATAATTTTTTTGATTGAAAGCTGGACTTGATATACTAGATCAGTGGTCCTCAATCTTCCTAATGCCCCGATGTATTTTCATTGTTACAAAGGGATCATGACTCAAAGGTTGAGAACCACTGTACTAGGTAGAAGACATTGAAGTAGTAAGGTGTAGTGGGAGGGGAAGTATACTCTAGTCCTATGATTAGGTCTATGTCCTTTTGGTGAGCCTGTGCCCCGGGGTGTGAACTTCACACATCCAGTCTCCCTCCCCTCCCTTCCCCTCCTAGACAGTATGGTTAGAAAGGGCTGGAGTTGGTTCCTCCAGGTCAGTTAGGCTCTGATGAAACCCAGCAAGTTAGGTTCTAGTTAAATAGCTTTTCCTGAAATCAGGCCTTATTAATGAGAACAGAATCCTCTGACATATTTAGAAATGATTACCTTTCCTCCCACTCCTTACTGCTGGAAGAATTAGGGGATTTTTCTCTGATCTTCACTATTGAGAGCCTGATGCAGATCCTAGAGGTAAAACTCAGAAAAGTATGGGAGTCTCAACATGACTGAGTTCCCCTGGAGTTTTTAACTCTAGACTTGCCTACACTGAGCTTCCAGCAATTTGTCAGTTACAATTCATATTTTTCTGCCTTGCTACTGGTTCCTACAGAGATTTCTGCTTCAGTAAGTTGTGATTCTTTGTATCTACCTGCCTGTCTTTCCAATTTTGAGGCCAGCAGTTTGCTCTGTGACCTCGGTTCTCTTAGGGACATATAAGAGGTATTGCTGATTTTTCAGCTTTGTACTTGTTTGGATGGGATAATAACTTCCAAGCTCCTTACATGCTAGACCAAAACTGGGAGTCTCCCACTTTTTTTTTTTTTGAGACAGAGCCTCAAGGTGTCCCTCTGGGTAGAGTGCAGTGGCATCACAGCTCACAGCAACCTCCAACTCCTGTGCTCAAGTGAGTCTCCTGCCTCTGCCTCCCAAGTAGCTAGGACCACAGGCGCCCACCACAATGCCCAGCTATTTTTTGGTTGCAGCTGTCATTGTTGTTTGGTGGGCCTGGGCTGGATTCGAACCCGCTACCTTAGGTGTATGTGGCTGGCGCCTTAGCCACTTGAGCCACAGGCGTGGAGCCAGTCTCCCACTTTTTTAAGTATCTATACCATCTCTAATATTTGAAGAGCTTATTCATATCTGTAAGGAGTAAGAGCTGAGATGTATCAGATGTAGCATTTAACTCTGATTGTTTAATACTTTTCAAAGCTCTCAGGATTATTGACCATCCGTGAATGGTAGGATAGGTTATTGCATTTAAGTAGGATAGAATTATTTGCAATTAAGTAGGATAGAATTATTTACAGGAGACATAATTTAGAAGTCTAACTCTTTATTACATAGTTTTTCCCCATTTTTAAGAATTTGTTTTCTAGCTCTTCAAAAAACTTCATATGGTTTGTGTTCTCCATGCTTCTTTAAAGTTAGTTGCTGAGCTTGTGTACCAGTTTGAAATAATCTCCCCCTACCTCTTCTGTCATGTCGGTCCACTCCAGTTAACCTTCTGCCCATGGGTCCACCAGAATTGTTCTACGTGAGGTTATAAATAACCTCTATGCTATCAGGTCTACTTAGTTAATTTTAAGGGTTATTTTGTTTGTTTTGGTTTTTTTGCAGTTTTTGGCCGGGGCTGGGTTTGAACCCACCACCTCTGGCATACGGGGCGACGCCTTACTCCTTTGAGCCACAGGCGCCACCCTAATTTTAAGTTCTTATTCGAGTGGCATAGATACTTGGGAACAACTTCCTCAAGACACTTTTTCTCTTGAGCTCTGTGATAGTACCCTCTCCAGAAGTTTCTCCCTCATCTGGAGTCATTTTTTCAGTCTCATTTGCTGATTTATCTTTTTCTGTTTCAGTTTAATGTCTAAAATGTCATTTATTAGTGTTTAGACCTAGGCCCTGTTTTCCCTCTAAATTTCTTCAATAATTTCATTCATTTCCATGGCTATAAGTCATCTGTATGCCAATTCTCAAGTTTATATCTCCAGTTTGGCCCATTCCTTTGATTTCCCCTCTGGAAAGTTTTCTGTAACCCAGAAAACCTTGTGTCTCAAAGGATAGAAAGAAACTATAATAAAAATATGAATGATGGCTCAATGCCTGTGGCTCAAGTGGCTAAGGCGCCAGCCACATACACCTAAGGTGGCAGGTTCGAATCCAGTCTGGGCCCGCCAAACAACAATGATGGCTACAACCAAAAAATATGAATGGTAGTAAAGATTATAGGTGATTTATATTTTCCTTTGACTTCCTATAAATTTTCTATAGATCTATGAAGTTTATGAAATGTTTTCAAATATTTAATCTCGTTTTGATATTCTCAATGACTGAGTCTGATCTAGAGTCTAAATGTTGGCTTGCAACTGGACTTCAAACTAGGATGTTATTCCTTCACATCATGTGTCCTTGTGTTATATTATACCATGCCATCTCATTTGAAGCAGAACGTGTAAATCTTTATGATGTTTCTCTGTGCTCTGGCTATTAAACAGTTACTTATAATGCCAGTTTTGATCCTGCAGGTGGATTTGACATGGAAGTAAAAGGTTGGGGTGGAGAAGATGTTCATCTTTATCGAAAATACTTACATGGTGACCTTATGGTGATTCGGACTCCGGTTCCTGGTCTTTTCCACCTCTGGCATGAAAAGCGCTGTGCTGATGAGCTGACCCCTGAGCAGTACCGCATGTGCATCCAGTCCAAAGCCATGAACGAGGCCTCTCACTCCCACCTGGGAATGCTGGTCTTCAGGGAGGAAATAGAGACACACCTTCATAAACAGGCATACAGGACAAACAGTGAAGCTGTTGGTTGATGTAATTGTTAACACATTACAGTCTGAACCACAAACCAGCACTGTTTATTTAGCCTTAATTCCAATTCCAGATGCAGTGCCTCTTTCAGAGAAGACATGTTTATTTTTCACGTTCTTGCTGGCATTACTTCACTTTAGCAATTCAGCCTGATATGCAAAGAAAAAACAAGTGTTTCAGCACAAAGCTTCTGTTTTGTCAGAATACACCAGCTTTTGTCCCAAAGGTTGTTTTGATTTAATTTCTGCCTGGTGCCCATGCTCTGATTGAATGTGGGATTGCATGGTATCCTCATTGCATCTGGGTGGAGAGATGGGATATGCCGGGCTGACGGTGAGTCAGAAGCAGCACACTCCCACAGAGGGGACGGAGTATTATGGACATAGGGTGTGGATAAGTATCTTCAACATCAACCACTGTCACCCCACTTGATTTTAAAAAAATTTTTTTTTACCCCACTTGATTTTTAAATGAAGAGCTTTGGTTGAAGCTTGAAAAATTCACTGAAACGGGGTAATTAAATGATACATCTGAAATCCTCCATCAATCAAGAGAAGGCAGAAATCAAAACCCCTTAACTTAATATTGCTTAGCCCCGAATGTCTGTTTTTGAGGAAATGAGTGATAATAGAAAATAGTTAGAATCAATGGCTTGGTTAAAAATATACTATGTTACTACATTATCATCATGTTCAAGATTAGCAGTCAAAGTTGCTGTAGACTGTTTTGAACAAACAGAAAAAACATGAAAAAATTTTAACAGCATTTAATTATATTGACATACAGTTTAGTTGCTGTGTCTGGGAATGTCAGTTTATGTGAGCCAGCTACCTCAGGGCCTGCCTGTGGTGGTTCAGAATAGATGAGCATAACATGGTTTTTTCTTTTCTTTTCATTTTGTTTTGGTTTTTTTGGCTTTCTGTTTTCTCATTTAGCATGGATGCATATGTATTTATTATCATTTACTTTCTAATATGTTAATATATGCTATATCTGTATGCGTATTACTATAATACTTTGAAAGAGTTTCACTGTGGGGGGAAAAATAATTTCATGAGATATACATAAGATCATTCTGATTTGAGAAAAGGGAAGGAGAGGAAACTAGTGTGAGTGGAAATCTGAATTACAGAATATTTTAGAGAAATGTACATGTATTGCATGCATGTATAATGTTTTAATTGAGATGTAAGTTATATTAATAACACAAGGTGAATAAGAAATATTCAGGTAGGACTGTACTGTATTATTTATCAAACATGGATCTTTTACCATTAGGTCAATTGCTAGGTCCAGAAATTGGATATAAGATGAAAGACATGCATAATTTTTCAATCTTTGGCTTTTGAAAGGGGCCGATATTGAGTTGTATTTGTATATAAACCCATGAAAATTCACAGAAGAAAAATCATTACATTTTTTCATAGCAAATATCTGAAATGTTACAAATTTCTAGGTGCTACATGAATTGGATTTTACAGTAACTCAACTAATTATTCTTACAAGTGTTAAAGTTGGGGTAGTATTTAGGGATTTTTTTTTTAAATATAAAATATTCTCTGCAAAATAATTCAGGCCATTGTCTCCTTTTATATACAATTATTTATTATGAAGACCAATTAATTATTACAGTATTTAAAGTGAGAGAATTTAATTATTTGCAAAGGTAAGTTGCAACTTGTTTTTGAGAGAATCCATGCCACTTTTGTTCCTTTTTAAAAATAACTAGCTTTTAATTTAAAGATAGAAGCTAAAGAATGGAAGTATTACTATGTTTTTGACATTAAATGGTACCAATAAAGTATTTTATTATCAAAAGATAAAAGAAAATGTGATGATTTCATTATATTATAGAATATCATAAATACAGAAAAGGTATCTAACGTGTAATTGTGTACTTTTTTGTCTTTCTTTTTTCTTTGAATCGGAGTCTTGCTCTGTACCTAGCAGGTTAGAGTGCAGTGGTGTCATCATAACTCATTGAAACTGCAAATGCCTATGCAAATGACCCTGGTAGCTGGGACTATAGGCACTGCCACACAACACCTGGCTAATTTTTGTATTTTTTACTAGAGAGGGTCTCTCTCTGTTGCTCAGGCTGGTGTCAAACTTCTGAACTCAAGAGATCCTCCTGCCTTGGCCTCCCAAAGTGCCAGGATTACAGGTGTGAGTCAGTGTACTGGGCTATAATTTGTACTTTAAAGAA
Organism: Otolemur garnettii; assembly: GCF_000181295.1. Lineage (NCBI taxonomy): Eukaryota > Metazoa > Chordata > Mammalia > Primates > Galagidae > Otolemur > Otolemur garnettii. The sequence goes on from NW_003852500.1 coordinate 5,683,558, forward strand.
TAAAGCAAATACCAGTGCACCAGCTGCCCAGATTAAAATATGAGGCATTACTGGTAACAGGCCCATATACCCTTTCTCTATCACATACCCTCAGTCTGTCCATAGTAGTCACTATCTGATTTTTGTGATAATTTTTTACTTGCTTTTTTTCATAGTTCTCCCAGTGACTTATGTGTCTCTGCCCAATATTCTGTTTAGTTTTGGCTGTTTTTGAATTTATGTACATTATTGTCTCATTATATATTCTCTTTCATTTAGTTTTTTTTTTTTTTGAGGATCATCCATATTAATCTCAAAATCAGTTCATTTTTATTACTGAATAGTATTTCATTGTATTATGGGAATAGAAAACTCCCCCTCATCTTAGGGTCCCCACTGGGGCTGAGAATTAAATTGGCATAGGATAGATTAACAAGAAAAAAGCATAGAGATTTACTTAATACAAATTTTATATGGAACAGGAACCCTCTAAAAGAAATAAAGACCCCAAAAAACCTTTAGAGTCAGTTACTTCCTGCCTGAATTGGACAGAGAATAGTTAACTGAAAATGTTACTAAATTATGTGGGGAGGCTTAAAAAATAAGAGTTACTTTTAACATAGTCTAGATACTCTTTTTGGTCTCATCTTCTCATAACTGAAGACAAGGATGTGGCCTCTTTCTAGTCTAATGAGTGTCTTCCACATGCTCTTAAGAAACAGCACAAAGGTGAAAATGATCTTTTTGTACTTGCTGTTTTTCAGGTGTCTCTAACATAGTCAATATGCCAAAATAGCATATTTTAACCCCTTCAGTATGACTATACTTTGATATTTATTAATTCTACTGTTGGCAGATATTTGGGTTGTTTCCAGTTTTTTTTTTTTTTTTGTTATTCTGTTATTGGTAGCTATTAAGTGTGCTAGAATTTTTGCAGGAGTAATAATGCTGAGCTAAAATGGTATGTTCATATTTACCTTTCCAAGGGGGACCACCTTTCAGCACTGAGAGTTTACTTTGCAGCCTTGGCAGTAATTAATTTTGTCAGGCTTATTAATTCTTGCCAATTTAGTGGGCTTTAAGCATGAATTATAGTTACAATTTTCATTTCTGGTCTTTTTGCCCATTTTTGCCAGTTCATAGGAATTCTTCACAAAATCTGGATGCCAGTTCTTGTTGGTTAAATGTTTGCAGACATCTTCTACCAGGATGTGGCTTCTTTTTCCCATTCTTGATGGTACTTTTTGGTGAATAAAAATTAACTTTAATGTGACTGATTTCTTTTTTTTTTTAGAGACAGAGTCTCACTTTGTCACCCTCAGTAGAGTGCTATGACATCACAGCTCACAGCAACCTCCAGCTCTTGGGCTTAGGTGATTCTCTTGCCTCAGCCTTCCAAGTAGCTGGCCTACAGGTACCCACCACAACGCCCGGCTGTTTTTTTTGTTGCAGTTTGGCCGGGGCCAGGTTTGAACCCACCACCCTCAGTATATGGGGCCGGCACCTTACTCACTGAACCACAGGCGCCACTCGTGACTAATTTTTTTTTTTTATGATTTTTACCTTTAAAATAGCTAAATTCTATTTTTAGAGCAGTTTTAGATTCACAGCAAAATTTAACAGAAGGTACATAGAATTTCTCTGTAACCCCTGCCCACACATGTACAGTTTCCCCCATTATCAACACCCCCCCACCACAGTAATAAACTTGTTATAGTTTGTTGCAGTTGATGAACCTGGATTATCCCCTAAAGTTAATAGTACATTAGGGTTCACTCTTGGTATTATACTTTCTATGGGTTCAGACAAGTGTAAAATCACACGTATCCACCACTGAAGTGTCATACAGAATGGTTTACTGCCCTGAAAATCCTCTGTGCTCTATTTATCTCTCCCTTTCTCCAACCCCTGATCTTTTTATCATGTCATATAGTTGGAATTATACAACATGTAGGCTTTTCAGATTGGCCTCTTTCACTTAGTAAATGCATTTAAGTTTTTTCTGTATCTTTTTATGTCTTGATAGCTCATATCTTTTGGCACTGAATAATATTCCGTTGTCTAGATGTACTACAATTTACCCATTTACCTATTGAAGAGCATTTTGATTGCTTCCAAGTTCAGACAATTATGAGTAAAAACTGCAGTGAACAACTATTTGCAGGTTTTTGTGCAGACTTAAGTTTTCATCTCCTTCGGGCAGATAATAAGGAGCGCAATTGCTGGATCATGTGGCAAGAGTATGTTATGTTTTGTAAGAAACTGCCGAATTGTCTTCCAAAGTGGCTATACTATATTGCATTCCCACCAGCAATGAATGAGAGTTCCTGTTGCTTCACATTCTCAACAGCATTTGGTAGTGTCAGTATTCTAGAATCTGCCCATTCTAATAAGTGTGTATTAGGTCGTTGGTTGTTTTAATTTGCATTTCCCTGATGACATGTGATGTGGAGCATCTTTCCTTATGCTTATTTTCCATCTGTGTATATCTCCTACACAGTTTTGCTTTTTTCACTTACGTCTTTAACCTAAACGGAAGAGATTTGGGGGTATGATGTGAGGTAAAGACTGCATTTCACTTTTTTCCACCTCTGCATCCAGACTTTACCCACATATCTGCAAAACCGGTCTTTCATCTATCAGTTGTCAGTACAAGCACAGGTCTGATTCTGACCTCTCTTCTGTTTCATTAGCTGACTGTCTTTCACCATACCATTACCACAGAGTCTGAATTACTCTACTTCCTACAGGTTGATATCTGGAATACTTTATCCACTTGCCTTGTTCTTAAGATCATCATGGCTGTTCATAGTCTTTGTACTTTTGTATAAATTTTAGAATAAACTTATTAAGTTTCTCAAAGACTTTTATGAATTTGATTGGAATCTTTTGGCTCTCTATAAGATCACTTTGGGGAGAAATGTCTATGTGTATATTACAACACCATTCCAATTGTAGAACACGATTCATCTCTTTAGTCTTTATTGTCTTTCAATTAAGTTCTGTAATTTTTCACACAGTGGATTTATGTGTATTATTTTTCAGATTCTTCCTAGAAATTTTGCATTTTTGATGTCATTGTCCCTGTCTTTTTATTGTCTCTTGTAGGTGTTTAGAAATCATTGGTTTTTGCTTGTTAATTTTTGTGTTTAGAAATCTTGCCAAAAACTGTTAATTCTAATAATGCACTTTTAGTTTCTTTTGCATTTTTTGCTGTTATTTATCTGTATCCTATATCTGTGAATAGTGAGAGTTTTGTTTCTTTTTAATTTTTAAATCTTTAGTTTCTTTTCTTGTCCTCCTATGCTTGTCAAGCCTTGCTATGCAGTATTTTTTTTTTTTTTTTTTTTTTTGAGATGGAGCCTCAAGCTGTCCCCCTGGGTGGCATCACAGCTCACAGCAACCTCCAACTCCTGGGCTCAAGCAAGCCTCCTGCTTCAGCCTCCCAAGTAGCTGGGACGACAGGCGCCCGCCACAACACCTGGCCATTTTTTGGTTGCAGCCATCGTTGTTTGGCGGGCCAGGCTGGTGTACATGGCTGGCGCCTTAGCCACTTGAGCCACAGGCACTGAGCCTGCTGTGCAATATTGATGAAAGTGGTAATAACGGTTCCCTGCCCATGCTTCTGACTTCAAGGGGTTGCTCTCCAGTATTTCATTATTAAACATAGTATTTGCTGGAGGTATTTTTTAAATACCCTAATTATCAGGTTAAGAAAGTTCCCTTTTATCATACTTAAGAGCACTTATCAAATACTTTTCTTACAGCTGTTGAGGTGATCTTATAATTTTTCCCATCCTTTAATGTGTTCAATTTAAAGATTGTGTTAATAGCAGCACTCTTGCATTCCTGAGGCAAACTCTCATGGGTCATGATGTTTGGAATCATGGGTCTTAATTTACATTGCTGGATTTGGTTTGCATACACACACACGCCCATATCCATTCACACATCTGTGCATGTGTTCATGTGGGGGTGTATATATTTCAGGTGTTTTTCATCTATGTTCATGAGTAAGATTGCCTTCAAATTCCCTTTCTCACCTTTTGGATTTTTCTGTTAGAGTTATGCTGGCTTATAAAATAAGTTACAGGTGTTCCTTCTTACTGTTTCTAGAAAAGTTTTGTAAAACTAGAATTATTTCTTCCTTGAATATTTGGCAGAACTACCTAGAAGCCACATAAACATGAATGAACTTTTCTATATGAGAAGATTTTTGATTACTGGTTGAATTTCCTTGGTGGTTGCAAAACTATTCAAATTTTAATTTTTTCTAGAGTCAGTTTTGATTGAGTTATTTTGGGTAAATTATTTTCTTGAAATTTATACTGATAAATTTGAAAATTCAGATTAAATGCACGAAGTTGTATGCACTACCCTCTTAGTATCTGTGTAAAATGTTTGAGATTTATAGTGGTGTTCTCTTTCTTATTCCTGATATTATTTGTTCCTTCTTTTTTTTCTTGATCAGCCTTGCCAGGGATTGGCCACTATTTTTCAATCCTTTCAAATAACTGACTCTTGCCAGCCAGGTGCAAGAGATCCAGCTGCCTTACATCCTCCCCAACACAGTATTTTCAGTGTTTTTAGACTCCTTAATTTTAATTTTTTGTGGGCGTATGTAGTTATCTATTTTACTTTATCATCAGACAAATAAAAACTATTACATGCTTATTGGCCATTTGTATATCTTTTGTGAAATGCCTGTTAAAAGTTTTTTGCCTTTTGTACCCTCAATGAATCTCCAACGATAAAAAAAATGTTTTTTGCCTTTAAAAAAAAAATTGACGTCTTTTTTAAAAAATTGAATTGTGAGAGTTACTTCTATATTGTGGATATATTGTCAGATTTATACATATATTCCAAATATGTTCTCCTTGGCAGGGCCTATTTTTCACTTTTTAAGTGGTATCAGTTAATAAAAGTTCTTAATTTAAAAGAAAAACTACTTCATCAGTTTTATTTTATGACTAGTAATTTAGACGTCCAGTTTAAGAAAACTTTGCCCTACTCCAAAATAAAGGAGAATTTTTGTGGTTTTTGAGACATTTTATTATATAATTTCATATTTAATCTATGATATAATTGGGAATAATTATAGTATATGAATTGCAGTAGGAGTCTAGATTCAGCCCTTAGATTTTCTTTTAGTGAGTCTGCTGATAGCAAACTCCATTTTAGTGTGTCTCCAGATATCTTTATTTTCTCTCATTTAAAAAATATGTGTTTGAAGGGTAGAGAATGTTAAGTGGACGATTATAATCTATCCATGTTATTCTACTGTCTCCTGGCTTCAGTTATTTCTGCTGTGAATTGTCAGCTTAACAGTTGCCACTCCTTTGAAAGTCATCAGCCTTCTTTTCCTCTGGCTGTCTTTAAGCACTCTTCTTTATGTATACGCTCTTCTTTTTGTTCTGTATCATTATGATATATTTGTGTATGGATTTATTTTTTTCTAATCCAGTTTGAGGTGCTTTGGGCTTCCTGGCTTATGTTTTATCAGTTCTAAAATATTGTCATCTATTGTATTTCCAAATATTACCTCTGCCTTGTTCTCTCTCTCTTTTTTTTAATGATTCTAATATTTCTCTTAAACTGTTTCTTATTTTCCAACTCAGTTTTCTCTGTACTAGATTTTGGTAATTGCCTTAGAATTATGACCAAAGTTGGAAAAGAACCAAACAGAACATCTAGTAATGAAAACTACAGTAATCGAATTTTTTAAATCAAACAGATGTGTTTAACAAGATTAGACCCAATTGAAAGGAGATTTTAAAACCTGGAATATAGATCAGAATATTTGCTTCTGCTGGGATGTAGGGGTAATACAGGTTCAAGGCCATGTTAAACTTAAATTCTCAGCTGAAAGTTTGTGAAAGATCAGTGTTTTTGTGAAGCTTCAGTGTTCAGCTTCAAAACAGGCAGTTTTCCTTAATCCTTGTTGGGATTCAGGTGAAACATTTTATTTGAAGTTCACTGTTAGACTGAGGGGTGGTTCTTTGGGATGCCAGCTTTCCAGGCTAAGGTCTCTTATTTGATTCCTTGTCATGAGCAGGTCCTGGACTTTCTTCTTTATCCCCATCGAACTTGAAAGTGGAGGCTCATGGTCCTTCCCCTCAGGGCAAAGCTTCCTTCAGAGTTTCCCTGACTTCTCTGGGCCCCTTCCTTCACGTGGATTTTTAAATTTAATACACCCCTCCTGGTTATTTTCAGTACCAAGTCTTTCATGCAGCCAGAAATGACAGGTACATAATTTATTGTCTGAATACTTGTCCCATTATTGTGCTAAATAGTAACATTGTTACTGAAAATAGATACCTGAGTGTCCTGGTTCTGTTGGGATGTTGTGGCAGCCTCTCACTTTCCTGACAGTATCATGACTTCCTTTTTGGGAATAAAGGTATAAATTGTGTTAACATGATCTAACCTGGCCTTTAGGTGGGTTGTAGATTTTGCATTTAGAAAGTAATTTTAATCTCAAATTTGAAGGGATATTTTTCCCATATATGTTTATGTACTAGTTGAATGATTCTTTGATGATGTTCGTGTATCTTGGTACTGACTGGGATGTCAGGTGTTCCTTTGCTTTTCCCAGAAAGCTGCGGCTTTCTTAGGACAAGTGATGCTCAGTGTCACTGGGGTGGCACCATTTTGCTGTTTGTTTATAAAATGTACGTAAGTGAAAGGTGACATTCAGCCATCACACTGTACTATGAGGAGCCATGCACTGTGCTAGCCATGAGACACAGGAGCCCGGACTAGTGTTAGGAGCCAAGACTAGTGCATGAGACAGACGTGACGATCCTGCACGAAATGGACAAGGAGGGACAGGCCTCAGACAACATGGACCCGCTTATTGGGGATGAGTGGGGACTCTGAAGGAACCAGCACTTCCAAGTGTGTAAGGATGGCTCAGCAGCAGTGGGGAAGTGTGGGGCTGACACGTAAGGTCAGTGTGTCTGAGGAGAGGCGGGGGGTGTGTTCTAAGGGGACAGGAGCCCACACAAATCCTCACCTGCCCGCCAGGGCTTCTCATATGCAGCTGGTAGCCCAGGGCTGTTCCCAGGTGCAGCAGGACTTTGAGGGTGGGAGTGGATCTGAAAATGCGTATTTCAAACAAGTTCTCAGGGGCACTTAAGAACCATGGTGCTGGAGGACCTGCATCTCCAGGACAGCTGAGAGAGCCCCCTCACATGCCCTGTTCAGGGTTGTATCCAGAGCACAGACCAAATCTGTGTGCTGCCCCTTCTTTAGCTCAGGCAGGTAGATGCTTATTAAATAATTTCACCAGAAAATTAGGGATGCCATTGGATTTAAAGACCTAAAAAGTGGTGGTTTTCACCCAAAGATCAGCCATCCTCACTGGTGTCCCAGTTTACCTGAGCACTTGAATGCACCATCTGCCCCATGGGGCACTGTGGGGGCAGCAGGTGGCAAGGCCTGAGGCCCAGCCTTCCGTCCGGTACAGTGGGCTCACATCAGAAACACAGGTCCTTGGTCATATGGGCCACAGTTCAATATGCAGTGCCCACATGTAGTTAGTGTCTCCTGCGCTGGACAAGGCAAAGAACATACCTTCAGAGTATCTTGCTGGGCAGCGCTGCACTCAGGGGAACGACAGACACTGAAGCATGATTAAACTTAGCTCTGAAAACGCAGGGCAAGGCTCAGTAAGAGCAGTATAGAGGCTGGTCAGAAGATGGTAAGTTATCTTGTGATGGTCACGGTCATTCACAGATGAAACTCCCTATTCTCCTCTCTCCCCTTCTCACCACTGCTCTTGTCTAAAAAATCTGTAATGGGAGGACGTCAGGCATCACCTGCCAGGGCCTGTGGACAGCAGGAATGAGCAGCCTGGATGAGTGGGGCGAGTTTGGCTTCTCTCTGGCACCTCAGTTCTTGTCCTTCAACTCTTAATTCCCCAGCTCCCCAGCACTCTTGAATGTGACTCATTCCAACAGAAGTGGCCCCATCTAGACCACACTATGCAGACTGCTGTGCAGGAAGATGTCAGTAGGGGCTCCCCAACCACCACCACCCCTCCGCCCCCCAGGAGAGACCATCTGGCTAGCCCTGCAGTAAAGGAGTCCTTACAGCCTGGTCTGACTTGGAGTCCCAGACTCATGTGACCATGCAATACACAGCGAGTGGTGCCTTTGGGGGGCTCATGTTGAGAATGGAAGACCAGAACACCCCTCCTATACAGCTGTTTCTAGTCTTGCATTAGTCATTGGAAAGGCCTATGTCAGAATGTGTTGCCAGCTACAGATGACAGCCCCTTGCTCAGCCCCTCCTTGGAAGGTTATTCTGAGCCTGACAGCCTCATCCCACAGCCCACATCTCCACACACACACAGCAGGCAAGGCAGGGGAGCGATGTGTTCTTTTATTGATGCAAGTATGTCCAGTCACACCAAAACTGACATCCTGCATTATGGTACAGCTTTATACTCAAGAGTTCATCTCAGAATACCAAAACATCAAATTTAAGGTATGTATCAAATTGGGAAAATAAAGTAGCAGACGCAGACACTGTTTCAAGTAGAACTGGTCACCCATGAAGTGCACGTGGACGTGAAGGCCCTTTAACACGTGTACAGAAAACGTTCTAACACTGTATTCCAAATATATATTCTCAAGTTTTAAGCCTTTATCTCAAAGACATAAACAAAGCAATATGTACTATCAATATACAATCTGTACTAGCTAGGACGTGGGAAAGTGCAAACACACTGTGACAATACAGTGTAACTATTCTCGCTCTGCCCAGGGCCTCAGTTCAGTGGGCCCAGGGTCACCGTCTCCCCAGGCCAGCCTGCGGGTCTCCAGGCTCTCCACAGAGCTTTGGGAAATGGGACCTGGCCCATCCTTGCCCAAGCTTCCTGAAGCCAGGCATGTGGGGAGGGACAAGGGTAAAAAGGGAGACAGACCACCTCTGGCTTTCTGAGGGAGAGCCATCCTGTCCTTGGTCAGTAAGGCCCAGGGCTTACACTAGGAAGTCAGACGTGGAAAATAGAGTGTGCTCCTCTAGGCTGGGTGTAGAAAAGTACCTCCCAGCATGGGGCAGTGTTATCTGAATGGGCTCCATCAGTGCCAGCATGGTGGATTTTCTGTGTTTCAGATTCCAACTAGGGGAGGGGACCAGTCCTCTAGAACACTGGCTCTTGGGCTTCCCTCCTTCTGTACGTGGGCTTTGAGAACAACTCTGCGTTGTCACCGTCCCAGAGCCTGCTTTGGCTCATAACAGCTCAGTGTCTTTCAAACTGACAACTCCACAACTCCCTCCCTTGCATTATTTTAGATTTCCTTATTTCTAAAGTGTGTTGGAGAACCATCTGCCAGACACATTGTTACAGAAAATATAGCCAGGTGCCCTTGCCCCTCCCTGACCCCACAAATCCCTGACAAAGGAAAATAAAAATGTAAACTTTGGAAAGCCCACACCCAAAGGGCTTCCAGAAGTGTGCAGATGAGACCTTCGGGCCATGGGGCCCCCACAGGAGCCCTAAGGCCCAGGCTCGGGAGGGCCAGCGCTTCATGGCGGAGCAGGAAGACAGCCCCAGTACCCTCTAAGGCACTAACCCCGACATCAGAGACACTGGCTGGAAAGGCGTCCAAGCAGGCAGGGCTCACGTTGATTTTGGTTGGGTTTTTTAAAATTTTTTTAAGATGTTAATAATCAAAAGTAGAAAATAAAAATCTACATTTCATCAGAATAAGACGCTATCATGGATGCCATCTCCCATGATACTCTTTCCCCCACCCCTCCCCAAAGCAGGGCCCTGCCCTGTTATTTAAAATAAACAAAAAAACTTTGTAAGTGCCAAAGGCTGATGCATGAAATAATTACCATTTTCTTCTCATAAAAGTTATATACAAAATGGACCCCAACCAGTGAGGCCACTTCAGCTCTGCCCACATCACTCGAGGTTCACACTGACTCGTGCGTGTGCTCCATCCGCTGCAGCCGCGTTGGCACCTCAGGCTCTGTTAAGGAGGGTGGTCCTAAAGGTGGACAGGACAGGCAGTGCTCAGGCCCCCATGCAGGCAGACAGGCAGGCATGTGTCATGGTAGGGACAGGGCCTGGACCAAACTCAAGCCTTGGTCTCCTGCCCACCAGGGCCAGGGCCAGCAGCCCCGCACAGGGCCACTAAGGTGCTTCAAGGCCCTTGGGAGGGCAGATCCCAGGTCTACTCCCACCTCTCCCCTTCCCTGCAGACTCAGGTGTCCCTGGAGCTCTCCTACCTGAGGTTCTTCCAGCTGTCCTTCTCCATGTGGTTCTCAGGACCTTCACTTTCAAAGGAGGCGATGAAGAGAGCTGAGAGATGAGAAAATCCCCTCAGAAAACCACGTCCCTGTGTGGCATCTATGAACACCCAGTTATCCCTTCCAAGCTAGCAGCTGGGCCCAGGACAAGGGGACAACAACCCGTGGCTAGACCATACACAGGTCTCTACTGCATGAGGCTCTGGGGCTGGCTGTCAGGGACTCTGGGAAGGTTCCTTGCCCTGCAACACCTGCCTGACCCCTTCTAGCCTTTTAAGAGGCCCCTGGAGCCTAAGCCTCTGTCCTATTCTCCACCCACAACCCCCCATCACACAAGCTTTCCCCTGTGAGCTGAAAAGGCCTCTTGTGGCAGAGAGTAGCCACCAGGCCACCTCCCAGGTCAGCCTCCAGCAGGCACAGAGCCTGAACAGGGATTTAGGCTGGCAGGAAACACCCCTCACCTTCCTCACTATAGATGGGCGCCGTGAGTAGGTAACTCTGAATCTTCTTGTCCTTCTCGAAGGGACACTCCACCTGAGTCCATGTCATAAACTCGTGGATCTGTCTGGAGATCTCCCAAAATTTCTGAAAAGGAAAAGGCCAACTGATGCTCATTTGTCACCTTAAGCTCCAACCCTTGGTCAGTGCAGGGGACAGGGGTTTTGACTTTAATCTGCTGTTCACTTTGCTCATCCCAGCAAGACAGAACAGTGGCCCTGTATGGCTGCCCCTGTGGCTATGGTGGCATCAGAGCCAACAGGTGTCCTCCAAGGCCACTGTGTCCTGCCCTCTGCCTGAGCAGGGACCCAAGGAGGGCCCCATCTAGAACCCTGGCCCCAGGGCCACCATGCCCACCCCAACAGTGATCACAGCACATCATGCTCTCTCTTTCCAAAGGCTATGTAGCACCCACAGCTCCCACCCTCACCTGTGTGACGAGGGCATCTAACAGCTATGGGCCATCACCTGTCCAGTCACCTCTGTCACGCCAGCTGTCCTGAGGCCCACCAGACAGATTCTTTGGTTTTGTCTGGAATGCCCTTTCCCACCCCTCCTGACTCCTATCCCTCAGGATGGCCCTTTCTCTGTCTACCTGGCAGGGTGAGGCTAGAGTCAGAGTCCTGAGTAAATATAGTTCCCTGTGACTCCCAACTGCATGACTGGATCATTTACCCAGAAGGGCAGGGAGTGCCTCATACCTCACTGTCAAACAGTGCCCTTTACCCACTCTGCCACTTTCAGAACCTCAGGCAGGGCCCGGAAACCACAGACCCTGCTGCAGGACCACTTCCTGGCAGCCACAGTAACACAGCTGGCTTCAGCCTGACCCGAGCTGTGTTAGGAGCCCAGGAAACTGAGCTCACCTTGAAGTTAATGTGCCCGTTGGGGAGGTGGTTAGTGTGGATTTTGTGCAGGAAGTAGATGTCCTTAACAAAGAGGTTGAACACAGGGATGACGATCTTCTCCCGACTGCTGTTGGCCATCTGGGATCTCTGCGTGGCCCCCTGCAGGGCTGTGCGGTAGTTGCAGAAGTTGCTGGATGGGTCCATGTGGTGCTGCAGGCCCAAAGAGACCCTGATGAGCATCTGAGGCTGTGCCCCTCAGACCCACTAAGGATGCTCCTCTGCAGGGCCGGAGCCCTGGAACAGAGAAAGCACCTACCCACAGGCAGCCCAGGAGTGCGCACAGGGGAGGGATGCACGAAGGTAACTGGTTGAGCCCCGCAGCCAGGGGCTTCCAGGTTTGGGTCCCAGTGTCTCTGGAAAGCTGGACAGAAGTGTCAGAGTCCTGCCTGCACATCCAGGCCTCACCCTTCTTCCTTCAAAACATATTTCAGTAGCTCTGAGACCTGATCTTTCCCACAAGACACCAATGTTTTGTAAAAAATGGTCTCTGGGATCAAATTCATCTGGGTAAGGCTGCAGATGGACTTGTCAGATGGTGGCCAGCCTGGGGGCCACCCAGATGTCCAGGACCAGGAGAAGCTGACCAAGGAAAAGGCTGGTCAGATTCTGCTAGCTCCTGCTGTTCACCTCAGGACTTTTGTCAAACCCTTTATTAACCACTCTCCAGAACTTGCCTTAGGCAATGCTGAGTCCAGGAGAAGTAGCAAGATCCTAGCCTTGAACAGCTTGAGTACTCACCACTTGAAGATGATAGCACCAGCCAGGTGGAACTCGCCACTACACTTGGAAGCCCCCTCCCACTGTCAGGGCCCCTCCAGGTGATGCCAGGTGAGACTGTGGCATAAGCTTGTGCCTACCTCCAAGACGTCAAACTTGGCCGTCTTGACTTTGGACCAGGTTTTCTTCAGCCGTGCCACAGGACTGAGGTTCATGCCAGCTACAGGGAACAGCAAGTGGGGTCAGACCAGGGAGGGGTGGGGGCCAGCCCGAGACACCCCTATAGCGGGCCCCCAGGCACTCACAGATGATAGCCATCATGGAGTTGAAGTTCCCAATGTTGAAGCACTCTCGGGCCACGTCGATGAAGAACTCCAACATCCGGGTCCGATGCTTCTTCTTTACCACCTAAAAGGTACAAGGTGTCCTCAGCATGGCACCACTAGGGGGGAGCTATTTGCCCCAATGAGGCCCCAAAGAGGACCAGGAAGTGCTGGGCACAGAGGGAGCACAAGATGGGGTATTTGTCATCACTAAAGGAGGCACTGCCATGGCCCTGGCAATGTAACCTTTAAAGTTCCATCACCTAGCTTGAGGTGGGGTGGGATTCAGGGCCTCCCTGGGCATGATAATGGGCACCCTGCCATGTCTACTATGGGGTGTGCTTACCCGGCACACCTCTGTGGCCACCAGCATGCTCAGGCAGTTGAACCAGTTGTCATAGGCCTCCAGGCTGTAGGTCTTGGTCAGGTCCCCTCGACACTGTGGGGACACCGTAGGTCTCAGGGAGCCCAGAGGACCCTGGTTGGACAATGAAGTCCCCATGGCTGGCCTATCCCCCAGGTGATGGCTCAGCCTGCTCCACGGAAACCCAGTCTACTCCCTGCTGCTCAGCACAGGGCCAGGCTGGCGCCCCAGACCCAGGATGAGCCCTCAGTTTTCCCCTGTGCATCACCTGCACAGTCATCCAAACCTCTGAAGCAGGTGCCAGGTTGGCCAGTCATGTGGCACTGGCTGGGGGCCCAGAGCATGCCACAGGCCTCGGCCACTCACCCTGCGGTTGTCTAGGGAGTCCATGTGGCTGATGATCTGCATCAGGTCCTCAGGGTGGATGCTGCTGACCCTGTCCTGGGGGAGGGAGATAGCAGGGGGAGGGTAAAGAGCCTCCCCTGGAGGAAAGGGACAGACCTGCATGGGATGTGAGGAGCAGGGGCCCTAACTGGGTACAGGCTCTTGGCCTCCTCTCAGGCCAGTCCTCCATCCTGGGGCCACCATGCTCCTAAATGCAGGACAGCACTGTCCCTCCTATTCACACAGGGTGGCCATGTGGCACGCAGAGGCACCGGCCTGAGGCTGGGGAGCCAGGTCCCCCCTAATGACCCGGTCTGACTATAGGCCCTGCAGCACTGTGACAAGAGACCCTGGGGTCTGGTGGCCCTGCACAGCAGCAGTAGATGCCCTGCCTTCCCGCATGTGGTGGCACTGACCAGCTCGATGTGAGTCAGCTGCTGGGCCAGCACCAGAGGGTCACAGCACACACCCAGGATGTCCTTTTGGGTGGCCGGTGGCTTGGTCTTGAGGACAGGCCCTTTGTCCACAGCTGGTGGCCGGAGCTTCTCTCGCAGCTCCTGGAGCTGGTTCCGGGCAGCCAGTGACAGCAGCAGACTCTGTGTCATCTGAGCAATGGCCTTCTTCACTGTGCCATTCTCCTGTGGGGGTCAAGAGCAATGAAGGTGATGGCATGGGCCACCAGCAAGGCCACCACCACTATGGGGTGATCCATATGACCTCCAGAGACATGCCTGACCACTGTGAGCCCACATCCTCTTTCCAAACCTGCCATGAGACTTTGGGCCTTCAATAATAGAGTGGGGTAATAGCATGGGCTCTTCTGAGGACTGCTGGGGAAGTGGCTGAGGGCAGGGCCAGGGCTGGGCTTCTGGGTCTGAAAAGTGTGGCTGCTTCTCACTGCCTTCCCACAGGAGAAGGAGCTCCCAGAATGGGGCAAGGCATTAGAAAGGGCTTCTCTCATGGCCCAGAGCCTCTGCCCCACTGGGTAGGGGCAGGCTGGGGTCCCTGGCCTCTCCTGAAGTTCTCCCTGGGCTTCCTAAGCCCTATGGGTAAATAGGAGCTGTTGAGTACATGGAATTCTCCCAATGTAGGGGTCCCAGTTGCCCCAGGCTTCTCATGTTCCTGTGTGTACCAAAGGCCAAGAGTAAGCTGGGAGCTAGGAAAGGGAAACACTCTTACAACACCTTGATGGGCCCCTACTCCAGGAACAAAGGTGGCAAGGGCCAGGATGATCATGGCCACTGGGTTGCAGGATTTCTGCGTCCAGTGTCATGGGTAGGTCTGGTTGGTTGCTGGCCAACTGAGCTGTCATCTAGGGGTGGGGGAGATTGAATAAAGCCACGCAGCAACCCTCTTGGGGGAATGACAGGGAAGGGGACCACATGTAAAACTGTCCCTGAAGAACCCACCCTCCTGAAGGCAACCCCCTAGACACAAACCCAGGGAGCCTGGCCAGGGCTAAGGAAGTGCTCACCTCATCACACTGGGTGACACGGTGTGTGATGGCCTTCAGCTCAGCCATGGCCTTCTCGTCTTGGAAGTCATAAGGAAAAGCCTCTGTCCATTCTTTCAAAAGCTGCACAATCTTGGCTGAGAAGGACTTCAGCTTGGCCTAAGGCAGTAGAGCACAGAGTGAGGACCCATGGGCCAGACTGGGAAACAATATGGCAAGTGGGGCAAGCTGCTCCCACCCCCAGGGCCTGTGCTGGGCATATCCCCACCTGTGTGTGCCACCCGTAGTTTTGCCATACCTGTGCCATCTAGACTCTTAGTTGTTTTCACTCCCTTAAATTGCCTTTCTTTCTCACTTAAACTCATTCTAACAAGCCTACATGACATGTCATTACATGACATAGAAAACTAGTTCTATTTGCTATAATTAGCAGTTACCCATAAAAAGAGCATAGTCAAAAGCAAGCAAAATCAGGTTAAATAAGACTCTTGTCTGCCCCCTCTCGGCTAAAAGCAGATTGCTGCGTTCTGGGGAAACAGGGGTGTAACTCTGGCGCATGTGTCAGGAAAATCTGCCCAGGCATCCAGGAGTTGCTCCCGTCCACACGCATGCAAGGCCTGGGCCCCCCGCACCCAGCACAGGGCCAAGGGGACTGGGCACAGGTTGTGGTCGCCCCCGCGTTCAGCCCTCTCTGCCATGACGGCTCTGACCAGTTCAGATGCCTGTGTGGTCTCCGCCCAAGGGAGGGGAGAGAAGAAGGTGCCATGTGCTCGACCCCTGAGACCCCACTGACTCACTACAATGCTCCCATGGGGCACAATCACTCCTGCCACGGGCCAGATTCCAACCCAGATCCTCCCATCCACCACCCGCCAGCAAGGCGAGGCCACACCCCCAGCCCTGACCCCACATTGGACCCAGCCCAACCGGATCCCTGTCCCAAGCCCTCAGCCCAGCAGGGTCTCTTTCTGCATTTGGCCACTCCTCACATCCACAGTCCAGTGCGCAGCAGCTGGACAGCTGGAGCCTACTAGGCCCACACCCCACAGGAACTAGAGCCTGGCATTCTCTCTTCAGTCCCTTGCCATGTCCCAGGCTAGGGGCTCACCCAGGCGCCTTCCTCTCTAGCTCCTGTTGACCCTCAGCTTGGAATCTCACCTCCTCCAGTCACCCATTCTGGCTTTTTTCCACCTGTTCCTTCAGGAGCCATTCCTGACCCTGAGGTTGAGGCCAGAGCCCATCTCTGTCCCTGCCCAGCAGCAGCCTGAGACCTGCTCCCTCTGGACTATGTGGGCTGACAGGTGCTCCAGGACATACCACTTGTCACCAACATTGAGGAGACAAAGGGCACCATGTGTTCCCTGGCTTTTTCTGTAAACCTCCAGCTGTAGGAGGCCAGGCCACAGGGAGCTAGGAGGCCAGGGGATGGTCACCAGCAAACGTGGCCAAGCCACACACTGTGTCACTCAGTTCCACAAAGCACACCCACCACCAGACCATGGGCTTTTGGAAGCTTCCCCCCTACTACAGCCCTGAGGGGCTCAGGGTGAAGCTGTTTTCCCTTGCCTCTTAGGACTGTAGAACCCTGGCTCAATCCCAAGAGACAAATAGCCCTGTTAGGGTTCCTGAAACCCTGTGCTATGAGCAAGTAGCACCGGCAGAGCTAGCAGCCACCCAGGTCCCAGTGGCTTTTCCTCCTTTTCAGGGATCCTGGCACTGACCAGGAGGACTGGCAAGGTTGTTGTGGGGACCCTTCTGGGAACTGCCCACTACCAGCATTTCCTTCGAGCAGCCTGTGAGGAAGGCTTGTCGTATGGGCACCCATCCTGTGAACAAGGAGCCATGCTGCTGACCCCTGACCCAATCGTGGCTCGGCCACACCCAGGCCTGCCCACCCCCTACTCTGAACACACTTCTCATGTGGGCGCCAGGTAGCCCGGAGCCAGCCAGCAGGCATCCTGTTTTCGGCAGCCTTACCTTCTCAGGCCCAGCCTCCAGCTGCTGCCTCTGCTCCAGGCAGATCTGTCCGACTCGGGCCAGCAGGTCATGAGGGGGCATGAAGACTCGGGAGCTCAGGAGGAACGTAAAGATGTACGTCCTCTGAAAACAAGAAACAAGGAGACAGGGCAAAGAGCCAGTGAGGTTTGGCGAGGTGGCCCCCCATGTGGGTTCACAGCTGGCCTTCCATGCCCAACTACACCAGTGGCCGGCACTCCAGGCTACACCTGCAGGGCCTTCCTCTTGGTCTCTGCTACTGTACTCCCGCCCACCCAGAAGGCACAGCTCCAGCCTGCTTCCCACAGCTCTCCCACAGTGGGACACAGTGATGCTCCCTGCTGCCTCTTCAGACCCTCTCCTGCTCTGCCTAAAGGTCAGTGGGCAAGACCCCCTCCCAGGAGCATGGCCAGGTGAGGTCTGAGGAAGCAGGAATGGCCAATGAGGGTGTGGCACGATGGGTGTGGCTGATCAGTAGCAATGCCAGAGAGGGCACAGCCTAGTGGGGCCCCCGCTCTGCCTCTGAAGAGCTATGGGCTTTGATTCCAACTGCCACACAGGCTTCTCCATACCAAGTCCTCCTAACCCCCTCACCAGTATCTTTATGGTCCCTACTGAAAGACAGTGGCAAGCCCTGCCCTGTCAGTGCCTATGGGCTCTTCATACTGGCTCCTGCCTATGACAGGGTGGATTTGAAAACAGGAGCTCTTTGGGGCTTGGACCTACATGCTGGATGGCCAAGACCCCCTGACTCCCAGTCTGAAGAAGCAGGTTTTCCTTGCTCCAACCTGAAGCAGGCTGGGCCTAGCTTGCAGAGAGCGTAGATCTCCTGGAGCAGGACTCAGGGGCCTGGGCTCCCATTAACCCACTCTGTGGCATTGGTGGCTCCTCTAACCGCCCAAAAACTTCCTGAGACCTGCCCCACACCATGCAGCACAAGGGCTCAGGAGTCTCAGCCACAGGTGGGATTCCCAGGGTCCTCCTTCTAAACAAAGGCCCCTAGGCATCACACCACAGGGCTTTTAGCCAAAGGTTGGGGCACCCACAGGAGGCGCCTACACATCTCCAAGCACTTGAGTGTCTGGCTGCCCTGCATGTTGGGTGGTAGCAATGACGGAAGGGTGAGGGAGGGAGAGGACCCAGGAGCTCAGCAGAGGAACCAATGCCCACCTGGACTCTCCTGTCTCTGCCATTCCTCTGTTTTCTCCTGGGAAACAGGTCAAGATCCCAGGGCAATGTTCTGGGGACTATACTCAGTGATAGTTAGCTAAGGTGGTACCTCTGGGGCAGGCCAATAGGAGGCAATTCCTTCCACAGACTGGAGGGACTGTGGCCTTGCTCTGGACTTCTTCAGGGCCTTGGGCCCCTCCCCTGGCTCTGCCCCCTGCACTCAGCAGGTAGGGGTGTGTGTGTGTGTGTGTGTACACCATCAGCACCAGCCCCAACCAGGCCTCACAGGGCTTACACAAAGGGCAGAGGATGGATAAAGGAGTGGACAGCACAACAGTAAGTCCTCCCAACCCAGGGAGGATGTAGGAGGCTGGGCAGGGGGAGAAGCGGAGCTGACTCTCCAGACCAGCAGCATGACTGCCCTCAGGAGGAAGAAAGGAGGGCACAAGGAGGGCAGGACTGGGTCCTCCCAGAGGAAGGATGCTCAGCTCACAGAAGGGAGCAGGCAGCGGCAATGCCACTATTGCTAAGGGACATCACCTATCAGAGGCAGAAGAGAAGCCCCACTTGACAAAGGAATGTTTTTTCAGTTTCAAGAATGTATAAAGCCATCTCTTGAGGCAAAGAGGGAGGATTTGAGTTGTGGAAGAAAAGTCCTGTGCTCTAGTCCTGCTCCCCTGCTCCTCTCTGCCCTGGGGTGGGGGATAGGGGTGCCGGGCAGGATGGGCATCCTCTCTTCATTCTGCACCACCAGGGTTTATGCACAAACAAGCTTCCCAGCTCAGCTGATGGTTCCAGGACTCAGGCTGCCCTCGCTAGGACTCTAAACTACTCTTTCCTCCCCAGGGCTCTGCCCAGAGCTCAGGCCCTGACAGCCCCACTAGCTGCCTGGGGATAGCAGCAGAGAAGTCACAGCTCAGCCCCCACTACCCAACCCCTCCCTGGGCTCCACCCAGTTCTGCCCTTTGCCTGGACCTTCTGGTCCCTTCCTCCCTCCCAGAAGCAGCCTTCCTTGGAGCCCAGGTCTCCCGCATCAGCTGTACCTCTCAGGGCCCCAAGCACTCACATCAGGGTAATAATCCACCGTGGGGACCAGGTGCTCCATTAGGGCCTCCAGGGACCCAGAGATGAGGCGTCCATCTTGGAAGATGAGGTCCCCGGAGCCACCGCTGGCCCCGCCTCCCCGCTCCCCCATGCCAGGCTGCACCTGTCCGCTACAGCTGGGCCCAAGGAAGCCAGAGAAAACGGCAGACGTCTGGGGCATAGTTTCCTGGGTGAGAAGGACAAGGCAGTGAGCGACCAAAGGCATTTCCATGAGGCCAGCTTCCAGGCTGCTGGCAGCCTGCATGGTGCAGGGGTGTAGTACAGTGAGCCCCCGCAGTGCTAGCCAGGGCACCTCCACCAGGGGCAGACCCCACAGTGGCCCCTAGCTGCTCCACAGCTAATCCATGTTTCTTCACATCTAACTATGGAGAAAATGCAGGAGGAGGCACAAGGAGCATGTGGTGGGTGATCAGGAGCAGCCCGGGGTGAGGTGGAGCTTGAACAACTGATGGTGTTAGCCCTGCGACGCCCAGGGATGAGAAAGTAATCCTCTAGGCACAAGGGGCAGTGGGTGCTGAGGTTCTGATCCAGTATGTGTACAAGGCTGAGCAGAGAAAGTGCCAGGTGCTGTTTCTTGGAGAGAGACAGGAACCTATCCATGGGCCATGCCACAGCCCAGCCAGAGATCAGGTGGTAAGAGGATCAGGGCCACACTGGTCCCAGGCTGAGCATGTAAGAGCAGGACTTAGGGGAAGATCTGGAACTTGCTTTTGGACTTGCAGCATCTGAATGCCCTGGGGATATAGATGTTTCATGCTCATAACTGGGCTGTCCATTGTGGGATAACCCATAGTGATGGGGTTCAGGGTACCCGCCTCACACTGGAGCTGAGCTCTCATGAAACACTCTGAGCCTCAGTTTCCCCAATGCCCACACCTGGGAGGGGCCAAGTGGGGACCAAGTAATGTGTGGTGTTTGCCAGCTAGGGCCTCTAAAGCTCATGCCTGAGAGACAAATGTGGCTCACCCCAGCCTAACCTGGCACACTTAGCCAATCACTGCCACTCTACCCTTTGAGGAGAGGCAGGCACAGGGTGTAGGCAGCTGGAGTGGGGCAGTGGAGTCGGGCCCTTCTGCCACAGCAGGGCCACAGACAGCCTCAACTGCATGGGCTGCCTCACTGCTGTCACTGGCAGGTAGGTGTACTGCCCCAGCATTAGGCTCCTAGCTGCAGCCCAAAACCACACTGCCACGGTGGAGGGTGTTATTCAGAAAGCAGTGGAAAGTACTTCACCCCCCTCCTCAGACTCTGACTCCCTGAACAGCTCATGGGCACTCAGCTTTTAGAAAGGTCAAACCTCTGAGCCATTCTAACCTCAGGTCCCCCACTGTGCAGAGCAAATAGTAACTATGTTACTTTCCTGCCATTTGAGGACTCTGGGTTACTGCCTTACTAGCCCAGGGCGGACTGCCCACACCATAGCACTTAACTACACCTTGCACCAGGGAAAAAGGATGTCTGGCCCAGATGCCGCTATCTGAAGGGTCCTTGAAATTCTTAGAAAATCCTTTGCTAGGAGGGCAAGAGCTCAAGGTGAGTCTCCAGGACAAGGCAGGGTCTGGGCCCCCAGGCTCTATGCTGCCCTCACTCCAGGATGGGGAGCAGGTGTGGTACGGATTCACAGACTGTTCCCCTCAAAGCTGGGCCAAGCCACAGCAGGGGTGGGGTCTGCTTTTGTGCTCCAATAAGCCCTCTAGGGGCTTCTGCAGCCACTCAGGCCTCAGAACTACTGATGTGAGCAAACCCTTCATTTTTCAGATGGTAAAACTGAGGCCCAATGGTAAGAATTTCAACTAAGGAAATCTTAGGAGTTCAAAGTCCAGCCCTGGTATGGCCACCTCTAGGAATCCTCCCCAGGTTAATCTCAAACTGTTGATCCTCTAGGCCCAAACTAGCTGTTATCATTCACCTTTGTGTCCTCTGGCCAGCCTCCCTTGGAGCCCAGAGTGGGACTCTGTAACCCCTTGTGCACTTAAATAATGAAGGTGGGCTCCCTGGCCCCTCATCACCTTTGCAGACCACAGCTACGCAGCAGGGGTCCAGCATCTCTACCAAGGCCTATGCACTGTGGCGCAACCTTCCCAAAGTCACACAGTTCTGGGTTCAGCCCACAAACCAGGTCCCTCCAGGTCCTGGGGATGTCCGCTTCCCCACCCAGTCTCAGTCCCTAGCAGGGTCCACTCCCCCCTAGTCATAGAGCTCTTCGAGGAGGGTCTCCAGGCTGAGTCCTAAGAGGAAGAGGCAGGTTCCCAGCATGGCTCCTCCTGGGTGGAATGACGCTCACTCTCAAGTCAGAGTCCCAGGCCTGTGATGGCCAGCTCCGTGTTCCCGGGTGATGTACCCAGTCCTTGACTTTCTCAGCTGCCAAATGAGGATGATTACAGCACTTCCTCCACTGGGCCCTCAGCTTGGCATCATCACTAGCCATCCTGACCCTGAAGAAAGTCCCTTTTCTTGCACTAGATCCTCCTCCAGCCCAGCAAGAGCAGGAACTATGACTTGTGGCTGTACCCCTGTGTGTCTACCCCTTACCTGCCCCGTTCTTGGGGAATGGGTCACTCAGGGTTGAGTCCTGGGGTCTCTGAGCTGGTGTGGGAGGGAGCGTGCGTGCGATAGCAACCGCACTGCAACAGCAGACAAGGCACCAAGTACTTAGTATATTAAAGGCTAGAGTTGAAAGATTTTTCTTTCTTTTCACAGTAAACCCCCACTTCCCCAGGAGTTACTCTCCACACACCGCACGCTGCAGGTGAAGACAAGGCACAGCTGGCTGCTCCAGAACACAGAACCACATCGCAGCAGCACAAGTACTCACGCCAAGCCAGCAGCAAAGGCAGGCAGGGTGGCCTGAGTCAGAGTCTGGCTCAGCCACTTATCGTGGCTTTGTCAGGATCCTCACCCTCTTGTAGCCTTACTTTCCACATCCAAAATAGGCACAAGGAGCGCTGTATCAGAGGTTTTCTGGAATGATCAAACAAACCTGTTGTGTAAAGAAGGATGCATTTCCCCAGCCCCAAGGAGCTGTGCCCCACTGGTGTGGTTGCTCAGTGCCCCGTACAGGCCACATGGGTGCCATGAATTCTAGACACCTTGGTCCTTCCTGGAACAGACAGCAGTACCGTCTTGGAGTGAGAGGCCTTGTGGGAGTGAGCCCAGCATACACTCCCAGATGCTCAGCAGCACCACCCAGTCAACTGTTAAAATGCAGGGTCTTGAGTTCCAGACCAGGCCTGCTGGGTCAAATCTCCATCTGATTGGTGTGCAGGTGGGTGAGGGCCCAGGAAGCCCCTTCTAAGAGTTTCAACCTACAGGTGAGCTGTGCCAGCTACACTCCCACAGTGATCTTCACTGTGGCTGCCCACCTGTGTCACCTGGGGACTGCTCATGGACTCACTACTGGGTGGGCTCCCACCAGACTCTGATTTAACTGGTCCTGGGGACAGCCCAGGCACTGGCATTTCCCCGGGTTTTCCAGGGGCAAATAGGAGCAGGAAGCGTAGGAAGACTGTGCAAGGCTCGGGTGGGCCAGCTTTCCCACCTGGCATTTGTAGGACCCTTGCCTCTGCCCCAAGTCCAACCGGGGCTGGCCTAGACAAAGCAGCAGTCCCTTTATAGGGAGTGGGTGACAAGTTTGCACCCCAGCCTCCTCTTGACTCCTTGCAGCTCCTCCTGTGTATAGGCAGGAAGGCAGGCACCTTCTAATTATAGACCTAATCAACTCAGAAAACACGTGCTCACAGCGAGGTGGGTGAAAGTGACTCACTGTCTCCTTGAAGACAGGCCTCACCTCCTGCCACCCTCCCCCACAGAGCTGTTAGGAGGAAGGGCAGGCCCAGCCACCCAGTGCTCAGGCCTAAGCAACCAGGCAGAGAGGGGCCTCCTCCATCTCAGAGTAGGTTTACATGGCCCTCCGTGGGTACATCAAGGAAGGACATCCTCCCTATACCAGGGCCTGAATCCCGGCTGGGCCTGAAGGGCGTAGGCAGCCAGGTGAGAAGGCCACAGCCCTGCCCTGCAGGGCCAGAGCGGCACTGTGGGTAGCTGGGGTGCTGGGAGGTTGTATCTCGCCATCCCTGGCAGGTTGGCCAGAGGGAAGGTGGGCAAAGCAGCAAGGCAGAGGGGCGTCTTGTGCTGCTGCACCGCTGCCCTCTCCCTAGACCCCACCCCCACCCCCGCCTGACTATAGCCATCCTAGCCCTCCAGGCTTAGCCCACCTGGCACATCTGCTGTTGTTCCTCACAGCATGAAGGGGCTCATGGGGTCCTGTGGCTGCCCTTCCATGGTCTAGCATAGGTGACACTGCTCTGGGAAGCCCCCATGGGGTCATGGGGCCCCCAGCCTCTCATGCCCTTGTCTGCACCCTGAATGTGTAAGTCATTTCTCATGGCTGCAGGCCCTGGGCCTGGGACTACAGTGGAGCCAGGAGACACATTCTGTCTCTGCGTCCATGGAGAAGCCTCTGAACTGTTCTGAGCCTCAAGTTTCCTCAGCTGGAAGTTGGATTTCTTGCCCGATCTCCCTGCAGGGATGTCGGAGGGTTAAGTGAGAAGGTGGAAGTTGATGTGGTTGTGTGCCTGGTACCAGATGTGGCCATGTGCCACCCACATCTGTGCCACATCTGTGCCTTGCCTCAGTGGCACCCAAGTGGCCCAGCATCAGCTACTACCACTTCTGACCTTTGGTTTCCGGTCTATTGCCTCTGATCTAGGGCCTCAGTGCTGTCAGCACACACTAAACTTCCTGACCTGGGCTCTCGGTTCTTGCTGAGACATCAGACATACAGATGCACGGGCCCAGGTGTACAACCCTGAAGTCAGGGCTGGGGCAGGTAAGGCCCTATGGCCGTGAACACCTGTGAGGCACACTTCCACTCATGGGCATGGGCGCAGTGAGTAAACCCCTTCCTCAGCCCAGATGAACTATTCTGAGACACAGACGCTTCAGAGAGCCTCCCCAGAGATGCCAGTGAGACCAACTGATGAGCACCCTCCCTCAGGGTCTCACCCTGTGTTTCTCAGCCTCCTGCTCCTCAACTGTTGTCCCCAGTGAAGTGCAGTCCCCAGTGAAGTGTTCCCACATAGGCCTTTGCATCAGTGCTGGCCCCCAGGGAAGCTGGGCTTGGAGAAAGCAGCCATTTGTTTCTGTGCCCCTGTGACATCTAGAATAGCCACATGCTGCACATGCTGATGGCTCCAAGGTACCCAGAGAGTGACGGGTCAGGAGCCAAAAACACACACACGGGGGGGCCAGGCCCTCCTCCCCCCAGCTGCTGTCTGGGACAGTTACTCCCTCTGTGTGAGAAGCAGGGGCCATATTGTCACAGCTGACACTGACATCTGAACTTCACAGCAGCTGCTCCCAGGGTTCTGTACAGCCTGGCTGAGCAGCTCTGGGAACACAGCCCTCAATCTGCAGGGTCCTTTCCAGCAGGTCCATTCTGCAACTCTGGGTTGGTACAACTCAGGTAAGAGGCCCCTTTCAGGGACACAGCCAGAAATGTTAGCTTCTGAGTGCTCAAAGCTCCCCCACAATTCACACACGTAGGTACGCACAGATACATGTGCACACATGCACACAGGTGCAGGTGCATACAGTGTACATATAGGTGCAACATGCACACAGGTGCATATACCCCCTCACACCTCTGCATAGCTGGATAGAGGGCCTGGAGGGGGACAGAAAGGGAAGAGAGTACGGTGGATGAAGAAGCCAGGATCTGAGAGACTTTCAGGCCTTTTGAGAGATTAAGAGCAAAGACCTCTGGCAGCCCCAGTGCAATGCAAGATCCTGGGAGAGACAGAAAAGAGTATTTAGGAAGTTAATGCTGAAGAGTATGAGCAAGTGTGTCTTTTGCAGCCTCTTCAAGGAATTTAGGGATTTTAGTAGCACTTACTACTTGACAGTGTACACCCACTCAATGGAGGGAGGCATCTGCCTCTGGCCACACATGTGCAAGAGCCGGGTGCATGCTCCAAGAGAGGCTGCCAGGCACTGTCCTGACCTGGATGCATGTCTTCCTTCCACTCACAACTCCAGTTGTACAGGAGACAGGCCCAGAGACCCTGCATCCCATCCCATCCCATCCCTCCAGGAGCCCCTGGACCCCTGACAGCTGCAGCTGCAATGGAGGCCCAGATGGTTCCAGGCCAGGGGCCAGAGCCTACTGGGAGCATTGTCGTCATGTACACTCCAGCACATCCAGGCTTGGATAACAGCTCTGTCCCTTCCTACTCCCCCGTGCATGAAGGGTGCCCAGAGACAGTGAGAGCCCAGCAGGGCAGGGAAGGCCTGACTCTGCCAGTGGTCTCATAAAAGACTCCCACAGCTCAAGCTGCCACAAATAAGTTATTGTGCTTAAATGCACTTGGGTAAGGAACATAAATTACTGTAAATTATGCGGATTCCAGAGGAATACCCAGTTACTGCAGTCTTCCTGCAGGGGCATTCCTTCCCATGCCTGTCCTGGACAACCCTACACCCTATGGAAGGGTCTGCTTTCACAGGGACATGCCCTGGGCTCTTACCTCCCAATTCCTATGGGGAAGATCCCTGCCCAGGAACAGGGCCTGTGGGCCTTCAGCTCACTGCCTCCCATGCTTTACTGTGTAGAGCTCTTGGGCAGGAAGGGACTCAGTGACCAATTGGGCAGGGGACTTATCCCTCAGGAGCCACATGGGAGGGCCCTGGCCTGCCCTGTCGGTGAGCTCTCCTAAGCCTCTAGGACCCAGTTACCTGCTCCCAACCCAGTTATCTGCTCTCCAGGACAAATCCTGGGAAAAGGGGTACAGGTCACTGAGCACACACCATCCCCACCCTGGCACATTTGCATAGAGCACGTCTGTCCAGCCCCCCTAAAGGGGCTTAGGGAGAAATGTCAGAAGGTGGCCCCAAGGGGCACCTGGCCAGCCTCAAACACAGCAGAGTGGACACAACAGCCTGGGAGGAGACAGGATCCGACATAGCCAGACGGGAACAGGATCAGGCCTCCATTCAACTCTGCAGGGAGGAGCTGTCTAGGGCACATTCCCAACACATGGTCAGAATTCTAGGACCCCCTTCTAGATCCTGGAGTCTACCGTTCTGGAACCTTCTGAGAAATGGTAAAAGTAGGGATAAGCTTTCATTTGACTAACCAGGTTGTCCTTGAGATGTTCATCAGCAAGAGGCAGAGCTGGCTGTGTGCTGGGCATTACAGAACTCTCATTTAAATGCAATTTTCTCATAGCCCAGGGAGGCAGCCCAGAGAGGCTCATTTCTTTGAAGGGGGCACCTAGGCTCAGCCCACAGGATCAGCTAAGGGTCCAGCTGGTCAGGACCCCCATAAGGCTTCTCAGGCAGGCAGTGATGTACAGGTCTGCCCAGCCCTGCTTTACCCTGGGCTGCCATTCCTTCTCAACATTGTCCCTAAGTGTTCCCAGAAGGACCATGACCCCCAGAGGAAGGCTGAAGCCCTTGCCCAGACACGTGGCAAATGCACATTCCCACGATACTCTGCATATGATTCCAGGGTCTGACAGGCTTCCAGCAGCTCATCTGTGGACCCCAAATTAAGAAACCCAGCTTCCTGGAAAACTGGGACAAAAATAGCCCTCAGGGCCCATTTTGCATGAGTCCCAGGAATCTGCCAAGAGGAGGAAGACGGCACGAGCCAGCCCCCTGCCTCTGCCAAGCTTAGTGAGGGGGGCTTCTTTCTGAGGCAGCACATGGGCTTCTATTTTTTAAACTACTCAACAAAAACGGAGACTATTTTTAGCTCAGCAAGCTGCAGGGCATCACAATTAGCAACTGAAAATTACACATCTTGCCTGTCTCCCCTCTGCTGGCTGGGAGGAGAAAGAAAAAGTACTCCTATAAGGAGCTGGGACAGATGACAGACTCAGGGGCCACAGTAGAACGAGAACCATGCCTGCTACTGGGACCTGGGCCAGGACCCAACAAATGGGACCCCAGTTGCTCTTTAAGAGCCAACCGTCTGGTTCTCCAAAATTGCTGGCACTAGGGTCAGTAGGGGGTGGAAAGTTCTCCAGCGCCCTTACTCCTAGCCCATTCATTCCTTCATTTGTTCACAGTCAGTAAGAACCTGCCTAGATAGTGGAGATACACCAGTGAAGGAAGTGGAACTCTCTGGATCACAGGGCACCAGGGGAGCCTGGGAGGCCACACAGATAATGACCTTATATTACAGGTTAGAGAAGGAGGACCAGGGGAGGAGAAGGAGTCAACAGAATGGGGCAGCGTAGATGTTAACCTTAACTTCAGCCTCCCTGCTCTGAGATCTGAGCAAAGACTTAAAGGAGATTTCTAGAAAAGAGAGAATGTGGTGAGAAGAGGGAAAGGCCCGTGCCATGGCCTGTGAGCCTTCTTCCCGGTTTGTTCTCTGGCAAGTCTCCCTGGAGCCCTTCCTGTCAGGTTCACTCACTCCAAAACAAGCATTTACTGATTACCTACATACAAACAGGGACTTGAACTGGGAACCTGGGGACCTCCTCTGTCTGTCCAACCCCACCCTGCCCCCTCCCCAGCCTGCGTTCGTATGGACTGGTCAGAGAGTGGAGGCAGCTATGCCTCCTTTGCCACCCCCCCAGCCTTACTTACTCTCCCCACCTCTCTGATCCTGCTGTCCCGGAACTGGGTTCACAGGGCAGACAATGCAGGGAGGGGGATGGTCGGCCACAGTGGTTCCTCTGGGGTCCCACCTGCATCAAGGGCACTGAGAGAGGAGAAATGCAGTGGGGACTGCTCCAACTACCTGGATCCCACTAACTGGCAAAGAAACCCAGGTTGGATAGCCTGTGGCCAGTGGAGGACAAAAGGGTGTCTGGAACCTCAGCTGGTAAAGGCAGAGGCTGGAACCCAACCTTTTGGGTGCCACTCTGGGGGTTGGGGTGGGGGAGGGGAAGGGACCTAGCTGACTCTCTCCCATCCTCCTAAGGGTGCTCCGCTCTGATATCCCTGTCATGGATACCTCAGTGTCCCTGATGTACACACCCTCCCCTTCTTACTCTGAAACTACTATAGTCTCTTAGAACTAGGTCTGTGGTCCCAGGTGCCAGGCAACTTGAACTAGGGTCCTCCATCCCCATCTCGGGCCAGATGGGAGCCTGCACCCAGGTCCTCCCAGCTCTGCAAAAGAGCCTCAGATGACGTGCCAGTGGTCCAGCCCCCTGGGCATCATCTGCACCACACGCAAGTGACACCTGCCTAAAAGAGTTTGCAGCTTAGTTCTCTGTCATTTCTAGAGACTTCAGTGAGTGCAAGAGGGGCCTAGAGCCAGGCAGGGCCTTTGAACCATACCCTGCCTCTGCCCCAGGGGCCCGGACCTGCCCTTGCCCCAGGTGGTGGCTCCTGGACCACATGGAAGCTACTTCCTCAAGTCCCTGCATCCACCTCCCATGCCCCAACTCCACGGTTGAAGGCCCCCAACAAACACTTGGACACTCCTGCCCAGGAAGCTTCCTCCTGGGGATGTTCTTCCCTCACCAAACTCCAGCTCTCAGACCTGCCTAGCTCTAAGTCGACCTGTCTTCTCTAGCTCTGGACACCCCTGGGCCTGTCTGCTGGGAATACGAAGGGCAGATGGGCGGGGCCCAGTGGCAAGCCTAGGGTGCACCTGTGCACAGGTCCGGTGCCCAGGGGGCTGGTAATGAGATGCAGCCCCTGCTCATGGAGACCCTGAGCATGAAATGAAGCTCCAGATGGGCTCAGCACCTGCTGGGTTGTGTCAGCACCAGAACTGCAGGTCACTGATGGATACCTATCCTACAGGTTACCCACTGCCTTCCTTCCTGGACACACAGGTCATGGGAGCTGGCACCACCCTCTCGCTAACCCCACCTGTATGTCCCCTCTTACCTCCTACGCCCAGGACAGCCAGGAGGCCCCTGCCTCAGACAGGAGAAAGCAGAGAAAAACTGCCCCCTGCTTCCTGTTCCAGGCATGGGGGCTCAGAGCTGGTTCTGGTACCCACTCAGGCCCTGCCCGCGACTGGGGGCAAAGAGGGTGACAGACCTGCAGCTAGGTCTCTTGAGTCCTCACCCTCTCTCCTAAACCCCTGTGGTCCCCGCCCCTTCCCATGCTGAGCTAGGGAAGCATCCAAAGGGACATGGCAAGACACATAAACCAAGCTCCAAGCTTCAGGAAATCATATACATAAATGCCACAGAGAAGGGTCCTATCTGCCTCATGTGTCCTTCCAGGCCTGGCAGGCTGCAGAGGGTTCCAGTGAGGGGGTGGCCGCTATGGGAACCCAGGCCCCCCCCCAGAGCCCAACACCATGCCCACGCTGATAATTAAAGCTTTGTTACCAACACACGATTCATTTTTTCCCTTCTGAATTTCTTTCTACTCCCAAATACTATTTGCATTGACTGAAGGAATCTTGCCATCTCCTCTTCACACTCCTCAATACAAATTCTGCTGAGTCTGGGTTCCTCCTCTTCCATTTTTCCTTTTTTTTTTTTTTTCCTTTTCTGTCCAGTCAGCTTTTTCTGACAGCTCCTCAGGGCACAGAAAATCATTGTCCACCAATAACTATCCTATTATTGAGACTTGAGAGCCTAGGGGTGAAGCAGGTGGTATTTCAGAGTATCCCTGCCCTTCCCCAGTAGGCACGGCTGATCTCCCACTCAGGCCAGCGGGGCCTCCTCACCATTCTGGCCTCCCCCCTGCCTCTGGCCTGCCTCCCTCTTGGCCCAACACCATCAGATCCACAGGGGTTATGAAAGCCCCCTGTGAGTGGGCAAAAAGGGGGTATGCAAATCGAGGCAATCTTGGCAGTCAGGCCTGTTTCCAGGGGTCTCCTCAGGGTGCCACAGAGGAGTAGGGTGCAGACCCCCTCATCCCAGCTGAAAACGCCTAACTGTGGTCCCTTCCTAGTGGGGCATCCACTGAAGACTGCTCATCAGTCTCTGCTGGACAGTGGCCAGGGCACCTATGGGCTCCAGCAAGGCACCAGCATTTCACCAGGCTCACCAGGGTACACTGCCAGCAACAGAGCCAGCCCTTGAGCCAGATGGCAATGCAGCAGCACATGGCCATGAGATAGGGACAGCAAGCTGGCTGGATCAGGGCTGAGGGTCCTCCGGCGGTAGGTGGCCTGTGCCTGTGGGATAGGCCGTGGGCCAGCCATTGGCAGGCCTGCCTCTACACAGCTGCCTGGGGATACCAGGATATGGAATAAAGAACATACAGTTCTTTTATTTTTAAATGACATTTAATTAGGCCTAGCAAAGATTCTTTCCTTTGTGTTTAGAAACAAATAAAACTCCATTTCCCTTACTTGAGTTGTCATCCTCCTGGCAGATGCCCAGAGTGAAACCCAGATTCCCCACCATCCTGGGGGAGCAGGGAGCTTTCAGCTGTCAGCTCCCTGCTGGGCTGGAGAGTCATGGCCTTCTCCAGCATTGTAGCCTCTCAGAAACAGGACCAGGACACACATCCTGACCCCCACACCTCATGCTGTGTACATGAGTAGCTTTCCAGCAACAAGTGCTGCATCTCCTGCCCTGGCAGCTTGTCACCAGGTGCTTAGATCCTTGGCAGCCCCCAGGAGTACCAAGCACACAGGCACCCCTGTCTTCCCCAGGACAGCTCATTTCCTGCCACCCCCTTCTCCAGATGAGGGAACAAAGGCCCAGGGGGCTTACATCATTATCCCAGGTCTCACAGCTTGAAAGTGGCAGAGCTCAGATTTGAACCCTGCAAGTGTAACCAGCATGATCTGACATGCCACCAAGGCCATCAGAGCACGGTTCAGGGCAAGAGAGAGGAGTGCAAAGTGAAGGCAGATGGCACTCGGCCAGGGCCCTGCAGGCAGATGAGGCCTGGCCTGGAAGAAACCACATGTTCACTGCTCCCTGAAATTGCCCAGGAGCCTTGCTGCCAGTGAGTGGTGTCAACAGAAGGCTTTTCACCTATTGGGCCATCCAACACGCACCTTCTAAGGTGCCCGCCAAGGCCTTGCTCTTCACTTTCCAGACAAGGCCCAGGCATGGGGCTCAGGACCTGTAGGCTGGTCCTTCCTGCCAGTGTGTGGGCCACTCTAGCAAATTAATGGAACCTGACAAGGGGGTCATAGAAACTGATATATCCAGTTGGTCAGAAGTACAGGTCACAACCTGAGACCTAGCATCTGAGTGGGGGCAGTCTTATGGGACCAAGCCCTCAGCCTGTGGGACCTGTACTATTTCCTGGTGAACACTGTGACTTCCCCACAAATGGTAGATACTCAGGGGATGAAAACACTGCAGTGCACTCTCTGGGGACAAGGGAACTAGAAATAAAAGGAGACAGATACATGAAACACTGGGCCCTAAAAACAGAAAGTCACCTTCTACTGTCCAGAGCCACACTGTCACACATCATATCACCAGTGAAGCCCAATAAAGTCTCCAAGCAGAAATAAACAGATAACGGAATGACATGAATGCAATGTAAATGATGCTAGATTTTAATAAGCTGTGAACCAAAAAAATTTACCCATTTCCCTAAATCATGTTTGTGTTAAATAAATAATCTAAACTCCTACTATAGACATATCAGAAAAATAACCCTTATAAGAAAATTCTGTGTCAAATTTGATCTGGCCAAAGCTGTACTCAGAGAAAAATTCATAGACTTCAATGCATTATAAGTAAACAACGTGAAATAACTTGATTCAAAAAGCTAAAACAAAAAGCTCCTACACAAACTTATGGCAAACCAAAATAGAGGAAGAAATTGCCAAAAGGCAAATTAGTGGATTCAGTCAAAGAAAGAGCTGAACTGCTTATTAAACTCAAGAGCTGATTCTTTGAAAACACAAAAAGACAAACCTCTGGCAATTCTAATCAACCAAAATAAGGCAGAAAGGAGGGAGGAAGCAAGGAAGAAAAGAAGGAAAAGCAAAAATATTCTGGGCATGAAGAAGGAACTCTATTTACAGATATGGAGGAAAAACGTATCTAGAATCAACTGCCTACGGCTATGCTAACTGAATGCTCTTTCAACTGGGATATAAGTTAGAAATATAAATAACCAAAATACACTAAAAATGTTTGGAACCCAAAAAGATCAATAACCATTGTACAAATTAAGTTGGCAGCCAACTAAACCTCAGGGAAAAATAAAACCAAGCTCTGGTTTCCAAAATGAATTATTTCAAGCCTTTGAGAATAAGATGATTTTATATAATATTTAAAGTATGTCAGCTACACAATTCGTATTAAAAAGCCTTCCTATTCATTTTATAAAGCTAACACAACCATAATTTATAAACGTGACAAATACGTCTCCTAATAGAAAAGTACATATCAATTCTTACCTACGAATATAGATGAAAATACCCTAAGCAACATCCCCACATACCAGGAAAATGAACTCAGAAGCATTTTTAAGCACAATAGAGCCTGACCCAATGGGATTCAATCCAGGAACAGGAGGATGATTCAGCTTGAAAAGTTAATAAGTCAACACATTAATAGGCCCAAGGAGGAAAGGCAGTTGATGGCTTTGCTTGATATAGGAAAGCTTTTGATGAAACTGAATATCCAGTTTTAGGGTACACTCTTGGCATTAATGGGTAACACAGGGGTGGTGCGTACTGCTCAGGATGGAAAATACCTTTTTGAAATACAGGGCCAATTTCAGACTTGGCAAAACACCAGAGGCCTTCTCATAAAGTGAAGATCAAGCCAAAGACAAGTGCCATTATTTAATGTTACTTTGTACCTTTTAGAAAACACAATTTAAGAAAATAAAAGATACATTAGAAATGAAGAGATGGAATGTTAAGCCTTAAGTACAAGTAATATGATTAATTTCTTACATTTTCCAACAAGCCAAACTAAAAATCTGTTCAAACTAATAAGAGAGTTCAAGGATCAGTTTCCTAACTTACATTTTTAAAAAATCAATAGCTTACCTGTCTACCTCCCATGGGCACAGGTGTTCACACACAGTCCATGTGGAGCAGGCCCTGGGATGCTCACACCAGTGCCACTTGGGAGTGGTATGTATCTCTGGGAGTGTCTCCGTGTCTGTGTGTGTGTCTGTCTGTATCTGTGTGTCTCTGTGTATCTGTGTCTCTGCATGTGTCTCTAGTTATGTGTTTCTGTGTGTCTATGTCTGGGTGTATCTGTGTGTCTGTGTGTATCTCTGTGTCTGTATCTGTGCATGTGTCTTTGGGGACCACCCAGCTCTGCAGGCTCCACTACTATCCCCTGACAACCAGATCAGCTACCTTACAGCACCCCACCCCCACCCCCCGCCGTCACACACCCAAGACCCTGCACCGCTGGGCACTCCAGGAACACTCTGGTCTCTGTTTAAGGATGTCTGCTGTGTATGGCCAAGGTCCCTAGGGAGGCCAGGCCCCTCCTGCTCTGGATGCTGCTGTAGTCCTAGACCTCAGGAGCCTGAGCATGCTCATCTGTCATTGCAGGTGGTAAAGGAGGGCGAAGGGTGAGCTGGCTCCCACCGGAGGTGCTCTGAGTCATACTCACTGGTCACGAGCAGGGGCAGTACAGCGACCACAATGACATTTGGGAAATGCTGGGGGCTGGAGCCTAGCCAGGAAAGCATGTGTGAGCAAACAGTAGGGGCAGAGTAATTCTGTGGAGCTTAAGCAAAAGGGCAGTGGGTGGTCAGCACCAGTAGCTAGCACTGCCAGGCCACAGGGCCAGAGCTTGGGAGCTGAGGGTGCTGGAAGAATGACAAGCAGAGGACCATAATGAGGCCTCAACTGTCACCTATTAACTCCCTGACTGCTCACTGGGTTCACTCTGGAGGTCTCAGGGCCTGCAACCTGTCTGCCTCTGGTCTCCCCCTGTTCTGGAACCCATAGGCACCAGGTAACCCAGAACCTGGAAGGAAGTGTTCTGGTCTAGGAGCTGTGACCCTTGACCTCCTGGCTGACCTCAGCCTTCAGTTTCCCCATGCCTAGCATAAAGCAAAGAGGCAGGACTAGATGGTCTGTAGCTCTCATCTCTAGTTTTCATGTTTGTTCTTTCCTTTCTTCCCTCAATTATTCAGTCAACAAACATTCAGGCTCTCCTGGCCTCTTCTGTACACTTAGGAATAAAAAACAGCTTATTATAGACCTTAGCATCTATCAGGGCAGACAGACAGAAGAGCACAGCACAGCAGGATCTCCTTGGGATTGGGGCCTGTGCTGGGGGCTGGGAAGGCCCAGGGCTGAGAACTAACTTTGTAGGAAGAAGGCAGGGAAGACTTCGCAGAGCAAGTAATTCTGAGATGGGCTTCCAAGCATAACTAGAGGTTTTTCAGTGGGTTGAGGGGAGGAAAGGCAGAGAAATAAGACAGTGTGGTCTCCTTCCCCTCATCACTCACTGGCAGCTTCCCAGAGTGTG
This sequence comes from Otolemur garnettii, assembly GCF_000181295.1. Taxonomy (NCBI): domain Eukaryota; kingdom Metazoa; phylum Chordata; class Mammalia; order Primates; family Galagidae; genus Otolemur; species Otolemur garnettii. The sequence continues at coordinate 5,718,066 of NW_003852500.1, forward strand.
AGCCCCAAGAGTCCAGAGGTATGGAGATGCAGGCCACTTCCCTGCACCCACTCAACCCCTACTTGTCTTCCCAAAGCCATCCTGCAACCTTCTCCCCCAAGTAGCCCTTTCTGACTGCTCAGCACCCCCGCCCCAGTCCCTCACATTGTGGCCCATGTGGTCCAGTATGTGATGCCACAGGTGGTGCTGTCCCCAGCACTCCTTGCACCACGGTCAGGTTTAGACCCCAGTGTGCACAGGGTTCTAGCTGACCTGGGAAGCTGGGGCACTGCTCTCCTTCCCCACTCCTGTGCCCCTGAGGTCACAGTGCACCTGGGCTAGTCCTCACCTTTCTTGTCCAGACTTCTCCCTGAACTCTAGACCACCCACCCCACTGCCAACTGACATCCCCAGGTGGGGGTGTGTCAAACTGTCCCTACCTCTAGCCTGCACCCATCTACCACACCTGCAGCCTTTCCCACTGCAGGGCAGAACCCTCCTCCCCAAGCCACCTCCCTACCACTAACCAGTGCCATGCCCACATAAGGCTACTCAGCTGTACCTTCAGAACACCTCCACATCTGCCCGTCCCTCCTCCTCCTCTGCTGCCTCCCTGGTCTGAGCCCTTGATCTGCCCTTGAACCACTGTGGTGGCCACTGCTGTCCTCAGCCCCTCCAAGCAGCAGCCAGTGGTGTCATCACAATCCCAGTGAAAGCACAACCCTGCTGGCCCCTACCCCTACCTCGTCCTGGTCACCCCTGCCAGCCCTCACTGGCCCCTGGACACAGGTGACTTCCTCTGAGGAGTCCTACCCTGGTGTGCCTCACCCTTGCTCCCTTCATCAGATCCCTGTACACATGCCTTCCCCAGACACTCTACCGAAGGCACAAACACTGACCTGCACTGGTGGTGGACACGCTCAACACCAACTCTATCAGACCCCTCCTTGATGGGTGAGTAGAATTGTCATTGCCAGTCCTGGCAAGGTTGAGTGGGGCCCTGGGACCCAGCTGGCTCAGCAGCAGTGAGTGGAATGACAAGTCCCTCTCGGTTGGGGCATTTAAATGCCAATGTAGAGCCCTCCTCCCCTACCATATGACCCCATGATTCTGGGTCCCTAAGCAGGGGCAGAATACAGCAGGGCCCAGCCAACCCACCAGGGATACCACATGAATGAAAACTACACCATATATATTTATAAGCCACAGCGTTTGGGAACTGTTTTCTCTACAAAAGGACATATGTCTACAGAACGAACTGAACTCTCCTTGCTGATGCGTTCTGGACGTGTTCTTGTCCTTCCTACTTTACTTTTTCTCTTTAGCACTTAGCACCATGTCACATTTCATATATTTTACTTATTAGTTGTGCCTTTTGAGGTGCACACATCTGGTCCCCTGCTGAACCCCAGCATTTCCCCAGTAGAGGTGCCTGGTAAGTACAGGAAGGGACAGGTGAGCCCCAATCTTCCAGCTGAGCCCTCTCCTAGAGTCCTCATCAGCACAGGGTCTGGGCTCCTGTGTCCAGAAGGGTCAACTCCGTGCCCAGGGAGGTGCTGGGAACTGTAGGGCAGGCTGCAGCTCAGTCACACTGCCCTGCACACTCCCCAGGAGGCTCGTAAACAGCTCCGGAAGCGCAACAGGCCCCACACAGGAGTAATTCCAGAACCGTCTCTCAGTCTCCTCCCTGCAGCCCGCGCTGGGTTCTCTGAAAACATCCACGTTTTGGGGGCCCGTGCCGCGCGGTCCTGGCGCGCTCACTGCCCCCACACCCGCGCACACCCAGCGCACTTCCGCACGTGCTCGCTCCCGCCCACACAGAAACACGCCCGCTCGTCACAGACACCCCTTCTCCCCGCACCGCCTCCTCGGAGCAAACAGGTGGTTCTGCGCACCTCAAGTCTGGGAAAGGATCCAGGGTCGTCTGGACTTTCCCAAGCCTGCCAGTGCCGGTCCGGGGGCAGGCGCCCTCCTTGCCCTGTGCAGGAGCTACCGCCTCCGGCCTCCCCTCCCGGTTCGTGGATGCCGCTCTGCCTTTGGTGGCCCCGGCTACACCAAGAGGTGCCAGGGCAACCTGGGGAGGGTCCACCTGGTAGCAGGTACTCCAGTGGGGACGCGCAGAATTAGTCGCGGTGGTTCCCTAGGACCGGCTCCCTACCAGGCCGAGCCAAGATGTTCCAAACCGGACAGTCACACAGTTTCCTGAGCTCCGCCGCGCGCAAGCCCTGCCTACTTTGCCGCCTCCCGGCCCCGCGACCCCGCACCTGCCCCGCACCGCAGCCCTACCTGGGGCTCCAGAAACATCCTGACTGCCTGTCCCCCACGAGCCGGCTGGCGTGCCTCCGCTAGAGCTAGCTAAAGACGTCTCCTCTGCCGGCGCGCCTAGCAAGCACCCGCCCTGCCCTCCGCCCGGACTTCCCCGCCCGACAGCCCACAGCCCGCAGCCTCTCCGCCCCGCTGTCCGGGCCAGTGGGGGTGGAGGGGAGCGAGGGGGCGGGGCCGGGGACTGGGGGAGGGGGGTGGGGTGGGGCCGGTAAAGGGACCCGAGGGAGGGGAGCCGAGTGGGGGCCGGCAGAGAAGGAAAGAGCCCAGCGTGGAGCACAATGAGGGGTGCCGTGTGTGCCCGTGGCACGCGCTCAGCACTGAGTATGGGACACTGCAGGTGTAGGGGTGGAGGGAGGGGCATAGCGTCCTTGGGGTGGCCGCGCCAAGGTGTCGGTGGTAGGTGACTTGTGGATGGTGGCTCAGCGCGGGATGGTGACATTCTGCTGCAGAGGGTCCCCTGCGCTCCCATCTCCTCACTGCCGCTTGTCTCACTGCGCCCCAACTTCACCTCATAGATGTCCACTACAGAGCTACAGCTGGTGTTCGGCCAACGTTGGTTTAAATGCCTCCCCTAACGGGAGGCTCACTCCACATAGCTCAGGCCTTGGGCGTCTCACGGAACACTCTGTCCCTCCACTTCGTTGGAACGCAGGGGACACAGCCGCTGCTTTTGTAGGAGGGCTAATCCTAGATACGGTTAAGGGGCGGGTGGGCACACGGCACAGTGAGGCTCAGGAACCCCAGCACTCAGAAGGAATCCTGTAAGGTGACTGGTCTCCCCCTCCACCGTGTTCCTGAAGTGCCCCCCACCCACGCCAGCTTTGAGGATTTGATTGGACTGAGCCTCAGAGCGCCCTCTCTAGGGAATCTGGAATTGGGAAGCCCAGAGCCTGAGTTAGGCCAGCCCGCTGAGGCCAGTTCCGGTCTGGGGTGAACCAGAGCTGGCTACTGGGGACTACAAGGGAGGGGCGGGGATACTATTGGCTTGGATTGCACAGAGAGGAGCAGGGGCTGTCTGCCCATAGAGGCTCTGACAAGCCAAGGAGGGTTCCAAAGCACACCACTGGACCTGGATGGGCACTGGTGACCCTGATCATGTTCTGCTTGCCCAGGATGCCCATCTCCCCCACCCACTGCTGCCCAGTAGCCTGTTAGAAGCCACCTGTCCTCCTACCCACCCTTTCACATCTGCCTGTTCTTACCAGCAGCAAGGTTAGCTACCAGGCTAGCTTGATGGGTACTTATTTCTGTCTTGGGGAATTGGCAGCTGTGCTAGGTTCACCTGCTGGCCTCCCCCAAGAGAGTACCGGGTCCTGGAGACAGGCATCCTTCTCCTGTAGCTCCCACCCCTACTTCTCTACCAGCAAGGGCTGGCCCTGGCCCAGGCTCAGAGCCTGCACTATTAATCACTATGTGGTACAGCACCTGTGGGCGGGAGGGGGCCACCAGGCAACCAGCTTCACACTATCCTCCCCCTGCTGTTTCTGTACCCGTTTTAGGACAGCTGGAGGATGCAAAGCTCACAGTCACCTCAGCAAGTGACTAGTCTGGGCTATTAAGCCCTGGACCTGTGTGGCCTCCAAATCCCTTAAGACCCCTCTACAGCACCAAGGGGGTGAGGCCTGGGGTCTTGCCTGGGGAAGCCCACCAGGCAACTGCTGCCTGGCTTCTTCAGCCCTGACCCATGACCCTTCGGGACATCTGGGTCTTGAGATAGCCCTAGTATCACCTCATGAAGTCCATGTTGATAGTCCTGTGGCCACCTGCCCTAACAGTGAGCCTTCCTCTCTACCTCCCTGGATGTGACAGTCTACAGCAGGTGGCTAATGGGAGAGGAGCCCCACACTGCCTTTCTGTACAGTCACTGGGTCTCTTCCCATTGTACTTTAGCCACAGTATCATCCGAGGACCTTGATAATGCAGACCTGCCCAAGGGGAAGGAGGGCTCTCAGCCCTGCTGTCTCCTTTGCTCACAGGTATGACCTCAGCATCCATATGTGTTCCTCATCCACATTCTTTCTGATGCTGAAGGACACAGGGAGGCTGACATTCCAGGGCTGACCCCTGCCAGGGTTCCTTCTGCTTAAAGCTATGGGTAGGGCCGTTCTGTAGGGAGAGCTTGCGGGGACCAACAGAGGGTCCCACTGCCCTTTAGAAAGGGGAGAATGAGCCAGGTGTGGTATGGCTAGTGGATATCTGCTGGAGTTTCCAGAAAGATAAGATGCACAGGAAGAGACGCCTGTCCTTCCTCCAGACACCTCTTCTAGGGCCTGGGCTTGAGGCCTGGTAAGCATATATGCCTACAAAAGGCTGCTCTGAGCAAGGCAGAGCAAACAGCAGGGAAGCCTTGATCTGGGGTGACAGGAACCTGGGATGAATACATGAGTACAGACACCGAGGAGTCAACTGGACACCGGGACAGGAGGCTGGTCTACCACAATGGGCCCCTCAATTAGGTCCACCCTGGCTGTCTCAACATGGCAGCCAGGGGAATCCTGTTAGAGTCTGAGTCAGTCCTGACCCTCCTCTGTCCAAAACCTCTGCAGTTCCTGCCACACTCCCAAGGAAGAGCCGAGTCCTCACAAACTGTCTGTGGGCCCTGGGGACCTGGTCCCACATGAGACTTCTGCAAGGAATATGTCCATGTGGTATCCAGAGGTCTCCCCTTAGGTCTCTCCTGCACGTCACCTTCTCTGGCTTACCCTCCACTCCTGCACTTCTCCCTCGCCACAAAATTTTTTTTGTCAAGGTGATTCAATCCAACAGTCTTATTTGTTGGTCTGAGCTCCACGAGGGCAAGATCTTATGGTGTTCACTGCTGTACTCCAGGGACGGTCACACGTCTATACATACAGGCTCTTGGTACCTGTCTGCCAAATATGTGTGTGTACAAATATAAATACAGAGATATGGATATGCATATGGATATGGACGTATATACCAGCATAGCACTCATCTCCAGAATGTATAAAGAGCTCATACAAATTTAAAAAAGCAAAAGACCCATTTTTTTTTTTTTTTTTTTTTTGAGACAGAGCCTCAAGCTGTCCCCCTGGGTAGAGTGCTGTGGCATTACAGCTCACAGCAACCTCCAATTCCTGGGCTCAAGCGAGTCTCCTGCCTCCGCCTCCCAAGTAGCTGGGACCACAGGCGCCCGCCACAACGCCCGGCTAGTTTTTGGTTGCAGCCATCATTGTTGTTTGGCAGGTCCAGGCTGGGGATTCGAACCTGCCACCTTAGGTGTACGTGGCTGGCGCCTTAGCCGGTTGAGCTATAGGCGCTGAGCCAAGACCCATTTTTTTAAGTGGACAAAAGACAAAGAGATACTTCACCAAAAAGAGGCTGTCTAAAGGGCAATAAACATAAGAAAAAGTCATCTGGGGAAGGGAAATTAAACCCACGGTATCAGACCCCTGCACACTCAGCAAAACAGCTCAAATGAAAAGGCAGAAAAGCCCAGTGCCAATGGAACTGTCAGCTGCTGGTGGTGGCAGCATCCAATAGTGCCTATGAATGCTAAGCATATACGCAGGCCCAGAAATTCCACCCGGGGTGTAGGCCTAGCAGAAATACTGACAGACTCGCACCAAAAGACACACCCATGAGTGTTTATAGCAGTGCTACTCACAAGGGCTTCAAACTGCAAAGCACCCAGGCGTCCTCCACAGAGGACTGGATTTCTGCTGAGCACAATGTGTTCATACAGCAGACCTGCTACACCAATGAGAATGGACAAAGACAAGCACATGCAAAGGCCAGTCTCACCATCATCAAGGGGAACAAAAGAAGTCAGGCACAAAGAGCATCTAAGGTGGGGCCCTGTGCATGTCCAGGCCAGAGGCCAGCAAAGGCCCCACTGGATGTCAGGATGGTGCTGGCCCATGGGCAGGGCTGGGTCTGGGTGCTATTACCCACTTTATACTCCACAAAATGTCCCCAAGGGCACACTATGACTCTTGCACCTTTCTGTGTATATGTCACTCTTCATAACAATTTATGTTAAGAAAACCGAAGGATAGACAATAAGAAAAAAAATGTCCTGGGTGGGGCAGGCAGCAGATTTCTGGATCCCAGGGCCCTTCTACACCCCAGTGAAGATGCCAACTCAGGAAGGAGCATTTTAAGGGCCTTGGCTTCCCACTCCTCATGCCCCCCCCAAACACCTACACTCTTCTTAAAAAGGCTCAGCCCGACAGTGCCCGTAGCTCAATGGGTTCAAATCCAGCCCAGGTCCGCTAAAACAACAATGACAACTGCAACAGAAAAATAGCCAGGCGTTGTGGCAGGCACCTGCAGTCCCAGCTACTTGGGAGGCTGAGGCAAGAGAATCTCTTAAGCCCAAGAGTTGAAGGTTGCTGTGAGCTGTGACTCCACAGCACTCTACCCAGGGTGACAGCTTGAGATTCTGTCTCAAAAACAAAAACAAAAACAAAAAAAAACAGCCTGAGAGTTCAGGCAATGGCAGGCAAGAGGCATCCACTTGTTTCTGGATGGGAGGTGGAAACAAGTGGCAGACCCTGAAGAACAGAGAAGCAAGAACCCAAGAGCCCCAAAGTAGGGCTGATAAGAGTCACACTGGCACTCACAGAGACTGTCCGAAGGCTGAGCCCATGGGGAGGTTTGGGTTCCAGGACAAGCAGTCAGGTGACAGTGGGGCTCTGGCCCCCACCCTGCCCTGCGGGTGCTGCCTACTCACTGGGCCTTGACTGCAGGCCACAAGCCTGAAGTCTGATTGTACTTTCCAGAGTATATAGTAGGGCCCATGACGCCAACACACAGGAGGGCTGGCAAAACAAGCTGCCAAGTGAGTCAAGCACTGGGTGAGCTATTGAAACACCTCAGATAAGCTGTTCGTTCCCCTCTGGCTCCCAGGTTTACTTTGCCCTGGGCTCTGCCCTCACTTGGCTCCTGTGCACACAGCGTAATCTGAAGAAGGACCCTCCCCAGGATCCTCCAAGGCCTGGCAAGAGTGTGGGCCAGGCACACAGTGTGGTGGTGATGGCCCTGGACACACTCACACCCAAGCATACCTGCGAGGTCCAGGTTGGTGTGTCAAGGGTCCGCCCCTGTCCCCGGGGTGACTTTATCAGGGACCCCAGGCTTCCGGCAATTCTCCAATGCTGCCCCATTAACACTCTCTTGGTCAATAAAATTCTAAGCAAAAGAATCACTAGGGTTTTAGGTACCAGCAGAGCAAAAGATGTAGAGAGGTAACAGGGCAGCTGATCTTTCTAGGGCCTCCACATCACAGAGGCAGACACTCTGCCTAAATGAACAACCCAGTGGGGCAGCAAGTTGCCTGAGGGTCTCTCCCCACAGCCTCTCAGGCCCTTTCACTTGGTCCTGATGCAGTAGAGGATTGGAGCTGGCTGTGCCGTCTGCCCTGGGTGTGTAACTGACTACACGTGAGTAGCAGGTAACTAGCTGTGACTAAGGCACTGAGTGCTCAGGACAGCAGTTGCTCACTGCTGTCATCACTCTCCTGTCAAGAAACTGGGAGCCGAGCCTGTGGAAAAGGGACTCACACCCACACATTGTCATGGCCCCTGCAGCCATAGCTGCTGTTCTCCAGGCCCAGCCCCTCTTGCCCCCTAAAAGCCGTGTGCTGAGACCCTGTGGGTAGCAGGCATACAGAGGGCCAAGCTGGGTAAGGCAGGGCCCCAATGGGGAACAGGAGAGGAGAATCTGTAGCGACCAGCTCGAGGGAGCCAACGGCATGGTGTGGCACATCCCACTGAGCACCAAGCTCTCCTGGTCTGAGCCGGGCAAAGACACACATGGCACAGGTTGGTGAGAGTGGCCCTCTCTCCAGGCTGGACACAGCTGGATCCCCAGTCAGGGTGAGGGCACAGAACTAGGGTGTCATGGGCCACCTGGTACAGGTGCCACAGCTTGCAGAACAGGAGCTGCCAGGACAAGGTCCCTGAGGCTGGGCCCAGCAAAAAGCACATGGCCTCACACTGGGCAGGCTGCTGGCCTTGGGGCATAATTGAGGCACACTCCTAGGAACAAGGTTTGTCTGTGGGATCACAAGGACAACAGTGGTGGGGAGAGATGGACCTCCTGGACTTACACAGCCCATTTCTCTACTGGGCAGGGAGAGAGACTGAGGCACAGGGACACTGCATGCCTGGTTCACAGGCTACAGCATCCAGGCTGTGAACATAGGGAACTCGGACCACTGCCCTTCTGCCTCTACCACAGGTGCCTAGTACCCTCACCCACCCAAACGTATCCCCAGCCCAGCCTCACTCTCAACTGTGCACCTGCGCAAGACTCCTGTCAGTCACTATAGCAACAAGCACTGAGCAGGGTGCCCTGGGGGGAGCTTCTGTCTCTGTTGGCACCAACCCATAGGCCAGCACAATGCCAGCACAGACTCTACAGGTTACACAGGCTGGGATCTGCTCAAGGCCCAGCAGGCCGAAGGCTGATGTGCCTCAGAGGATGGGGGTCCCCAGGGCTGTGGGAGAGCATGTCATCCGAAGCAATGAGGCAGGACACACTGGGTGACCCTTGGGCTCTTCTCGGGGGCTTCCTCGCATCTTCACATCCAGGCAGGGCTGGGAACACTTCTAGTTCTCACAGTGCTTTCCTGGGAAGTAGAAATAGCACCTTGGTCTCAAAGGTCATGGCTGGCAGGCAGAGAGCCGGCTGGCTCCCAGCCCTCTAGCCCCTCAGCCTGGTACTGTATGTGGAGTGCTCTGGTGTGAGCACTGGACAGAGCTTTTCTCTAAGGTAACTGAGCACAGAGCTGCCTCCTCCAGTGAGTGTTCCAAGAGATCCCCTGCAGTGGCTGGGGAGGCCCCTCAGAGGTGCACCCCCTTGCTGGCCAGCCACTCTGGTGTATCTCCTTAGCTGCACCTTGTCCAGCTAAGGCTCCACAGTCTTGGCCCTGGGAGGCTTCCTGTAGACAGAGGCTCTCAAACCTGACCGAGTCACCCCGGAACTTGCTGAAAAGGCCATCCCCTATAGCAAGACCGCTGCACCAAGCACAGCCAATGCACCCGTGCAGGGCACAGTGAGGAGAACATCCAGAGAGAGGTGGACAGGACTTGGGGCATGGAGGGCATGGCCTCATCCCCAGTGCTGTGGGACCTGATCAGGTCCAGGCAGCTGGAGAGGGGAGCCAGGGAGGAGGCTAGCAGATACCCAGGCAGGAGGGGTGAGGGTCAAGGCAGGGCCTGGCTGGATACTTCCTTGAGATGAAGTAGGTCATGACCAATGAGACCCCTCCCCACACAAGGCTATAGGCATGCACCCCATCACCTGAGCAGAGGACTCCTTGACACCCTGCCAAGAAAGTCAGGGCAGGGGTGCGTGCAAATGGAGACAGGAAAGGCTTATCAGTGAGGACCAAACTGCTCCACAGCAACAAAGATTCTAAGTTAAATCCCTGAGTCATCAATTCTCACCTGCGAAATCTGCAAAAATAATGTTAAAGGTAATACAGAGTGCTGGCTCTAGGGTGGGGGACAGGCCACGGTCACTGGTGGGAAAAGGAGAGAAATGGACGGCACGGAGGTGGCCATAGGCACGCATGGGGTCAAGGCTCTCCTCACAGCAGGCATCGGGAAGACACAATGCATCCATGTATATAATGTGTGACCTTGTGTGTGCACACACACACAAGCATGTACAGTTATACATATACACATGTGCTTTGTGCATGGTGCACACGCATACCTGTGTGGGGTACATGTTTGTGTGTGAGCGTCACACGTGTATGCATGCATACACAGACAAGCATATACACACCAAAAGGTTAATCCGAGTGCTAACCACACAGCCATCCCCCCTTGCCTTGTCTCTCCTGCCTTTTCTGTCTCTTCCCTTCTCGCCATATCCTTGTCAAGTGCTTCTCAAGTTCTCTCCAGTGACCATGAATGGCTTTATCAGCAGCCTAACACAATGCACACTCTTTCTAAAACCAGGACACGAGGCTCCCTGCTCCCATGGGGGCAGAGTTGATCAGCAGCAGCTCAGCAGGGTGTTGCCCTCCCTGGGGACCCTTACAGGCTCCTGCAGAAGGGAGGTTTGCTCCCACCAGCCAGGGTGAATATAGCCAAAGAAGGGAGGGTAGATGGGGTGGTAGATGGACAGAGGGGCACCTGGGTGCTGCAAGGGGCTGTGTCTCCACTCTGTCATGAAGCACCTGACAAGCCTCACCCACCAGGAACATATCCCAGCATGTGCTCAGCCCCTATAAACACGTGCTCAGCGGTGCTCACCCAGTGCTCCTCCTCACAGCCCTAGCTTATCCCTCCAGCTGGTAGACCAGAAGGATCCACATGGTACCAGGCAGGAACATGCTGAGAGAGCCAGTGGATGTAGCAATGGCCCCTGAGCAGGCCTAACATGTTCCTTCTTCTCTATAAAGTCTGGATTTTACTGTCTTGGGGATATGTACAAAACACGTTATTATCCACCCTCCAAATTATCCCTCTTACCTCCCCTCTGCCCCAGTGCCTTTCAGACCCAGCCTACCACCTCCTCCAGGAAGCCTTCCTGATTCTTGGAGCAGTTTCAAGGGCCTGTCCCTTGGCCCGCCAGCCCTCTGGTGTTGAACCAGGCACCTCACACCTGACTCTTCCTCCTACTCACTCTAAGGATGACTGGTGGCTATGAGGATCTGAGCTCAGAGCACCTGTCTCCTCCATGGGATCAAAGGTGCTGTGCTGAATTAGTGATGTCTACCTCAGGTGAGGGTATAAGGCAGTGATTTTCAACCAGGGCGCAGTGAAAGGATCTTAAGTATGCCACAGAAATTTTTTTTTTTTTTGAGACAGAGCCTCAAGCTATCCCCCTGGGTAGAGTGCTGTGGCATCACATGAAGCTCACAGCAACCTCCA
>NW_003852500.1:5729601-5735000 GCF_000181295.1 Otolemur garnettii
GTGATTCTCTTGCCTTAGCCTCCCAAGTAGCTGGGACCACAGGCGCCCGCCACAATGCCCAGCATTTTTTGGTTGCAGCCGTCATTGTTGTTTGGTGGGCCCGGGCTGGATTTGAACCTGCCAATTTAGGTGTATGTGGCTGATGACTTAGCCACTTGAGCCACAGGCGCCGAGCTGCCTTTTTTTTTTTTTTTGATCGAGATAATTTGAGTGCTACAGAAGTTTAACTTCAGGTTCAAGTGTACCTTGAGATTAAAAAGGTTGAAAACACTGGGTAGAGGAAGGAGGCAGGCAGGCCCTGGACCTGCCTCCCTCCTGCAATTCATCTCATGTTCCTCAACAATTGGCTGGTATTTCTGCACTCCCAACTAGACTATCTAATTATTCATTTAAAAAAAATTAATGAATGTTTACAATGTGCCAAGAGCTCAGAGACATGGTCCTTGCTCTTAGGGTTAACATTCCTAGGGGCTGGGCCATGAAAGGAGGAATACTAAACAAGTAAACAAATGAACACCATCCAGCTGGTAATGGGAAAGGTGATGACCCAGAATCTGTAGGTCAGAGGAGGTGTCTCCAGGGAGGTGGCCTTGGAGTGGAGATGCAATGCCTGGCAGGAGCCATCCGTAAAGGGTGGACCAGGAAGGGAACAGAGCAAGTGCAAAGGTCCTGAGACCAAAAGGAACGGAGAATTTTCTGGAAGCTCAGCAGAATGGCAGAGTCAGGCCATGCTACCTGGGAGATCTTCACATCTTCCCCTGTGACAGAAAGCCCCAGGGGGCCCTGAGTACTCCCAGGGCAGCCAGGGTGCCAACTCCTTCAGGGCTATGCTGGCCACACCCCCTGCAAGCCTCTCTCCTCTAGGGGGCACTGGGATCCCTGCAATGGGGAGGAGGGCTCACTCCGCAGAGTGAAGCTTTGCTTCCCTTTGTAAAGGGGGAGTTGGCACCCTAGCTGCACTGGGAGTACTCAGGGCCCCCAGGGGCTTTCTGCCACAGGGAAAGATGTGAAAGTCTCCCAGGTAGCATGGCCTGACTGTCAGAACCGTGGCCACTGAGGGTGTAAATGGGGCTATTGGGAGCAATGCGGGGCATCCTAGCCCCTCTCCACCCCCACCTCCCTCGCAAAATGACGGCTGCCAGGGCATGTGGAAATCAGAGGAGCCAGTCTTCTCATGTCTGTGTCATACCCCAGCCCAGGAAGATGCCCCAGGACCACAGGGTCCTGCCTCCCTTCTCTGCACCTGGGGTAGGGAGTCCAGGGGGCCTGCTCATGGGCTGCTGGCCTTTTGCTCTCTGGGCAGAGTCCAATGCCAGTGGCATGATTCTGGAAATGCAAGCACAACTTGTGGACTTTGGGTATCTCAGTATTTCGAAATTGCTTTTGCAAGAAGAATAAACAAAACCCAGAATCCATGAATAGTTCCTCCTGTTATGAGATAAAGGGACCCAGGGCCAGGCCAGGGACTAGAATACATCACAGACAATGTGTGTGGTACAGGCAAGTGTGCAGGTGGGTGATGGGCGCCCACCCACAAGAGCACAAGACTGGGGATTAGGGCTTGTTGTGGAGCCCTGGGTAGGTCCTGCCCTCTGTGGGACTCAGTTTTCCCATGTGAGCTGGGGGTGGAAGGGCCCTACAGCTGGCTGCCTCTGACTCTGCAGAGAGTGTCCTGAGGCTTCCAGTTGGGAGGTGGAGTGGGTAGTGCAGGCATGAGCCTGGCAGAAGGGAGGAGGTACGTGGGGCCGGTCCTTCCCTGATGTTCCTCTGCTCTCCATGCCGCTGTCTCCCAGAGGACACACACCACCTCAAGCCTTGTGCCCTCCATGGAGGAAGCACTCAGCTGTACTCTCACTGCCACCCGCCCACTGTCTAGCCCTTGGTCATTAAAGCTGTTGACCCAGGGTTGGGCAGAGTGTGCCCCATACCCAATTGGCCAGGGGGACTGGCCTCCCCCTCTCTGTATACCCAGTCCCTGGCTCCAAAGGGCAGCACCCCGGGTGGAATCTCGGGTGGAATCTAGGTGGAATCCAGCGCTCATTCTGGTGTGTGTTCCTGCCCCACCAGGAGGACAGTTGGTCGGCTTGGGAAGGGGACAGTGCTGCCTTCACCTCCTGTGCCTCTCTGTCCTCGGCTTGTCTGTCTGGGGCTGGAGCTAGGTAAGGTGGAGGGTGGGTCATCTGCACCCTGGGAACCATAGGTCAGCCAGGCAGTTGCAGGAGCCATCCTAGGGATTGGGTCTGGAGTGGCCAGAGTCAGTGTGGGACCCCACATCCTATCTTTTCACCCTGCTCTGTGAGGAGGCCCCAGGGAAGTTGTGGAGGCCTGAAAGCAGCTGGACCACTGTAAAGTGCTGTGCTCCATCACAAACGTGTCATCTAAGAAAGGAACTTTCTGCCACAGGGGAAGATGTGATGGTCTCCCAGGTAGCATGCCCTGCTCTGCACCCTGCTAAGCTTCCAGAGAATTCTCAGCTCCTTTCGGTCTCAGGACCTTCACACTTGCTCCCTGCCTGGCACACCCTTTACGGATGGCTCCTGCCGGGCAGTGCATCTCCAATCCAGGGTCATGTCCCTGGCCACACCTCCTCATTAGGAACTGGAAAAAGAGGGCAGCACCTGTAGCTCACAGGAGTGAGGCATGGGTCCCATATGCCAGAGGTGGTGGGTTCAAACCCAGCCCTGGCCAAACACACACACACACACACACACACACACACAAAGGAACTGGAAAAACTCCAGGGTCCAGTGACCTAGGGATGCCCAGAGGTATTGTGGGTCCAGGTGACTATCTGCCTTTTCCCTCCACAGGCCACGCTGCTGCCCATAATTCTCAGAGGAGACTCTGCCCAAGAGCTCATATCTGATATCCCTCTGTTTGGAGGTGGGGAGGGGTACTCAGGACCAGGCAATGAGAGGGACTCTGTCTCATTAGACCTTTAATTGTCTTGTCCTTGGCCAACCCCAAACTCCTTCCCCAACCCCTTCAGGCTCCTGGGGCTCCTAGTCTGTTCTCCTACTTTACCCTTAGGGAGCCTTAGCCATGAAGGGGCCAGTCCCTGAAGCTACTAACCCCACTAGGATACCGTGTGTGCCCCAATCCCCCCATTCTCGCCTCTTTCCAAACATACACACAAGCTTCCCGACCCCAGTCCCTCTCTAGCTGCCTTCTAATCACTCTTCCCACTCACATTTCCAGCAAGAACAGCCTTCATCTGTACCTCCCAGCCCTGCCTGGACTACCCCAACATACCCGGCTAACTAACATAGGGCCATGGGTTCCCAAGCTCATGCCAAGATATCAGGCCTGTTTTACTCTCCCCATCCTAAGCTGTTCCTCCTCCAGGACCCCATTGTTCCCAGTCCTGTATGAATCCTCAGGGACCCCTCCCAGCATAGTCCCAGCCACCTAGACCAGAGTGTTTTACTGAGTGGGAATGTCCCAGGACTGCCATGGGCCACTTCCCTCTCCTGGGGGTAACAGGGGCCTGTCCTGTAGTCACTTGGGCTCAGGCACACAGAAACCCACCCTGTACTCTGTGGGTGGCAATCTGAGCCCAGCATAGCCTCTGGCCTGCCTGGCAGGGGAGTCAGTTGGGGTCTCATACAAGTGCATTCAAGATCCACTATTGCCAAACATGTGATCTCTTATACTCAAGCTTCTCAATGTACTTCACAGACCTAAAATATTGAGAATAGTTACACTATAGTTTTTGATAGTTTACTTATATTTTATTCTAAATTCTCCCCAACCTCCTTGCTCTCTTTCCAGCCTGATGTCTACATATAGTCCTGTAACTCTACAAAGGTGCCAGGGTGCTCAAAGGTCTTGTGGGCTCTTCCCTAACCCCTCTCTTTTGGCAGGTTAGTGTAATATGCCACAGGGCAGAGGAGAGGTTGTCTGTGATGGGCAGGGTCACTGAAGGAATATCAGAGGGAGGATGGCCAGGCTGGTGGGGCAAGTGGACAACAGTGGGCCTCCAGGAGCCCTGGCCCGTCCCTCCTGGGGAGGGCAGCAGTTTGCCCTGTGAGCCAGAGAGGATGGTGCTCCAAGGTAGTGAAATTGGACCCAATATCCAACAGATATGAGGTAAGCTGCATGTACACAAGCCTGCATGTGCTTCTATGCCTGTCTGTCTTTTCCCACAACAGACACAAATGTTCTGGGAGTTTCTTCCTCACTCACTTCCAGAATCACAGGCTTTCAAATTCAGCATGTTGGTAGTCATCGTTCCAATCAGTGGTACTTAGAATGAATGCCCTGTGGCTTCTCTCCTTGCCCCAGATACCTGCAGGTCCCTGGTCAGAGATCCTAGCTTCCAGGAAACTTCTTTTGTTCTATAACAGTTTACAGATATTGTAACATGTGGCTGCACTGTCACACATGTGGTAGATCCCCTACTGGAAGACAATGAGGTATTTGCCAGTCTTTTGTGACTACAAACACTCCTATAATGAGCATACTTGACCAGGGCTTTTTACTCAAACGTGTAACCACTTATAAAAGATAAACTCCAATGTTAGATCTCTGGATCAAAAGCTATATGCATTATAAGTTTAAAGAGATATCACACATAACTCAAGAACAGAAAAATAAATGCCACACATTATCTCTTATAAGTGGTAGCTAAGCTATGGCTAAGCAAGGACACACAGATATGGTCACTGAAGACTGAAAAATTACCTACCTGAATGTATCCCATTCAGGTGATGGATACACTAAAAGCCTGGACTTTACCACTATGCAATACATATGCATAATTCAAATTGTACCCCCTAACTACAAGTAAAAAATAATAATAATTAAAAATAAAAAGACATGACAGGAGTGCTTTCCAAAGGGGATGGCCAGATAGTGAAAAGGGTGGTGTAAGGACCTCCAAAAACCCTCTCTTCCATAAAAGCAATAAGAAAATGAGCAAAAATGATCAGAATCAACTTTTTAGAACCTCAGAAATTAGCCAAAAGTTTGCAAAACTCTGGGGAGCACTTATTCACAAAACACAACTGAATCTCAGTCATAACCACAAACTTCATGGAGTCTGACCTTTCCCTGGTCCCATCCCTGACTCTGTACTCCCCAGTGCCTTGAAAAATAAGACCCCATATTCATCATGAAAACTACTAGCCTGGCAGCCACTGGAGGAAACAAAACAAGGATGGAACTCTTTCAAGGCTTCATTCCCAGAAAAATGTCATTATTTGACCTGTCTAGTGGTTCCCATGGAGACTCTACTTGCAAAGATGTCTGTATTTGACCTGACTCAGAGCTATTCAAGTAGAGAAAAACCTATTTCCCAGGGATGATTGCCAGAAACAATTACAGACATTTAACTTCAAAATGCCCGAAGCAGTAGATAGCAGTGAAGCAACCAACAGACTAACGAAAAAAGCTTAAAA
>NW_003852500.1:5735236-5737059 GCF_000181295.1 Otolemur garnettii
TTTGGTGGGCCCGGGCTGGATTCAAACCCGCCACCTTAGGTATATGTGGCTGGCACCTTAGCCACTTGAGCCATAGGTGCCAAGCCTCCATTGGGGCTTTTTAAAACCATAGTGCATTCCTGGGAATCTGGAGGCCACATGCATTCTCAGTCCTATGCACATGCTCAGGAAAGTCCTTAAGAGGTCCTAAGCTCTCACTTCCAACTAACTTAGGCTCCATGCAAGCAGGAAGTGAAAGCTAAGGCAGAGTTGTAAACTGCCTACCTAAGAGTTGATGGCATGCTCTAGCATACAGAGCTCCTTGGCAAAGATTGGAAGATTTATTGGCTCTAGGTATTTATGAAGATTTCTGTCTTATTGTTAAATTACAACTAGGGTAGCTGAGCAGAGATTTCAGTACCACACACAACAGAATTAATTCAGAAATGTCAGAAAACAAACTACTATTACCACAACAAACAATATCAACAACATACCCAGAAGAAGAGGGAAAATGTTGGCCAGACATGGTGGCTCATGCCTGTAATCCCAGCACACTGTCGGGCTCAGGCAGGTGGATTGCTTGTGCTCAAGGGTTTGAGACCATCCTGAGCAAGAACAAGACTGCATCTCTACTAAAAATAGAAAAACTGTCTGGGCATTATGGCAGGGGGAGGCTGAGGAAAGAGGATGGCTCAAGCCCAAGAGTCTGAGGTTGCTGTGAGCTACAACACCATAGCACTCACTCTACCCAGGATGACAGAGTGAGATTCTGTCTCAAAATAAAAGAAGAGAGGAAGAGGAGAAGGGAGAGAATATGATTTCCACAACTGACTTACTAGATAAAAGCATATCAGCTACTTTAAATATGTTCAAAGAACTGAGGGAAGCAATATCTAAAGAACTGGGTGGTGCCTGTGGCTCAAAGGAGTAGGGCACCAGCCCCATACGCAGGAGGTGGGAGGTTCAAACCCAGCCCTGGCCAAAAAAAAAAAAAAAATTATATAAAAAAAAATCTAAAGAACTAAAGGAAATACAGGCAGCTATGCTTCACCAAATAGAGAATATCAATAAAGGAATATAATTTTTTTTTTAACAAAAAGAACCAAGTAGAAATTCTGGAGTTGAAACTAAGTAAACATTCACTAGAAAGCCTTGACAACAGATTAAAACAGAGACAAGAAATAGTCAATGAACTGAAAATTGGTCAATTGATATTGTCCAGTCTGAGAAAGAGAACAAAAAAAAAAAAAAAAAAAAAAAAAAATAAATAAATAAACAGCGACTCAGACACTATAATGGATACCAACATAAGTATAATAGGAGTCTCAGACAAAGAAGAGAGAGAGAGAAAGGCATAAAAAAGTATAAATCCATAACGGCTAAAACTTCCTAACTTAGCTGAAAAATATTAATCTCCTCACCCAGAAAGTTCAACAAACTCCAGGAAGATTTTATGTCAGCAATCACCAAAGACAGAAGGCAGTGGGATGACATAGTCAAAGTACTGAAAATAGCTAGGCACAGTGGATCACACCTGAAATTCTAGCACTCTGAGAGGCCAAGATAGGAGGATTTCTTGGGTTCAGGAGTTCGAGACCAGCCTGAGTAAGTGCAAGACCCTATCTCTTCTACAAATAAAAAAAATTATCTGGGTGTTGTGGCAGGCACCTGTAGTCCCAGCAACTGGGGAGGCTGAGGCAAGAGAACTGCTTGAACCCAGGAATGTGATGTTCCTGTGAGCTAGGCTGATGCCATGGCACTCTCTACCCTGGGACAACTGAATGAGTCTCTGTCTCAAAAACTGAAAAAAGTACTGAAAGGAAAAAAAAGCTGTCAACCAA
>NW_003852500.1:5738362-5743832 GCF_000181295.1 Otolemur garnettii
AAAAAAAAAAAAAAAAAAGAAGAAAAAAGAAAGAAAGAAAATTAAAATAGTACATTAGTAATGTCCATTTAACACAAAAGAAGGTAATAATAAAGAAATAGAAGAAAAGTGACATGACATCAGAAACAAATAGCAAATGGTAACTTATCAGATTTGCACTAAATGGAAATGAATTAAACACTACAGTTAAAAGACAGAGATGGCAGAATAAAAAAAACATGATCCAACCATATGCTTTCTATAAGAGATATACTTTATAGAGAAGGATACAAATACATTGGAAGTGAAAATATGGAAAAATAGTAACTAAAAGAGAACTGGAATGACTATACTCATACCACACAAAATAGACTTTAAGATGAAAATTGTTACTAGTGACAAAGAACAATATTTATAATGATAAAATGGTTAACTCAACAAGCTATAACAATTAAAAACATACGTACCAACAACAGAGCCCCAAAACTGAAGAAGCAAAAACTGGTGGAATTAAAGGGAGATGTTCAGGTGCAGTAGCTCACTCCCGTAATCCTAGTACTCTGGGAGGCCAAGGCAGGAGGATTGCTTAAGGGCAGGAGTGCAAACTAGCCTGATCAAGAGCAAGACTCTATCTCTACAAAAAATAGAAAAATTAGCTGGGCATGGTGGTATGTACCCATAGTCCTAGCTACTTGGGAGGCTAAAGCAGGAGGATTGCTTGAGCCCAGGACTTTGAGATTGCAATTAGCTATGATGATGCCACTGCACTTTAGCCTGGGCAACAGAGTGAGACTCTGTCTCAACAAAAACGCAAAGATTACTTTAAAAAAAGAATTAAAAGGAGAAATAGACCATTCAACAAAAATAGTCAAAGACTTCAATGTCTCCATTTTTAATAATGGACAACTAAACTAGAGAGTAGATAAATAAATAGAAGACTTGAACAACACTATAAACCAACTAGGCCTAACAGACATCTATAGTAGCCCTATTTAATAACAGCAGAATACATATTCTCCTCAAAGGCACATGAAACATTCTCCAGGACAGAGCATATGTTAGGGCATAAAACAAGAATCAATAAATTTAAAAGAGCTGAAATCATACAAAGTATACTCTATGACCACAGTGAAATAACAAAAAGTAATTCGCAAAATTCACAAACATGTAAATTATACAACACATTCCTAAATTACCAGTGGTAAAAGAAAAACAAAGGAAATGGACAAATACTTTGAGACAAATGGAAATAAAAATATCCTAAACCAGGTGGTGTCTGTGGCTCCGTGAGTAGGGCGCTGGCCACATATACCAAGGGTGGCAGGTTCGAACCTGGCCCCTGCCAAACTGCAACAAAAAAATAGCTGGGCGTTGTGGTGAGCACCTGTAGTCCCAGCTACTCAGGAGCCTGAGGTAAGAGAATCGCCTAAGTGGAAGAGCTGGAGATTGCTGTGAGCTGTGGTGCCACAGCACTCTACTGAGGGTGACAAAGTGAAACTCTGTCTCTTAAAAAAAAAAAAAATGATACCCTATACCAAAATGTAAGGAATGAAATGAAATTGGTCCTTAGATGAAAATTTAAAACTATAAACATCCATATTTAAAAATAAGAAAGGTCTCAAATCAATAACCTTAAGAAACTAGGAACAGAGAAGGAAACTAATAAAACACAATAGAAGAAGGAAACACTAAAGAGTAGAAATAAATGAAACAATGAATAGAAAATAATTGAAAAAATTAATGAAAATTAAAAGTTCTTTGAAAAGATCAACAAAATTGACAAACCTTGACTAGACAAGAAAAAATAGAAGATCCAAATGGGTAAAATCAGGAATGAAGAGAGGACATTATTACCAACTTTACAGAAACCAAGAGCATTCTAAGGAAATACTATGAGCAATTATTTTCTGAGATATTTCATAGACTAATTCCTAGAGGCACAAACTCTGAAACTAAAAGTTACTCCAGAAGAAACAAAAAAACAGAATGAACCTATAAGAAGAGATTGAACTAGTAATCAAAAAACTTCTCACCCACAAAGAAAAGCCCAGAGGCAATGGCTTTACTGGTGAATTCTGCCAAGCATTTAAAGAAGAACTAACACCTCCAGAAAATAGAATAGGGGACATTAACTAACTCAATCCATGAAGTCAGTATTGTCTTGATACCAAAACCAGGCAATAACATCACAAGAAAACTGCAAACCAATATCCTTCAAAAATACAGATGCAAAAATCCTCAATAAAATATTAGCAAATTGGGATCCAACAGCATGTTTTAAAAATTATTCATTATATGCTGGGTGTGGTGGCTCATGGCTGCAATCCTAGCACTTTGGGAGGCTGAGGCAGGTAGAATGCTGGAGCTTAGGAGTTACAGACCAACCTGAGCAAGAGCCAGACCCCACTTTTACTAAAAATAGGAAGAAACTAGCTGAGTGTTGTGGCAGGCACCTGTAGTCCCAGCTACTTGAGAGGCTGAGGCAAGAGGATCTCTTGAGCCCAAGAGTTTGCGGTTGCTGTGAGCTATGATGCCACAGCACCCTACCCAGGGTAACAGAGTAGGACTTTGTCCCAAATAATAAAAACTAAAAAAATAAAAATTATTTATTATAACTAAGTGGTATACATGTATCTAAGGATACAAGATTAGATCAATGTACAAAAATAAATCAATATAATATACCATATTGATAGACCATAGAATCATCTTAATAGATGCAGTAAAATCAGTTAACAATCTTACAACATAATGTTTCAAGGCAAATACAAAATAGTAAAATCGAGAACCCACTCTTTCAAGATAAAAATGTTCAACAATGCTGGGCGTGGTGGCTCTTGTCTATAATCCTAGCACTCTGGGAGGCTGAGGTGTGTGGATTGCCTGAGCTCAGAAGTTCAAGACCAGCCTGAGTAAGAGCAAGATACCATCTCTAAAAATAGCTGGGCACTGCGGTGGATGCTTGTAGTCCCAGCTACTAAGGAGGCTAAGGTAAGAAGATCACTCAAAGCCAGGAGGTTGCTGTGAGCTACGATATCATAGCACTCTACCCAGGAAACAGAGTGAGACTCTGTCTCAAAAATAAAAAGATGCCCAAAAAAACTAGTAATTGAAAGGAACTTCCTCAACCTGATAAAGAGTATGTATGAAAAATACACATTATACTTAATGGTGAAAAATCAAGAGCTTTCCTGCCAAGATCAGGAACATGACAAATATATCTGCTCTTGCCACTTCTATCTAACATTGCTCTAGAGCAGCTATTCTCAACCTGTGGGTTGCGACCCCTTTGGACTGTATTAAAGGTTTGGCAGCATTAGGAAGGTTGAGAACCACTGCTCTAGAGGTTCTTGCCAGGGCAATTAGGCAAGAAAAAAATATAAAGACTCCCATATTGAAAGAGAAAAGTAAAACTATCTCTATTTGCAGATACCATAATTATATAGAGAGAAAAGTCAAAGGAACACACACATACAATTAGAGCTATTAGTTCAGCAAGGCTGTAGGATACAAGATCAATATCCAAAACTCAGTTGTAATTCTATATTCTGGTAATGAATAATTGGAAAATAAAATTAAGAAAACAATGCCAGGCTATGTGTGATGGCTCACACCTATGATCCCAGCACTTTGGGAGACTAAAGCAGGAGGATCACTTGAAGCCAGGAGTTTGAGATGAGCCTGAGGACCACAGCAAGACCTCTACAAAAAAAAAAAAAATTTTAATGAAAAAAATTCTATTTATAATAGCACCAAGAAGAATAAAATACTTAAGAATAAATTTGACAAAAGAAGTGTAAAATTAGTAGACTAAAAATTGTAAAACACGAGAAGAAATTAATAGAGACTTAAACAAGTGAAAAAGGATATCCCATGTTCAGAGACTAGAAAACTTCGTATTGTTAAGATGGCAACCCAAATAGACCTACACAGTCAATGCAATCCCTAGCAAATTCTAGCTGACTTTTTTGCAGAAACTGATAAACTGTTTCTAAATTCACCTGGAAATGCAAGGGACCCAGAATACATAAAGCAATCTTGAAAAGGAGGTACAAAGTTGGAGGACACTTCCCTACCTCAGAATTTGACTACAGACCTACAGTAATCAGGAGTGTATGGTACTGGCATAAGGACAGACATAATAAATCATCAGAATAAAACTGAGAGTCCAAAATAAACCCATACCTCTATAATCAATCAATTTTGACAAGGGTGTCAGGATAATCCAATGGGGAAAGAACAGTCTTTACAACATATGGTTGAGACAACTGGGTAGTCACATGCAAAAGAATGTACTTGGACATGTACCTCACATCCTATCATATATATGAATTAACTACAAATGGATCAAAGACTCAAATGTAGAAGCTAAAATCATACAACTCTCATTTTAAAAAATTAGGTGTAGTAGGTGTGATGGCTCACACCTGTAATCCTAGCACTTTGGAAGGCCAAAGCAGAAGAATTGCTTGAGGCCAGGAGTTCAAAACCAGCCTGGGCAACACAGCAAGAGACCCCTTCTACATAATTTTTTTTTTTAATCAGCTGAGTCCAGTGGCATGCACCTGTAGTCCCAGCTATTAGAGAGGCTTAGGCAATGGTGTCTTTATAGGTAACTTAGATATGACACTCAAAGCACAAATAATCAAATCAAAAAGAGATAAATTGGACTTTATTGCAATGAGAAACTTGTACTTCATAGGACACTGTCAAGAAGTTGAAACAAACACCCTCAGAATGGGAGAAAATATTTGCATACCATATATATCGTAAGGGTCTAATATCCAAAATTCATAAAGAACTCTAACAATACAATGTTAAAAAGGCAACCCAATTAAAATGGGCAAAAGCCAGCCTGGGCAATACAATGCAACCCTATCTCTACAAAAAAATTAGCGAGGCATGGTGGTATACACCTGTAATCCTAGCCACTTGGGAGGCTGAGGCAAGAGAATTGTTTGAACCCAGGAACTGAAAATTACATGAACCCTAATCATGTCACACTCCAGCCCAGGCAATAAAGAGAGACCATGCCTCATTTTAAAAAAGAGGTGGGGGACAAGGGATTTGAATAGAAATTTCTCTGTAAAAGATGTATAAATAACCAGTAAACACATTAAAAATTACTCAACATCATTAGCCATTAGGGAAGTTCTAGAATGAGATGCCCCATAGATACCATCTCATACCCACTGGGATGGCTACGATAAAAAAAGACAATAA
The DNA here is from genome assembly GCF_000181295.1 of Otolemur garnettii. Lineage (NCBI taxonomy): Eukaryota > Metazoa > Chordata > Mammalia > Primates > Galagidae > Otolemur > Otolemur garnettii. The sequence goes on from NW_003852500.1 coordinate 5,743,565, forward strand.
TAACAAGTGTTGCTGAAAATTCCAAAGAGCTCTCATACATGGCTTGCTTCGGCAGCACACATTCTAAAATTGAAACTCTCATACATTGCTAGTGAGAATGTAAAATTGTACAATCAATTTGGAAAACAGCCTGGTGGTTCTTCATACTATAAACAGAGTTATCATGTGATCCAGCAAATCCATTCCTAAGATATATACCCAAGGTATTTGAAAATATGTATATAGGCTCGGCGCCTGTGGCTCAAGTGGCTAAGGCGCCAGCCACATA
>NW_003852500.1:5744013-5761574 GCF_000181295.1 Otolemur garnettii
ACACACACACACACACACACACACACACACGATGGAATATTACATGGCAATAAAAGGGAATGAAGTGCTGGCCAATACCACACTGTGGATGAACTTAAGATCATGAGGCTAAGTGAATGAAGCCAGCCACAAAAACCATGTTGTAAAATTACTTTTAAATGAACTATCCATAATAGACAAATCAATGCAACCATAAAATATTAATAGATTGGTGGTCACCAGGGGCTGGCAGTGGGGGCAGGGCAGTGCTGCTAATGGGTATGGGGTTTCTTTGGAGGTTAATGAAGATGGTCTGGAATTCGACGGCGGTGACTGTTCCACAGCCTTGGGAATATAAATAAAACCACTCAATTATTTGCTTTAAAACAGTGAACTTTATGTTTTAAATTACAAATTTTAATTTCTTTTTTTATATATTTTTTTTATTGTTGGGGATTCATTGAGGGTACAAGGAACCAGGTTACACTGATTGCATTTGTTAGGACAAATTTTAATTTCTTAACAAAGAAGAAAAGATGATGGCCGAAATCCCACTTCCAGGACAGCACCCGATTCCTCTCACATTCACCCCAATCTAATAGGTGAGAATGATCTCACTGCGGTTTAACCTGCGTTTCTTTAATTACAAGTCAGAGTGAGCTAATAAGGCACTTCTTTGCTTGGATGTCCTGTTTTAGAGTTTCCCCATTATTCAGCTGGTTTGTGGGGTTTTCTTATTTTTTTCATTCAATGATTATATACCGAGAGATTAGGATGCACCTTGCACTGCTGTAGGCAGTGACAATATAGTCATAAATACAGTCGACAAAGCCCTGGCGCTTGTGAGACTTAAAGGGTTGAGCTTCTCTAGCAATGTTATGGAGAAAGGAGAGCACACAGGGAGGACCAGGAGTGGATGAGGAGGCCAGGGCTTTGTTATTTCTATCAGGGAGATCAGGGAAGGTTTTCTGACGAGGTCAGTTTTCAGTAGAGAACTGCATGAAGCAACCTATGCAGAAACATCAAGTGCAAAGGCCCTGGGGCAGGAGCACACATGGCCTCTTAAGGAGCAGTGAGAAGCCCAGTGCTGCAGGCTGGAGCAGGGATGACAAGAGGTGAGAATAGGCCCGGGTGGGCCTGTGGACCAGCACAGGGCTTGGCTTAGTTTCCTAGGATTGCTGCACAAATGAGCACAAACTGGTGGTGTAAAACAACAAAGTATTCTCTCAGTTTTACAGGCTGAAGCCAAGATGTTGGCAGGGCTATGTTCCCTTTTCTAGCCTCTTGTGTAAGGTGGTCCTCAACATTCCTTGCCTGCAGGTGTCTCCTTCCAATCTCTGCCCTTCCCCTCACCCCCCCTACTCTCCAATTATTAGGGTCCACCGTAATCCAGTTTGACCTCATTTTAACTTAATTACATCTGCAAAGATCCTATTCCCAAGTAAGGTCCTATCCACGGGTTCCAGGCGGCTCTAGGGAACACACTATTCACCACAGCACAGGGTTCTGCTCCAGAGCCTTGGAACCTCATGGTGGCAATGGTCCCTGTCTCTCTGTCCATGCACGTATTTGCTTGCCCACCACAGGGCTGGAGTACGGGAACAACCCCACTGAATCTAAACCTCTCTGGGTGGTTCGTGGAGACAAGACTGCAGGGAGCAAGCGGAGGCAGGAGATCCAGTGGAAACTGGCAGGACGCCACATGCTCTAGGGATGGCCTGAACCATGGAGGGGACAGTGCGGGGACTAGAGGAGGCAGGTACTGGACTTTGCAGAGGACAGAGATACAGGATGTGCTCAGGGAGCAGACATGAGTTTTGAGAGGGAGAAAAATCAAGGATGATGTCACAGCTTTGACCTGAGAAGAGGAAATAAGACCTATAGATTTGTAAGCACATTTTATATAGAAGAGACACTCTGATTTGTAGTTCAAGATGCCGAAAGGTCTTTCTTTTGTCACAGGTGCTTAAATAAATAAATACAGATCCTGGCTTGGCGCCTGTGGCTCAAGCGGCTAAGGCGCCAGCCACATACACCTAAGGTGGCGGGTTCGAATCCCCAGCCCGGGCCCGCCAAACAACAATGATGGCTGCAACCAAAAAATGGCCAGGCGTTGTGGCGGGCGCCTGTAGTCCCAGCTGCTTGGGAGGCTGAGGCAGGAGACTCGCTTGAGCCCAGGAGTTGGAGGTTGCTGTGAGCATGATGCCATGGCACTCTACCCAGGGGGATAGCTTGAGGCTCCGTCTCAAATAAATAAATAAATACATACATACATAAATACAGATCCTGAAGAGGGCACAGACATTTTCTCCCACCCTCCCCACCCTAGTGAAATAAGAGGAAAAGTTGTGAAAGGGGAAGGTGTGGGTGGACAGGAGAGTGACCACACTCTGGTCAACAAAAGGCAGATGGGAGTTCTGGGTTGTGGATGCCAGAGTGAGAAACCCCACCTTTGGGCAGAAGGGGGCATCCAGACAGCAGGCAGCACGGAGATGTGTGCCAGAGGGGCTCCCCCTACCCACCCACCATGGGACAGGCAGGCCCCCAAGAAGGTCCATGGCAATCCCTCCCTAAACACCTTACAGAAAAATGCTGATGGTCCACCTCAAAACAGTTTCCACCCCAGCACTCCATGCAGGAGAGGACACTGTGGGGTACAGTCCAACCCTGCACATCACCCCTTCCTCAGAATGGATGGACAGACAGCCCCAAGTTCAGGGGGCATAAACAGGCATGAGAATGAATAGCATGGAAGCGAAAGGCCAAATAGCCATGGAAGGACCGACTCCAGAGGAAATAGATACTGCAGGCAACAAAGTAAATCTAGAAGCCATGTGAGAGAAAGAGAGAAGGGGAGAATGAGGGAAGAGAGGGAAGAGAGGGGAGAGAGAGAGAGACTCAGCAGCTGTATCCACAGAAAGGGTAGGACACTACAGCTGAGGACTGACCAGAAACCGTGGAAAGTAGCAGAGGTGCAGAGCCTTACCTCCTGGCCCTGTGCGGGGAGACACTAATGTCCCTCCCCACTGACATGCCTAGTCCAAGGGCCTCCCAGGAGGCCCCGCCCCACTCCCTGCCAACCTGCTCTTTGGAATCAGGATCCTGGGGGAGGAGGCTTCTGTCTGCCTCAACTACTTACAGCACTGCAGTGGCTTCCCTCTATTGCAGGAACCAATATAAAACTGGTTACTTGGCCAGCAAGCCACCCCCCATAGCTGTGGAGTGGCCCTTTTCCCTCCCCTGCCTGCTCCGCCCCACCCTCTGCTCAGAAATCTTGGGCTGTCCCCAGCCTCCCTGCCAGGACCACAGAGCAGAGCCTTCTCTCCTCAGCACGTTCCAGGTCAAAACCACAAGACTCCTGGGGTCATTCCAGGACTGTCTGTCTCTCTATCAGGCCATCAGCCACTTTCCCCTCGGCCCTCCAGACAGAGCTGGTTCCCTTTGATCTATTCTGCACTATCCTGGGTTTCTTTCACCAAAAGAAGGACTTCACTGCCAGAGGAAGTTTGGAAACACCCATCACACACCATGTCGCCTCCCTTTGGAAGAGGCACTCAAAGGAAGGGGCTGTGCCCACAGAGCCTGCAGCCGCTGCACATCCTGCTCTTTGCTGTGTGGCCTGCGTCTTACCTTCCTGCCTGTATGGGACAGGGACACTTCTCAGCGGGAAGGACACAGAGCTGCAGATGGTTCCAGAGGGGATGGAGCTGTGCCTTTGCTCCCATCAGGCCTCCCATTGTGGACCCTGCCTTCTGCAGACTCAGAGCTTTGCTGCAAAGGAGCTTTCCTCAGAAATGAGATGGAAGGCCCATTAACAATTTATGGTCCATTCAAATGGTCTTGGGGCAGGGGCCCCTGATCAGGTGGGGCCAAGAAACAATACTGTCAGACAGAGTGGCCAGCCATGGTGTAGGAGCTCAGAGGAGCTACAGCAAGGCCTTGTCTAGGCAGGGTAGTGCTCACTGTCCGGGCCCAGGTGTTTGGCTGTCCTAGTGGAGGCGTCTCCTTGGAGGGGAGGCTAAGTGTGCCACCAGAAAGGACATCTGAGGAATGACTGTAGCTAGCTGCCCAGAGTGGCTGACGGAATCCCTGCTCCAGGCTAAGGGTGCCTTCCCAGTCCTCCTGTGGAAGTCACAACATCTGTGTCTAGGTGTAGGTGGGACCTGTATAGCCAGGTACACGTACAGCTCACTGCAACCTCAAAGTCCTGAAGTCAAGACGGAAATGCCCAAGGCTCGAGTCCCCAAGGGCAGTGTCCCCCTCTGCCTTGATTTTCTGAGGCCTGGACTGTCACTGGCTTGGGCCCCAGGCCCATGGCAGTGTAGGGTTCTTCTGTGCCAGTCGATACCGCAGCCAAGATAGACCTAGAATGTCAGCATCTGCACACAGCTCGGGCCAGCCCTGGGATTGCTGCCCCTGCCCTGCCAGCCTGCTGGGGCCAGCTCTGCATCCCTCAGAAAGAGCTGGCTGGGAAGCCTGGGCAGGAGGAGACTGGGACCGATAATGCTCCTGTCCCCCTGCCCCCACACCAGGGGGCTGATGCAGACACTACGGTCTGACCGCTCCCTAATCAGTGAAGGTGCTCCTGCAGATATTTTAATTCACGTGTTTAATGTATATTTCAAAAGCAAGACTATTCAGTGCCCTCTTCAGGGAAAGTGCCCCGAGGGAGACAGCACAGAGAACACTGCAGGGTCCAGCAACAGGACAAGGACCTGATCTCTGTGTCTCCCACCTAGCGGGCTGGCAAAAGCCCTTCTCCTCTCTGAACTTCTATTTCCTCTTCTAGAAAATGTGGTGAGTGACATGCGCCTAAGAGAGCAGGTGCAGCTCACAGCTGGGCTCCTCCCCTGCCTCTATACCCCCACAGATGTGGGAAGTCTCCAACCTGAAGAAGGCGTGCTTCCCCGGGAGCCAGCTGCCCTGGACGCTGGAGAGAAAGAGGAGGTGGACCTAGAGTGAGGGAATCCCCTCCTGGAGGACCAGCCTGTGCGGTTTAGAGAGTTACTGGCTGGGCTGATGCAGTGACCAACTCTAGTGCCATCGCCAGCCAGGGGGAAACACTGTCCCAGGTGGCCAAGAACAGCTTCTTCCTGCTGACTGGCATAATTCATTCTCACAATGTGCCCCCCCATCCCATCCAAGAAGACTGCTAAAAATAGACTACTGGGCTCATCTCTGCAACTAACTAAATCAGAATTGGGGGAGGTGCCTCTGGAATTTATATTTTCCACCAGTTTGTGTTTTTTCTTTTTGTTTTTTTAGACATGGAGTCTTGCTCTGTCACTCAGGCTGAAGAGCAGTGGCATTATCATAGCTCACTACAACCTCAAACTTCTGGGCTCAAGCAATCCTCCTGCCTCACCCCCCTGAATAGCTGGGACTAAAGATGCACACCACCACATCAGGCTAATTTTTAAAAATTTTTGTAGAGATGGAGTTGTGCTATGTTGCCCAGGCTAGTTTCCAACTCCAGGGCTCAAATGAACCACCCATCTTGACCTCCCAAAGTGCTGGGGTTAGGGGCGTGAGCCATTACATTTTCTACCAGTTTAATGGGATGTTCTAATGCCCAGGCAGGTCTGAGAACCTGAGTGTGGGTGTGCATGCAGGAAGGGCAAGGACCAAGCATCCTAGGTCCGTTTGGTATCGGCTCGTTTACATCTGCCCCTCGCCCAGGAATTAGGTCAAATCCAAAACATCAATGGCACCTGAGGGGCATCGTGGCCCAGCTACTCTCCCACTTGCCTGCTGGGCTGCTTCCTATGGGGACAGAAAGAGAAGTTCAGGGCTGGGGAGCGTCAGGGAACACAGCTTCACAGACCCAGGGACTGTCCAGCAGGTCCTGCTGAAGCCAGAGATACTCATGTCCTAGCTGGGCAGAGGCCAGCATCGTGCCGAATGTCCAGAAGGAACAGCGTGAGAAGGGGCCTGGGCTTCACCCACAACAGAGCTAAAGGTGCTGCAGAGCCTAGGCTCCACTGGGTGCCTCAAGGCCACAAGTTAAGGAAGGCAGTGGTCACCCTCTGATGGGTGTCAGGCCACCAGGGAAGGCTAGGGAGGTGCCAGAAACCCAGAAATCCAACAGGAAGGGCTACGACCAGAGCCTGACTGTACTATCTGAAGACCCCACTTCTGAGACTTGGTTTCCCTTCCTGCCCCAGTCCCAGTACACAGCACTGATCAGCCAGCCACAGCCACCTGCAGCCCTCATGAGAGGTATCCCCTGGGATCAGCAGTGGGTCCCTATTGTCCTCTGGGGTAGGGGCCACATGCTGCCTGACGCACCTCCCTGCATGGTCTGAGCATCCTGAGGGTCCCTTGCCATTCCAGGACTTAGAGCTCTACCAGGAACCCCTGAAGAAGCACAGACTCAGAGCAGGAGCAATGCATGTCTCCCAGAGCACCACAGGTGTGAAGAAGAGAAAAGAAAATGCTACATGGATAATTTACTGCTCCCCTTTTGCTACTGAGCACAAGGTGTCAGCATGTGTGACGGACAGAGCCTGCCCACAGCTGCACCATCTCACCTCCAGATGCAGTTAGGGGACAGCACCAACCTGCTTATTGTGCAAGCCCTGAGCAGACTGAAATGTGCTGGTTGTGGCGGCTGCAGAGCGGCCTTCCTGGCCTCTCCACCCAGAACAGAGGGAATCTAGGCCATTCTGGCTCCTTGTCCACAGCTGCCACCCAAGGCCATGAGTTAGGCAGGTGCACCAGGCTCAGTGGTGGCTGCAGACCAGTCCCCAACCCCTCCTCATTACTGTTGGGTTCAGAGGGAGCAGGGGAAGGCACCATGCTGTGGGGGAGTCCCTACAACATAACTGACCATGGGTGATGGGGGACAGGCAGATGGGAGCCCACAAGGGTGGTGGCAGCACCCCGAGGACACACAGAAGTGGCTTTAAATTTCCACCTGGCCCTGGCCAGGGGGCATGTTGTCAGAGCTCCTGTGAGGACATATAGGGCACCTGTCCCCATAAAAGCTGGGAGGGCGGTGACTTGCCTAGGACAATCCCCAGAAGCAGATGACAGCTGACCCAGGCATACCTGCCACCCACCACACACACACGTGCACACATCCTCCAAGTCAGGGGATGCACCTCGAGGTTCAGCAGTGTCAGCAGGCAGAGCAAGATGTCTGAGAAAGAGCAGGAGGCCCAGGGACGTGCCTCTCCGCAACGAGGCCTGAGAAGGCAGGGGAGCTGGGAGCTGGGGCATGGACATAGAGACCTGGAGGGCTGGCCCACATGGGGCTCCCTGTGAACTTGTAGGTCCTAAAGGGGAGGGGCTCTGTGCTCCTTGAGGAGAGCTGAGGAAGAGTGTTTGCCAGTGTGCTGTGGGTTCTGGTGGGTTTCAGACATTCCTGGCAGGGTACATACACCCCTACCCCTGGCAACAGCGAGGCTGAATGCAGGAGGGGGCTAGCCAGGTTTGCTCTAGGCTGTGACTGCCCAAGGCCCCTATGCAACAGACCCCCTGATACTCACTCTGCACTGCCAATCACCTCATTTTGATGCACCCTGCACACCCAGGCCTGTGTGGGTCTGGGCTGCCTAGCTTCCCTGACTGTACATCCCTGGAGGGCCTCACCTGGGAACGTTCCTTTATGTAGCACAAGGGACTTTGCAGATGTGATTAAGGCTCTTGAGATGGGAAGACCATCCTGGATTATCTGGGTGGGCCCAGTCTAATCAGGTGAGTCCTCAATCAAGGACTCTCCCAGCTGTAGTCAGAGGAAGGACAAGTCAGAGAGACGTGGTGTGAGGAGCCCATGTGCACCACTGGCTCTGAAATGCACCTCACGTGAGGCCCAGGGGAGGCTGTGGGAGCTGAGGAGCCCTGGCCAACTGCCCTTGGGGAAAAGGGACCCCATAAAATGAAATTCTACCAACACCTGGATAACCATGGCTAGCATCTAGACCTCCGCCCACTGCAGCCAGAAGCAGTTTCTGACCCACCGAACCACATGATAATCAATGTATGGTGTGGACACTGCTACAACGGTGGTAATGTGTTGCAGCAGTGGCAAGAGACAGAGACAGCCACCTCGTGAGTACCAGGGGAAAGGGAGCTGGGACTAGACCAGGTCTCATCCTCCCCACCCTGAACTCACTAAGGATTTAGTGGGGTTCGTAGGCCAGAGCCAGTGCTCAAAGAACACCATCCCTTCAGAAATACTGCCCCAAGTTCCCAGGGCTCTGCTTCCTATGGCTTCCACTGTCCAGAGAAGCAGTGAACTGGACAAAAATATCCAACACGGGACGCCCAGGAGTTTGGGCAGCACCGAGAAGACCAGGGGGACAGAAAGAGGCTGCCTTCACCTGAGACAGTAGCACCACAGATGCACTACACCCCTCCTCCACCACCAAATGCTGACAGCCTCCAGCTACCACTCTGCTGAGGCCATACTTCCTTGGGCTGCTCCCAGCCAGGGTCAAGCACAGCAAGTGCTGGGGCGGCCCCCTCCACAACACTCCTGCCAGGCATCCACACTGAAGTGCTTGGGTTGAGGGTTGTGGCTCTCCTGTTGGTCCTTTCCGCCCACTCCATCTCAGGCTCAGAACAGCAGTGCTATCCACACCTGCATGCCTAGCCAAGTCTCTAAGGGCCTGGGACTGATGCCTTCACACCCAGGCTATACTGGGTGGCTCTTGGACCCTGATGGAGGCAGGGCAATGGGTGGGGCCGGGAGGGGGACCCCCACTCTGTAGGCTGTGTTTACTGAGCAATTATCTATCACAACAAGCAAGTCTGGAAACTGCTGCTGTAGCTCAGAGGTGGAACAGATCACTGTGGGGTGAGCTCCAAGCAGGGGCTCTTCCTGGGGTTCCCAAAATCCATAGCTAAAAGGAGGAAACAAAGGCGGCAATCTTCCAGAAAGACTGCACATGAGCAATGGTACCAGAAACATTGATACCATGTCCCCATTGAATCTGACATTTGGGACACCCCTGCAACTGGTACCCTGGGGCCAGCCCCAGAGCCCACTAGAGGCCTCTCCACCCCCACGGGCTCCCAGCACAGGGCACAGCTGGGAAAGTTGGGGACTTTCTTCCTGGACAGAGGCCACCACATTCCCAGGCATCTGGAGAGGAAACGGGAAGCATAAGGATCTTCAGTACTCTCCTGGGAAGCCCCCTGGGCTAGCACTTGGTCACTGCCTAGCCAGTCCAGCTCCACCCAGCCCAGCCCCTTCAGCCCATGTTGGGCTTGGCTTCAGTGGAAATGCCCCAGAGGAAATACATCAGGATCCAGGAAACCCTCCCCAGGTCACTGCCCTGCCCAGCCGTTTCTAGGAGCCAACACTCTCACCTCAGCTGCTGGCTCGGCATCCCTCTTCCTGCCCCACCCTGCACCACACTCGCCTGGCCTGCCACAGGCCTGGACACCCAGGGACAACTGGACAGTACAGAGGGCTGCAGTGGGAGAGCTGACCTCGGTTCTGACCTGGCCCCAGGGCTGTACCTTTGTCTGAAGACTAGGGACAGTGCCCCATCTTCTCTTAACCTAGAAGCTTTAGGTGAGGGAGGGCAGCACGCCTTCCTACAGATACTGCCCCAAGGCGAGCAGAGATTAAAACTTCACAGCTCTGGTATTTGCTCTCTGCAGTGACCCCTGTGAGAAGAGCTACTGGCTCATTTTACAGAAGCACAAACTGAGGTCAGAGAGGTGAATTGGTCTGTCCCCAAGGACACAGGACACTGGTCAGGGCCAGAGCTGAGACCAAAGCCCAGACTCCCACAGCAGCGAACCTGGAGCCTGGTGCTGCACCAGCCTCCACTCAGGACCACCAAGCGGTGGGCAAGTGCCATTCCCGGGAGGGAGTCCTAGCACCCTGGCTTCTCTAGAAAGATGAAGTGGAGGGACAGCCTGGGGGCCACTGGTTGGCTCCCAACTGGGTCTGCCTGCTGCCACCCTACTCCCCTACAGGCGGACCAGTCCAGAGCAGTCAGTGCCAGCGTGGTCTGGGCTCCCTTCTGACACCCTCCTCCCTCCTCTGGTTGCCAAGCAACACTAAAAGCTGCAGTGTGCATGTCAATTAGGGAAGTCCTTCCCTCCAGCCTTCCTCTCTCTCCTCCCCCAACCTCTGCCAGGCTTTTTAGGACAAGGCTGTCCCCTGCCTAGGGGAAGCACTGTGCAGGACACCCCCCAAGGGGGCCCACGGTGGGCCTAGCCACAGGGAGCCCACACCGCTGACCATCCTGAATGACCACACCATGTGTGCTATGCTGTGCTCATCCAGACTTGCCCAGGCTCACCTGCTCCTGGACCTGGGACCTAGAAGATGAAGCTGGGGGGTGCCTCTGCTCCTGGAGGCCCTTGACTAGTGGGAAGGCTCTGTGGGGGGTAGACCAGAGAGTGCCTGGACCACCAGGCATGGGTAAATCCCCCTGCCCTAGAGGCAGTAGCTGAGACCCAGGGGGTCGGCCACTCCTACAGGCAGGAGGCAGCCAACCTGGGCTCCAACACAAAGCTAACCTCACAGCCTTCACAGTTCCTAAACTCCCCATGGGGAGTTTATGTGGGCAGGTGGCCCCTGGCTTTGGACACAGGACAGAAGGAGAGAAAGTGACTGTCTCTGCCAGAGGTACAGGCAGGGGTCCCAGCCTGGGCCATGCATAGTGCTAGGGAGGCAGGATCTAAGAGTGCAGGTGGCTGGGGGAGACAGTCCCCAGGCAAGACACACAGGGCCTCAAGGCCTCTCAAGGGGAGCACTGACCTGGCCTCACCCGAGAGAGATAGGGAGGCTGACGACCCAACCTGCACACAGGACTCAGGGAGAGGCTTTGGGGGTTTTGCAGAGCGCCCTGGGAAGGTAGCCTCACCTCCCGTGAGGCAACATGCATTGAACCACTGTGTACCCCAGGGAGATCTGAGCAGCCTCAACCCAACTATCCATCTTGCAGGATTAAACCTGGGACTACCATGCTTCCTTTCTGACCCCAGAGTTTGGCTCCTGCATCATGGGGACAGGAAGAGGAAGGGCACATCTGGCCACTTCACCCCACCTAGCAAACAACAATGGCAGCCTAAGAAGGTAGCCTCACCTCCCGTGAGAAATTGAGAAACGAAGTAGCCTCATTTCCCTTCTTTTTTTTTTTTGAGACAGAGCCTCAAGCTGTCCCCCTGGGTAGAGTGCCATGGCATCACAGCTTACAGCAAACTCCAACTCCTGGGCTCAAGCGAGTCTCCTGCCTCTGCCTCCCAAGTAGCTGGGACTACAGGCGCCCGCCACAACGCCTGGCCATTTTTTGGTTGCAGCCGTCATTGTTGTTTGGCGGGCCCGGGCTGGGGATTCAAACCCGCCACCTTAGGTGTACGTGGCTGGCGCCCTAGCCGCTTGAGCCACAGGCGCCGAGCCATTTCCCTTCTGAGAAATTCCTGGGTGCTGCTTCATGGGACTAGCTCTACTGGTGCTATAAGCAAACTCAGAAGTCAGAACTGCCAGGGATGAGGTAGCCGCAGAGTCTCTGAGCCACAGCCCGGAGAGTACAGGCCTTTCCCTATGGCATCTCACCAGAGCTCTGTACACTGAGCCAGGTAAGGGTTCAGAGTGACCAGAGTGAGTGCAAGAGGGAACCCAACATCACTACAGCAGACCTGGATGTCTGAGTGGATGGCCCCAGCCTGCAGAGAACCTGCTGGCACCCCTCAATGTGCTTCCCTGGACTCTGGAATTGCAGCTTACTAGGAGGACGCCTCCCCTGCCCTAGCCCAGGCCACCCTGGCACATCTGGGGCCCAGACTACCAAAGGTCCCATAGCTGGGATTCCGCCCACAGCACCCCTCCTTGCTCTGTGTGGTAAACAGCATTTCCCAAAGCTACTGGATCATTCTGGAAGCCCCCCCTGCCTCTCCATTTCCTCATCTACCAGGGCAGGGCAGCAACAGTTCTGCCTGCCAGGATTCTGACGCCACCAGCTGAGTCAGCACACATGAGCCCCACCCAGCACCAGGAGGGGCCTTCTGAGGGTTATGCTAATGTGTCCCCCTGCACTGAAGTCTCAACTCCTGGAGGAGACACCCAGCATCCTGCAGGTGGTTTTCTTTCCATCTCAGATGTTGCCCACCTCCTGGCTCCTGCCTGCCCGAAGCCCCACCAATGATACCAGGCAATTGCCACCCCTTCTAGGCCTTAGTGAGCCCTGAGGTTACTGTCCCACACCCTGCGGAGGTGCTTACTCTCCCGCCCCCCCCCCTCAAGCCCCTTGGCCACTATGTCCTGGACTGCACCTCCCAGCCCCCACCTCTCCCCTCCTGATGTGCCACCTGCCCCACCCTGTAATGTGTGGACAGACAGGGGTCCCAGAGTAGGGAAGCTCCTGTCAGGACTGTGTTAACCTTTTAGTCCTTTTCTGGATGTGCCTCTACAGCCCTCCTTAGCACCCCAGCCCTCAGTTTGGCCAGGGATTCCGGAGACAAGCTGGGGCCACCTTCTGGGTGCAAAGGACTCGTCGGCTCAGCGCCTGTGGCTCAAGCGGCTAAGGCACCAGCCACATACACCTAAGGTGGCGGGTTTGAATCCCCAGCCCAGGCCCGCCAAACAACAATGATGGCTGCAACCAAAAAAAAAAAAAAAAAAATGGCCGGGTGTTGTGGCGGGCACCTGTAGTCCCAGCTACTTGGGAGGCTGAGGCAGGAGACTCGCTTGAGCCCAGGAGTTGGAGGTTGCTGTGAGCGTGATGCCATGGCACTCAACCCAGGGGGATAGCTTGAGGCTCTGTCTCAAAAAAAAAAAAAAGGACTCGTCAACAGCAGAGAGAGGGCAACAAGAGGCTGGTGGGCACCAGATGGAGGCTCCTGGACAGCTGAGGGATGTGGTGCAGCTGTACCCACCAGACTGCACCTCCCGCCTAGGACTACCTAGGGTTGGGGCTCCTGGTCCCACTCCCCACATCTACCCAGGATCCCAGGAGGCTGCAGAGCTCAGTGACTTTGCCAAGCATCAGGGCTGGTGGCGGGGAGCCACCCACTGAGTGCTCAGAGGTGGCAGTCTGTCCCAGGGCCTTCTCCATTCAATTGCCCCTTATATGTGGTAGAAGCACCTGCTTCCCTGGGCTGGGTGAGAGCAGGAGCTGCCACCTGAGGCCCTTGGTTGCGGGGGGCATTATCTCTGGACATGCAGTCTCTCCCAAGACCTCTCTGGCCCTGTGTAGGGGCTACCTACCCCTCACAGAGACACCCCCTGCCCTGAGCTTGATGCCCATGGCTAAGTGGAAGGAGGACAGCCAGGCAGTGGTCACCCAGGCCCCACCATGGAACCTGGCATATTCCCCAGTGAGGCCTGGACTACCTGGCTGGCACAAACCAGAACAATACAGGGCTGAGGTCTATGTCTCTACCTCCACTAGCCGTGGAGTTCTGGCCCACAGCTGACCCCCAAGAGATCCATTCCCTGTTATTATCCCAGAGTCACAAAATACAGGGACACAACAGTTCCAACATAGCTCATGACAAAGGCATCAATTTAACATATTTGGCCCAAAATTTCTACCTTTCTAGAGGAAGAGCAGGACCCCAAGCTGTGTACTACCTCTTGGAGGCTGTGGTCATTCCAAAGGGCTCTAGGGATGGCCAGACTGGGTCTGGGTCCATCTGATCCTTGGGACTATATGATCCCTCAAGGATTTCTCAATCTTTCTGAGTAGGACTGGAGGAGACCCCTGGCTCAGGCTCTGTGGGGGTGAACAGATCTCACAGGAGAGCACCTGGCCACCAAGTACCCCCAAAGTGCCATGCCCTTCCCTCCCGTCCCACTCCATTCTCTCTCCTCCCCTTTCTTAACCTGAAGTCAGGAATCATTTGTCAAATGATCCACTGAAAAAAAGTATCCACCAGGTACAATCTTATCTCTCACAGCCTCTCCTAGACCCAAGTATAGTTTCGCCTGAGGCAGGAAGAATGATGCCAAGGAGGGATGTCAGCCCAGAGGGCCCTGGAAACCTTTCTAAGCTCCCAGATTCCTGAATGCCAATTATGGGAAGTCTGATTCATCTGTGCTCTGAGAATCTGGGCCCAGTGACACCAAGTAATACTCATGTGAGCTGAGAATGTATGAGTGATAGTTGGAGATGGGCTAGGAAGTTGGCCCGCAGCCCTGGCTTAGGCCAGCCACTGGTCTCCCACAGAGGCCCAAGACCACAGCCCCTGGTGACTATCCCATGGTACAGTCGATGCTATTTGGGGGAGATTTTTGCACCATGATTCTGTGGCTGGTGCTCTTGGCCAAATGCCATTCTACTGACACCAAAGAAAATCTGATGGCTAGGCGCCTGTGGCTCAAATGGCTAAGGCGCCAGCCATGTACACCCAAGGTGGCGGGTTCGAATCCCCAGCCCAGGCCCGCCAAACAACAATGATGGCTGCAACCAAAAAAAAAATGGCCAGGCGTTGTGGCGGGCGCCTCTGGTCCCAGCTACTTGGGAGGCGGAGGCAGGAGACTCGCTTGAGCCCAGGAGTTGGAGGTTGCTGTGATCTGAGATGCCACAGCACTCTACCCAGGGGGATAGCTTGAAGCTCCTGTCTCAAAAAAAAAAAAAAAGAAAAGAAAATCTGATGAAAGGTTAAGCTTTGGGTTGAATCTGAAGGTTCCCTGCATAGTGGAGACACCCCTCATAAGTGGCCACACTTGGTGTCAGGTGGACAGCACTGGTGTGATAGCCCACTCCCAAGCCCCAAGCCATTGATTACCAGATTACCCAGGCCCCTAGTGTGGGAAACACCCAGCCCCCACCCCAACTCACTATCCTGGTGGACCCTCGTAGCCAGCATCAAGGAGCAGGCCTGGCAACTGGCAGTGCTCAGTGGACTTAGAACCATAAGCTGTGGTCTGGAAAAGTCCCAGAACAAATAGGAAGAGTCTTAATCTTGCCTTGGCCTGAACCCTGGGGTTTTCAGATTTTTGCAGGCATCAGAATCCCCAGAGGGCTTATAGAAAAATGTACTGCTTCCCCTCTCCTCCATCCCCATGCTGAGGTCTGAGGTGGGCACTAACCAGTCCCAGGTGATGCTGATGCAGCTCGTCCTGGGACCCTACTTCGAGAACCACTGATCTAAAATCACAACTGGGCAAGGGCCTGGGCAGCAGAAGCAAACAGGCACTCTCCCCAGAGCCCCGTGCCCTACCTGGACCCTGCCCAAGGCAGCCTTGAGGTCAGCAGAGCCCAGGCCAGGCCAGCTGAAGGTGGCATCAGGTAAGGGTTACATGGCATGGGAGAACATTCCAGTCTCATGGGCTTGCCAAGCACTCGGCAATGCCCCATAGAAACCCATAAAAAACTCTCCTCCCTTGAGCAGAGAGAATTGAAAGTCTGCAAAACCCCCCAATCCTCCAACAGAGAGTGAGCCAAGAGAGCTCTCATGTATGGATGGATTCTGTCCCTGGAACCCCATCTATATGGGTTCTTCTGGCCAATGATATAAGAGAATGCTGCTTATTCTCCATGCCTCACCCCCACACCAACCCATCTATAGGCCATGGCTCACCAGACCCCAAGGGCATAGCAGTGTAGAGGCAGGGTTCAGACCCCTAAAGGCCAGCCGGGACAAGGTGGATGCTGAGCTAGACCTGGAGCCCAGAGGCCCTGCAGACAGGTATCCAGCTCCCAGATGTACCCCTGCCCCTGGCCTGGGCTCAGGACCCAGCATCTCCTTGGTGAGGAACTCAAAGAGCAGCAACTGTCTGCAGACTCAAGGAGGTGCCACCTGTCTGAGGTTCCCTGTTTTCAACCATGCAAAAGTGCCTCTTTGGTTTCCAATGTGGGGCTGTTGGGGACATAGGCTTGGCCTTCAGCCTCCCCTCTTACCTTTTTTCCTAACACAGATGACTCATATCCAGGCATGGACAGGGAAAGACTGGATGGCTAGAATGTCTCCCCACCAACATCCCAGGCAGGCCTCTCACCACCCAAACCCTTTACTAGCCTCCTAAATGTGAAGGCGTTTCTGCTACAACAGGACCCACCATTCTTGGAAGAAAACCTCCCCAGCCTAAAGGTCACCCCTCAATATACCAGTGCCCATGAGAAAAATAGGTCAGGTTTTTCTCACCCTCCACGTGTGTGACACTGCCATGTCACAACCTGGATCAACAAGCACATAAACACCAGCACAAGGAACGTTCTCCCAGGCAAGGGAATACTACAGTAACCACAGAAGGTGGGAAAGACAATCTGGCAGAAAGGAGTGTGGGTGGTGAGACTGCGGAGTTATGCAGATCAGCGCAAATGTACAAATCAGCTCAGTGGAACCTCATGAAGTTTGTGAAGTGTGATAACTATCACGTGGTTTCGTGGGGTGATGTCCTTCTTTGTTTGTCTGTTAGTTACAGAGATCCACGTTCAAAGTATATAGGGGCAAATGACTGAGGTCAGGGGTAGGATTTAAATATTTCAGCCAAAAGAAAAGAGAACGAAAGGAAGAGGGAAGGAAAGGGAACAGAAAGGTAAGAGGGAAGGTGGAAGGAAGAAAGGAAGGGAGAGGGAAAGGAGAAAAAGAAAGGAGAAATGGAAAGAGAGGGACAAAACAAGTAAATACAGCAAGCCTGAAAACTCTAAGTGCTGAATCCCAGTAGCCAGTATGTGGAGGTTTTGTACTCTTTTTTTCTTTGCCTTTCAGAATGTTTAAAAATTTTAGCCAGGCACAGCGGCGCATGCCTAGAACCACAGCACTCTCAGAGGCTGAGGCAGTTGGATTCCCTGAACTCAGAAGTTCAAGACAATCCTCAGCAAGAGTGAAACCCCATCTCTACTAAAAAGAGGAAAAAAAACTCGGGCTCAGCACCCGTAGGTCAGTGGTTAAGATGCCGGCCACATGCACCAGGACTGGTGGGTGCGAGTCCTGCCCAGGCCTGCTAAACAACAATGACAACTACAACAAAAAATAGCTAGGCACTGTGGCGGGTGCCTGTAGTCCCAGCTGCTTGGGAGGCTGAGACAAGAGAATCACTTGAGCCCAAGAGTTTGAGGTTGCTGTGAGCTGTGACGCCAGAGCACTCTACCAAGGGCGACATAGTGAGACTGTGTCTCAAAAAAAAAGAAAGAAAAGAAAAGAAACAAAGCCATAAGCCTATGAGAAGAACACATGAGAATTTTTTTATAGTTTCAGAGTACAGGATTTTCTGTTTAAACTCCATGAAATTACTTATAGTCGACCACTTATGACCTATGAAAACAGTCACTTCACAGAGCTCACACCTAATGTGTATGTTACAAAACCCCCAAATCATAAAAAAAAAAAAAAAGATGGCCCCAGCTACATAAATTTTAAAAGATCTACATGGCAAAAATCATAACATATGAACTGAAAGCAATAAATTGAGAAAAATATTTGCAACTCATCCTCTAGAGCAGTGGTTTTCATCTGGTGTGTAGTGACAGGACTTTAGGTGTGCCGTGAAAATTTTTAAAGATCATTAATTAAATTATTTTCAAAAAGAAGTTCAAAGCACTGTAAGTATATTCTTTTCTTCTACTCTTTTTTTTAATCAACATAATTTGAGTGTGCCATTAAAGTTTAACTATAGGTTCAAGTGTATTGTGAGATAAAAAAAGGTTGAGGCTCGGCGCCTGTGGCTCAAG
>NW_003852500.1:5761804-5786945 GCF_000181295.1 Otolemur garnettii
AAAAAAAAAAAAAAAAAAAGGTTGAAAAACACTGTTCTAAAGTATCAGTTTCCTCCACATAGAGAGGGCTTCTATGAATCAACAAGAAAATTACCAATACCCAACAGAGATACTATGTTAATAATACAATCACCAGAAAATACAGGTGGATCTTACACCAAGATGCTCCTATTCATTCATAATAAGAGGAACGCCTAGGGACAGGGCAAGGAGATACCATCTCTTACCCATCAGATCGGCAAGGCAAATGTCTGAGGAACCGTGGCTCTCGTGCATAGCCAATAAAAGTAGAAATTAGTACAGCAGTGGAGCAGTTTGGAAAATCTATCAAAATGACAAGGGCACCCCCCACTTCACCTTGTTAAAAACAGCAAGGCTGTGTGCACCAAGGTAGGGGGCTCTGAGATGCATCCCAGGCTAAAAGCCAGGAACCCGACCCAAGACACAGCCACCCACACACAGGAGGAACGTGCTGCACGTGTCTGCTGCCTGCACCTGTGGAAGGGGACACAGGTACCCAGCGCATCCTGGGATGGGCCCCTTTTACCTTTCAAAGGCTGTTATAATAAATGCAACGCTACATTTTGTAAACTGAAGAAAGACAGGGGGCTCTGGGCTAGGGTCCCAGCCTTGCCACGAATCTGCCCCCCTACCTTAGAGATGTCCCTTCCCTGGCTACGATGCCACTACCCTTCTGAGGATAAGGCTTCTCTCTTCAAGCTCCTGTAGCCCTGGGGTATTCAGCCCTGCCTCTTCCAGCAGCTTCCAGGGGTGAAGCAGATGGAAGGCTGCCTCTCTGGCCTGTTTCCACGGCAGCAGAAGGACCAAGAGCCACGCCAGCTCTGCCACCCACTCCCTGAATGCTGAGCTAATTCTCCTTTGGAATCATCACACGGGGGATCCGCAGTTTTCTATCAACCCTTTGGTTCCAGGACACCCACCGCAGGCTACAGCCCAACACCGTGTCCAGCCCTGACTGATGGAGGGCCTGGGGCTTCAGAAGGACTGGCCTAAACTGAGAGTCCTTCCCTGGATACCAGTGTGGTACCCTGGGCCTCCCCAAGTGGCCTAGACCAGATCCCCACGCCAACTCTCCTGGTCCCACCTCTCCCTGTACTTTGCCCTTCTGGGCCACACTGACAGGCCGCCCCCTTCTACCATTTATTGAGCACGTATGATGTCCGGGCCCTGCTCTGAGAGCTCCAGTGTTATTTCTCCTAACTGTCCTAAGAAGTAAGGATTCACCCCCACATCACAGATAACGGAAACCAGGGTTCAGAAGCATAAAGTAACCTTTCTAAGGCCTTACAAAATTTTAGTGGCAGAACTAAGTTTGAAACCTTGGCTGACAATTTCAAAATCAGTGACTAAGGTCACTGCTCAGACCCTCACCCTTCTCACCCACGCTGCTGGTTAGATCCAGGGCCACTGGCCTGCTCCCAACTGCATTTACCCTACTCTGTGCTCCCAGTGCTAGGACACCCCACAGCAAAGCCAGCTAGGACACCCCATACCTCTCCTGCAGCTGCTCTGCTCCTACAACTCAGACTGTGGGGGGCCACATGGCCCAGACCTCACAGAAAAGCAGCTCTGACAGGCATGCAGGGACAGTGGGCAGGAAGCATCAGAAGGATAGTGTCCTGGGCAGGGAGAAAGAGGCACAGAAGGGGGATAGAGACACCCATGTGCGTACAGCCACATGCGCACACAAACATGCACCCAGGCATCCATGCAGGCCTGGCTGTCATCTACCAGAGCATTCCTCAGACCAAGAAAGGCATTTAGAAAGCCTTTACAGCTAGAATAGTCCAGAAATCTAAATAAAATGTTTCCCCATCCCCATGACCATTGCCTCTACCACCATCACCAACAACAACAGCAGTTAACACCTCCACTATGAGCCAGCTCCTTCACCTCCACCACCATCTCCATTACCACCATCACCTCCACCACCACCTCCATCACCACTACGTCCTCCATCAGCCCCTCCATCACCATCACCTCCACCATCACCAACTTCATCACCATCACCTCCACCATCACTTCACCACCACCTGCATCACCACCCCCATCACGACCTTCATCACCACCATCATTCTACCACTATCTCCATCACCACCTTCAATACCACCACCACCTGCATCACTAACAATATATCTCCATTATACATCATCACCACGACCACCTCTACTACCACCCCCATCTCCGTCACCACCACCACTACACCTCCTCTACCACCATCCTCACCACCACCTCCATCACCACTATCCTCACCACATCACCACTCCCCATTTGAGTTTACCATGTTTCAGAATCTGTGCCATGTACTCTACACAGATTGTCACAGTTAATCTTCAAAGGGAATGTACTTACCCTCCTCTCTATTTTGCATAGGAACTGAAGCTTAGAGAGGTCAAAGAACTTGTCCGATGCCACTCGCCTACTTAGTGGCAGCCCTGCAGCTCCTGTATAGCTTCGCTGTACAGCAGCCGCACTGTGCTCCCTGTTGGGGAAGTGCCAGCTCTCACACTCAGCCACAGCACTGCCCCCACACAGAAAGGGAGGTCAGGTCAGAGAAGGCTGCTATGGCCCCAGCACAAGGAATGTCTTCTCTTCCCATCCCTGCTCCACCACACACTCCCCAGGTGGAGGCCTGTGGCAACAGACAGCCATGAGCAAGCTGAGGTGCAGAAACAGGTCTGCACAGAGAGTGAGACACCCGCAGGCCCAAGAGGAGACAGACAGAGTGCCACCAACACCGTCCAGGTCCCGGAGACCAGGTGGGCTTCAGCCCCCACACTCCCAGCCAGGACACCAGCCCTGAAGCCCCAGGCAGAGGCCGTGGGGGGGGGGGGGCTCAGAAAAGCATGTGACAGAGACCACAGGACACCCAGCCTGGGCCAGGAGTGAGCGCAGGAGGAAGGCACTTACAAATGACGGCATGGTTGCAGTCAGATGGCTGAGCCGTCAGATAAAGGAAACCAAAATGCTCACTGAGGGCAGCAACAGAAAGGTCACAGGGCTTTGGGAGAAGAGTTCTGGTGAAGGACCTGGTAAGGAATGAGCCTGCAAAGAGGAGGGGGCTGCTACAGGAGGAGCAGAGCAAGAAGCAGCCACTGGGGGACATAGCTCCAGCCGGGCTCCCATCGCTGTGCAGGGGCTGTGGGAGGAAAGGTGAGGTGCACCAGGTCAGAGACCCAGAGTGGCCTGCTCAGAGACTGATGTGCCACACTTCTTGGCTTCCCAGGGAACCCCACACTCAGTGTAACCCCAAGAATCTCAGCCCCTTCCCTTAAGCAGGGTCTGGTTCCTGTCGGTCCTGGAGGAGGCATGTGGCTCTCCCCATCAGGGCTCAGGATGTGTCAGGTGCAAACTAGCACACGCCTCTACTGCCACTGTCCACATGCAGACACAGATGAGCCCTGAAGGTGGCATGGAACCTCAGCGCCACATCCCCAGCTTTCAATCATGCCTGTGTCTATCAGCCTGTGTCCATCTCAGGGCCTGGCACTCACTGTTGCCTCTGTAGGAAGTCCTCAGTGACCAGATATGCACTCAGCTTCCTCCCCTCCCTTCCTCCAGGGCCTTGCTCAAATGTGGCCATCCCATGGAGGCCACCCTAATGACTCTAGGCCAAATGGAAGCCCCTGGCACTCCCTCCCTCCTTGAGTCATCATGCTCATTTTCTGTCTATTTTCAGACTGTGTCTGCACTCCCCAACCCATGCCTGGCACACAGTGGATGGGAAAATGATCAGACACCTCTCCCCAGGTCACATTTCCTTTCTTCAGTGGCTTTGCCCAAGTCCATCTTTCAGGTAGGAGGTGAGAGTGAGTGGCAACCTACAGCATGTCCCTCACGCAGCTCCACAGGTGATGTGGGAGCAGCAGGCAGGCCTGGGCCCACACCCTGGACTGGCCACTTCTTAGCTATTGGCTGCAGGCAAGGACCTTAACCCCTTCAGGCATCACTGATACACAAATGACAATTTTCCCACCCACCTGGGCCCACTGGTATCCAGCTGCACTTCCACATCAGGAGAGCAGCTCAAACTACTTGGGGCCCTGCTGTCAACACTGTGTTTGGTGGAGAAGAAGGAATGTTGGCCCCAGCTGGGAGGCAGAGGGCTGAGACCTCCTGAGGGTGCCACAGCCACCCCTCCTTTGTACCTCAGTCCCATTTGACCCACAGGTCTATCCTAGGAAGTGACATTCTCCTACCTGAGAGAGTAGGGGCCATCCCTTTCACCCCCAGGCCTCCTTGCTCTCCCCTAAAGCCAGGGGCCACACGGGTTGCTGGACAATGCCAGGGTCCCCATTCTGAAGCAGGCCCAGGACATACATGTCCCCCAGTGCAAGCCCTGGTGCTATACCAAGCTGTTTACCATTTTCATACCTGCAGTATCATGTCTGACTGTGGCCGAGCTTCCCTCCCCTGGGCTCCCACAGGGGGCTCGTGTGCCTTGCTCTGGCTGTGCCTGCTGGCCTAGGAAGGGTGTACCCCTCAAGGACAGACTTATGAAGCCACAGTCTGTTTCTCCTGCCACTGTCCAAGACCTGGTAGACCAAGCAGTCAGTGCTTCCAGCCAAGGCACATGGCTGCAGCCTGGTGAGGGGATGGGGCAAGTCTGGGAAAGGCATGTAGGCCTCCAAAGGTCACAGTCCAGATGCTCAGAGACCCCTTGGGTCAGACAGGTTCACTGTTTGCACCCAGGTTCCCAGTTTGCACCTGGGGGAGAACTGTCTCCTCATTTACCATCCTAGGCGGATGCCACACCTATATCAGGGGAAGCCAGGGGGTGGGGGCTGAGCTCTCAGAAAGCCTGGGTCCCTAGTACTGCCCTCCACTGGTCATTGAGGATGAGGTAACTAAGGCATAGTTCAGTTTAAGTCAACTTAATAGCCTGAGTCATCTAAGTAGGTGGGCGGGATCCGTCTTGAGGTGAGGGATTCCGTGGGTGGGGGTTGCCCCTGCTGGCCTGGCCTGTCAGGAGGCCTGAGGTCAGTGGCCAGATCGGGTGAAGACATCCCTATGTTGCCTGCCTTCATCCTTCATGGCCAACCCGGTGCCCCATTTTCCCCAGGGACACTTGCCACTCCACAGCTGACACCAGGCACATGCCTTTCCTAGGGTAGCACTGCAGGCCACAGCAGGCGGATGGTCCCTTGGGAAGGAGAGCAGCATGATGTGGACAGCAGGGAGCTTGGAGGGGTCTGGCAGGCTCAGGTGGGCTGCTGGCTGGTGCTCTCAAGGGCTAACCTACAGGCCCAGGACAACTCTGGCTTCCCTTACGCCACCCACACCTACATTGGCCCTCATCATCCGCCACATAGCACAGCCTCTCCATACTTAGTGGGCTCTCTAGACAAACCCAAGTGCCACCACCCTGGAGCTGGCCTTCCTATGAAGCCAGGAAGAGCTCACTGGACACACCCCTACTGCCCACCAGGCCTGGGCAGAGCAGCTAGGGCTGGTGTGAAGGTCCCAGACCCCAGGTCAGTGCCCCTTGGCCAGCACTGCCCTCGCTGGCCTTCCCTGGGCAGACAGACAAGCTGTTGTGTGCCCCAAGAGCCAACACCGCCTTTGTTCCTAGGGCCCAGCAACAAGGAACGTGGGGCAGACCCTAAAGGTACTAACAGTGTACTTTGGGAAGATAAGACCTAAGGGTGCATCTGAGCCCTCCAAGGACTGGCTCAGGAACAACAGGCAAAGCAGGTAGCCTCCTGCCTGGGAGTAGGAGACAGTGTCCCCTAGAACCTGCTGCCAAGCCCACCCAGCTTCCCCAGAGCTGGGCATGCAGCAGCCACCTACACCTGCAACCTTCCCAGTAACCAACAGGCAAAGGCCAGACCCCAGCTCCTTGCCTCAAAGGGAGAAAGACCATGTGTACAGCTTACCCTCCAGAGCTGCCCACTGGCCAGAGGGCCTCGCCTACAGCTGCACCTGTGTCTGGCCTCTTCCCGCTTGATATACTGCTTGCCTCTCCCAAGCACATCACCTGAGAGCACACGCACCCTCTTGAAACCCCTTGCATCAGAATCCCTGTACCAGGTTCTGTGTCAGGGGACTGACCTAAGTCATAATCCTCAAAGGCATGGATGAGATGAGAAGACACAGGAAAGTACTCAGAAGCCACGTACAGGAAGATGAAGGGAAGCACCAAAGAAATAATATGCCACCCGCTCCCCAAAGTGCTCCTTGGCATGGGGGAGGACCTGGGCTCGAATCCTGCTTTGGCCTCTCTTCAGACCCAGGGGCCTCAGCAATAAAACTAGTATAATGATGAAAGCATCAAAAAAAAAGGTACTTGAATAAAGTTACATGTGAATTAAGTTAAGCCCTTAGGACAGCAGGCTGGGCAGGGACTCTCCCCAGGACCTGAGCGTGCACATGCATACACGGAGCCCCTGCAAACACATGGCACTCCCAGGCCCAAGCCCTGCCCCTCGCCACCCTGCCAACTGTTCCCTCCCTTCTCCACTCTGCAGCCTCAGCCTGGCCTCGCATTGGTCCTGCCTGGGGAAGTCCTTTCCAGGTCTTTCCCCAACAGTGTCCCCAGTCAACTCACATAGGACAGCTCCTCATCTCACTGCAACCTCAGGACATGTCTGGCATCACGCCCTTCAGGCCCAAGAACAGTATGTGGACCTGGAGCCAAACCCTGGGATCTATCCTGGCCAGAGAGCTGTTCCACAGCCCCAGGTCTTCGCATGGGCACAGGCCACACAGCTCCTCAGACCTGGCCCTGAAGAAGCTGGGGATCGATGCTCTGTCAGGCACCACTGTGGGAAGACTCCTGCAAACCACAGGAGAACTGACCACAAGTCCGCCTGAGGTGACCACCTCCCAGCATTTTCCCATTACTGGGGGCCACGGGGAGGGGGTACCTGAACTGTGGTACACAGTCAGCAGGTAACACATTCGTAGTGCCATGATGGCAGCATACCACAAGCACCCCAAATATTTTTATCCTTTAATCCCAAGCTTTTTCTAATTCCCATAATTTCTACTTTGAATCAATTATTTAAACATGTGCTATAAATTTTCTAAATATTTTACTTTTTTAGAGTTCTTTTTGTTATTAATTTATTTCATTGTAGTCAGAAAACATAGTCTGAATGATAGTGTTGCTATGACATCCAGAGAGCTATTCTCATAGCCAGTTTGCGTGCAGCTTTCATGGAGGTGCCCATCCGACTTCTGCTGGGAGCATCTCCCTGCCAGGCCCTGGCAACTCTGGGATGTGGCTCCAGCTGCCCTGGCCTTTCTGTGAGGAACAGCTCAGACCCTTGCCAGCTCAGACCAGTGTTATCTGCTCCCCTAAGTCCTTGAGCACCCTCACTACTACTACCCCTACAGGCCAGGTGATGTGGTCCAGGTGCCTGCAGGTCACCTTACAGCCAGTGCAACACAGTCTACCTTGGTCAGGGTGAGCCAGATTCCCAGGGATACCCAGGCCAGAGGAGAGAGGGACATAGGGAATGGGAGACCTTTTCCCTGTGGTGGAGGTGAGCAGTGCACAGTGTGGGCAGGACATGGGCTCTTCCCATGGGCAGCTGATGCTGACATGTCCTAGCCTGGCCTGGAGGGGGGACTCTGCTCCTAATCCAGGCCTGTGGGGACCACCCATTACTAACAACAATAATGAAATAAATAACTGACGCAGCCTCCTGCCTGCTATGAGTAATTAACTCATGAAAGCATCAAGGCACCCCCAGGAACTGCCTGAGTTCCTTCTGTGTGAATCTCCAAATCCATCCAAGCCTAATCCTCCCAGCTGGTCCACCTGTCCAGCCTGCAGCCCGCCCTCCCTACTCCCAGCTCTGGACAGTGCCTAGGTCCCAGCTCCCCCGTCCCCCCCACCCCGTCTCACCAGGCTGCAGAGCCCTCACCCAGCACCCACCCCAGGCTACACAGCATTACCTCATTTAATCCAGACCACAGCCCTGATCAGAGGAAACAGAGCCCAGGAAGGCTTGTCCAGAGCTCACTGACAGAAAGGGCTGGGCACAGGACCGGTCTGCAGGGAAGTCCCAGGCAGGAAAGATCTGGGGCTCTAAGTCTAGATTTCTACAGTGACAAAATACAGCTCCTCATCCTGGGAAATGCCTGGGGCCAGGGCTGGGCACTTCCCCCTACTCCAAGCTTCCCTGGCCTACCCCATGCCCCATCTGTGGCTGGGATCCAGGCCACACCCAGACGGAATCCAGACTAAGTGACATTCACTTCGGGTGAGTCTGGGGAGAGCCCTGCTGGCAGAAGATGGGGGAGGGTCTATCAGATTTGGACAGCCTCGGTGGGGGTGGGAAAACAGGCTTTGCTAACAAACCCATTAGAATGCACCCCCTCCCAGCCCCCTCAGCTTCTGGGTGAGCCAGCCTCCTCCACGGAAGCTACTCTTTGTTAACAGTGTTGCCACGGCAACCGAATCCAGGGAGAACTCTCTCTTCAAGGTAGAGTCTAAGGGTGACACTTGGAGAAACGGAAGTGGTGGTAACAAGAAGCAGGGTGCTGGCCTCCCATCCCTGCTTCCACTCTTCCTAAACAGGGGCAGGTCCCTGGACAACCCCCTTGCCTATCCCAGAGCTTTCAGATCTGCTCCCCTCTCCTCTCCCTGAAGGGATGGCTGCAGCACCTCCCAAGCACCTCCACACATGCTCCCAGACAGAGATCTGTGCCTCTGCCCACCGTGCACAATGTTCAAAGCCTCTACACTCATCCCACGAATGCTTGCTAAGTCCGGCAGCTGGGGCCAAAAGGCTTAACGTAGACAGGACTGCAAGAGGTCACAGACAAGTACATCAGGGGCAGCACACTGCAAAGAAGCCCCTCTTCTGGTACCCTGCACAGCATGAAAGTGGGGGAAGGCATCCCCAGAAGGCTAGGAGCCAACTTGGAGGAGGGTCCCAGCAGAGGACAAGTCCAAGTTCAAGTCCAAGTCCTGTCCTAAGTGGGGAAAGAGATTCCAGGGGAAGGATGCTGCTGCAACTGTCCAGACCAGGAAATGGCAGCCTGGCCCACAGAAGTGGCAGTGTGCGGGGAGAGGTGGAGGGGGTAAGAGAAAGGTCAGACTGACTACCCATCTGTTTGGATGTAGAGCCAGAGGACAGGCTAGGGTCGACAGGAGTTGGGAATGGATCAGCACCAGGAAGGACGGAAACTGTGGCTGGGGAGGGTGCTTGGACCTAGACCCTGAGGAAGACACTGAATATTCCTGGACACAGGAGGCCTGCAGGAAGGCCAGAGGACCAGAAGGAGAACCAGGTGCCAGCCAAACCTGGGAGACAGGCGCCTAGGAGTGGGGCCAGTGGATGTCCACATCCTCCCCGGAAGGTTTCCCTGAGCAGAAGGGGGTGCATGCCAGGTTGGCATGGGCTGGGAGTGGGTGGGAGGCAAGGACACGGAGGAAGCAAGCAGAGGACACATCTTCAAGGCCAGCACAAGCAGGGGGAGGAGCAGCCAGGCAAGGTTTGTGTTGTTTTCAAGATGGGGGGAAGCTTTACATACTTCTGAGGTCCATCATCTGTCCATCAGACAGCAACACCTGTGCATCCCACACATTAAGTACCCACCCCAGGCTGCCCAGTCTGGAGTCAGGGAGACCCCTTGAGGCCCCGGGCTCATATCTCTCTTCCTCAAGCTGGCACTGGCCTCTGTCTGGCCCAGGGCAGACCTAGTGGTTAGGAGGGAGAGTACAGGCTCTGTTCTCCTGCCCTCTGTCAACATCCCAGTACTAAGAGTCCCCTGAGGAGCTTCTGTGTCAAATGAATAGACTTTTCCCTTTTAGAGACAGGGTCTCACTATGTTGTTACCTAGGCTGGTCTGGAACTCCTGGCCTCAAGTGATCCTCCCATCAAAAGTGCTGGGATTGCAGGCAAGAAACTTCATGCCCAGCCATTTCCAGGCTAGATGAATGAGGTATAGAGAAGTCTCCCAGGGCAGGACCACAGGGTGTTCCCCTGAATCATGTCCAAAGTGCCAAGGGTTCTTAGAAGCCACTTTTGCAGAGCATTTTAGACACCTGAGGCCATGCGACTGCTCACTCCCTGTTTAACTGCCCACACTAACACCCCACGTTCCCTGTGGATCCTAACACCTCACCCCTCTTGGCCAGACAGTCCTCTCAGGCCCTCTCTCTATAGCACCTGGGGCAGCCACCGCCAGCTGTCCCAGGAGGTGAGTCTCTGAGGCTGAGCCCTCCCACACTCTGAGTAGGCCAGGCCGCCAAAGGGCTTTCTAGCTTCCTTCACTCAGCTGATCTTTCCAAACATGGCTTTGGGTTGTTAGACGGGGACTTCCTGGTGTCCTTAGTGTCTGAAGGGGCTCCTAGCAGCCAGCCCAGTCTGGACTTGCTTACACACACCCACAGCCTGGGGTTCCATTTTCCAGGAGGTGGTGAGAGGGACACACCACCCGGGAAGAGGGTAACTAGAGCTCCCCAGGCCTCTAAGGGCAAGGGGCCCTGCAGGTGACCAGTAGGTGTCAGAGGCCCTCCCCATGGCTGTGGGCCCATGGCTACTACTTCAGCACTTCCCCCCCCCACTCCACATGCACTGTCACTAAGTAAACACTCATCTGCAGGAAGGAGGTGGGCAAGGAGGGCAAAGGAACCCAGAAGCAGCCAGGAGTGGGTGGGAGTTATAGGAGGCAGATTTCTGCTCAGCATTTGGAAGCTCTCAGAGAAAAACAGCCAGAGCAGACCAGGGCTGAAGCAGATGGCCTTGGGAGGAAAAAAGGGAGGGAGAGGAGGGAGGAGCCCTTAAGGGGGGCAGGGAGGGATTTGGGAGATGCCCTAAGTCTCCCTCCCCTCTCCCAGCTGCACCTCTAGAACCCATCCCCCCAGCCCAGAGCCCCTCTTCTGGAGTGGGGTAGACACCAACTCACCTAGCCTCCAAGCCCTGCCTGGACACAGCACCTTCACTTGACCTACTGGACAAATCCAGCTTCTGTGAAATAGATAGTTCTGGGGCTAAAAACCAAAGACCAAACAAAGCTATCCAGTCCTGCCCCTGCGTACTCTACAGGTGGGGAGGCGGGCAGCCACAGGCCACACCCAGGTATCCCTCCTCCATGGTGGGTCTGTTCCTGCCCTGGCTGAGCCCCCTCATTGCCTGAAAGCCACTGGAGCAGCACTGCCCTCCCCACCCAGCCTGGGCCCCAGCTACTGCCCAGCACAAATGCTGTGTGTGACGGGCATTTCTCCCTCCTCCTCCTCCTTTGCCTGCAGTTGCTAAGTTACACCAAAAAACCCCTCTGCTCTGTGTGAACTGTTCCATTTCCACAATTTGCCAGGTGGAAGGGAGCCATCAGGCTGGCAGCTTGAAGATGCCTCCCAGAAGTCACAGGCTGGCTTTTGGGGCCCAAGTCACACCTGGGGACACCTGCTTGGGCTCCCAAACCTGAGGGAACCATGTGCAGGAGTTCGAAGCTTCAGCACTTCACCAAGGAGCCTGAGGGTGGCAAACTGCTCACTCCCTTCTCAGGGGCAGGGCCTCCAGCTGGGTCACTACAGCCCAAAGCCCGGAGAACAAAGGCTGGAGGGGCAGAGAACCCACCCACCGGTCCAAGATCTCCCCTTCCTGGACTGAGGTTCTCAAGCAAAGTGTTACTGGATATCACAGACGAAATGCCTTCAGAAGTAATCAATACCATGGGGTCAGTCCACAGATGGGGAAACTGAGTCCTGGAGAGGCCCACCCGTGTTTCACAAGCCAAGATCAGTGGTCTCCTGGCTCCTTGGCGTTCTGCTCACAACAGGCAGGGGCTGCTGCTTTGCTCTCCAGGGCCCCTGCTCCAGCAGAGAAGGGCCAGGACCTAGGACTGCAGAAGACTGCTGGGGGAGACTGCATCCAGAGGATAGAGGGAGAGTCCTAGAGGACACAGCAGACAAGGGCCCTCCCTCCCTGAGATTCCTCTGCCCAGGTGCACTGGCTCTGGGGCAGGTGACCATCTGGACCCTTTCCTTGCTGTTACTGTGGGAGAAGAATGACCGCAGTGGGAAGCGTGATCCCGAGGGGGGAGGGGGCGGGGCTCACTGCCCTGAGCAGGGAAGGAAGGAGCCCTGACCATCACCAGGTCTCAGCCTCCAGGTGACTCCCAAAAGGCTGGCCGCTGTACAGGTCCAGAGGCAGCCAAAAATTCAGGGAGCAGAGACCTGCCAGCGCATCCCTCCCAGACAGCAGGAGACCCTCCTCCACTCACACACGCTCAGACCAGAACCAGCTGCACCTGCCTCAGTCCCTGTGTTGGCTAGGCCGGGGCAAAGAGAGCACGGTCCTTCAAATGACCCTTGCCCACGGGGCAGAGGGGGACACCTCGCCATGTCCCTGGCCCTCTCCACTAAAATGCAGAGCTCACGCCCGAATTCCTTACCAAACAGCAACGGCGTGAGATGCCACCGCGGGCCCCAGAATGCAGAAGAGCAAATGGAAACTTCCAACTGCGCAGCCCCAAGCTCCTCAGATTTCCCAGCCCCCTCCCCCCACCCCAGGCCCGGAGCACGGACCTGCCCACGGTGCCCACGCCCGCCTGCCGCGTGCGCTCCCGCCATGCCCGGCCCGGGCCACCTGGCGCTCTGCAAAGGCCAGGGGTGCAGAGGGTCCCCGCGCCGTCCAGCCCGGGGCGGAGTTCTCAGCAACTCCACGCGCGGAGCTCCTGGACGCCGTCCCCTGTGCGCGTCCCACGACCCGCGCCTGCAGGCTGCTCCCGGCCCCACGACGGTCGCGCCGGGCGGGACCCCGGGCCCGAGCACGCCCCGCCCTGCCGGCGCCGGCGACCGGAGGGGACGCCCGCAGGAGGGGAAGGAGGGAGGGACCGAGGGACCGAGGGTCGGCGGCCGCTGCCTACCTCTGTCCGGGCCAGCGTCACTCCCGCGTCGCCCTCTCGCCGCAGTCGGGCCCTGAGCAGCGCGCGGCCGGCGCCGGCGGCGGCTCATGCTCGGCGCCCGGGCCCGCGGCCGCCCCCGCGCTGCGCCAGCTGCGGGCAGAACAGCTCCCTCCGCAGCCAGCGCCGGGGAGCGCGAACGAGCGAGCGCCGAGCGGGCACGGAGCGGGCGGGCGCGAGAGCGCGGGGAGCGGGCGGGCGCGGGGCGAGGAGCGAGGGAGGGTGCGGGGCGAAGGTGCAGGGAGAGGTAGGGCGCGAGAATTGAGCTAGGGAACCCGCGCTGAGCGGAGGGGGCGGGCCAGTCTTTAGAATGAAAAGGGATAAGGCGACAGACAACCCAACCTGATTTAAAAGGCCCTCTGGGGAATCCAGAAAGCTGCCAAAATTTTTATCAGTGGCCTCTGACAGTGACAAGCGTTTCCAATGGCAAATCCTGGTCCTTTAGGTAATTTTCACCAGCCATCACAATCACCCTATAAGGCTGGTGTTGTTTTTGTTCCCATTGGACAGATAAGTAAACTGATGCTCAGAGAGGTGAAGTGACCCTGCGGGATCTCACAGCTGGTAAGTGGCAGAGCAAAGACCCAAAGCCATCTTGAAAGATAACATAGAACCTATTTCTCCAGAACCATTAGGAGGGGGTCCTAGATCTAGTTTTCAGAGGAACCTCTTGTCTTTCTGAAGGGACTCCCCTGTCATCTGACAACCTCCCAGGGGGTCAGGAGTGGCTCTTGCAAGCAGACTCAGGCCAGTGTGGAACAGGTCTGAAACTATGAAGCCCACAGGGTGGAGGGGTCTGTGTAGAAGAATGGGGAGGACCCCCTGTACAGCGCACCTGGAAGAGATTGAGGACTTTCACATTCAGTACATATTTCTTGAACACCCTCTATGTGCCAGGTGTTTGGCTGGGCCCTGGGATACAGCTGTGAATGTTGCTTTCTGGTTGAAATTTGCATTCTTCTGGAAAGTAGGCAGTGAGTAAAAACGCAAGAAAATGTGTCATATGATGCAGATCCCTTGAGAAAAGCAAATCAGGGAGAGGGAATAGAGAGCACAAGTTGTGGAGTGGGTTTTTTCTTTTAATTTTTTTTGAAAAGGAGTTTCACTCTGTTACCCAAGCTGGCTATACAGTGGCTATTCATAGGTGCAGTTAGAGCACACTACAACCTTGGGTAATCAAGCCTAAATTTTTTTATGTTGTTAATGAAATGGATCTTGTATTCTGTCAGTTCTTGAGAAAGGTGACTTAAAATCTCCAATATGGCCCCAAACTGGAAATAACTCAAAACCCTTCAGTAGGTGAATGGATAAGCAAATTGTGGTATATCCATACAATGGAATACTACTGAGCAATAAAAAAGAACAAGCCATTGTTAAACACAACAACTTGAATGATTCTCACATACACTATGTTAAGTGAAAGAAGTCAGACTGCACAGGTTCCATTCCTTATGATTCCATACAAAACATTCTAGATAAGGCAAAACTTGGAGAACAGAGCAATGTTTGCCAAGGGTTGGTGGTAAGGGGAAGGGTTGAGTAGAACATGGGGAAGATTTTTAGAGGTAATGAAAGTGGCCTTTTGGGGAGGTTTACAATGCGCTGGTTTTATATACCATTTGAAATATTTTCATCAAACTGGTTAACGTAGCCTTCACTGCATTTTCTTAGTTATTGCGTCAAGACATTTATATTCTACACTTAGTAAATTTAACATGTACCCTTGTAAAATGCACCATAGGTGTGGTCCCACCAATTACCCTCCCTTCACCCATCCTCCCCACTCCCCTCCCTTCCCTCTCCTCTTTCCCCTTCTTCTTGGGCTATAGTTGGGTTATAGCTTTCATATGAAAGCTATAAATTGGTTTCATGGTAGGACTGAGTACATTGGATACTTTTTCTTCCATTCATGAAATACTTTGCTAAGAAGAATATGTTCCAGCTCCATCCATGTAAACATGAAAAAAGTAAAGTCTCCATCTTTCTTTAAGGCTGCGTAATATCCCATGATGTACATATACCACAATTTATTAATCCATTCATGGGTCAATAGGTACTTGGGCTTCTTCCATGTCTTAGCAATTATAAGTTGGGCTGCAATAAACATTCTGGTGCAAATATCTTTGTTATAAAGTGATGTTTGGTCTTCTGGATATATACCTAGTAGAGGAATTGAAGGATTGAATGGCAGGTCTATTTTTAGATCCCTAAGTGTTCTCCAAACATCTTTCCAAAGAACGTAATAGTTTGCATTCCCACCAGCAGTGCAGAAGTGTTCCCTTTTCTCCACATCCACGCCAACATTTCTGGTTTTGGGATTTTGTGATGTGGGCTAATCTTACTGGTATTGGATGATATCTCAAAGTGGTTTTGATTGCATTTCTCTGATGATTAAGGATGATGAATATTTTTTCATAAGTCTATAGCCCGTGCACCTGTCTTCTGCAGAGAAGTTTCTCTTCAAGTCCCTTCCCCACCCTGAGATGGGATCACTTATACTTTTCTTGCTAATACATTTGAGTTCTCTGTGGATTCTGGTTATTAAACCTTTGTTGGAGACATAACCTGCAAATATCTTCTTGCATTCTGAGGGCTGTCTGTTTGCTTTATTTACTGTGTTCTTGGCTGTGCAGAAGCTTTTTAGTTTGATCAGATCCTGGTAATGTATTTTTGATGTTGCTTCAATTCCCCTGGGGGGTCTTCCACAAAAAATATTCTCCCAGGCCAATTTCTTCAAGTGTTTTCCCTGCACTTTCTTCTAGTATTTTTATAGTTTCATGTCTTAAGTTTAAATCTTTAATCTAGTGAGAGTCTATCTTAGTTAATGGTGAAAGGTGTACATCCAGTTTCAGTCTTTTGCAGGTTGCCAGCCAGTTCACCCAGCACCATTTGTTAAATAGGGAATCTTTTCCCCACTGAATGTTTTTAATTGGCTTATCAAAGATCAAATAATGTTAAAAAGCTGAGTTCATCTCTTGGTTCTCTATTCTGTTCCATACATCTACATACATCTACCTCTCTGTTTTTGTGCCAGTACCATGCAGTTTTGATCACTATTGATTTATAATATAATCTGAGATCTGGTAGGGTGATTCCTCCTGCTTTGTCTTTATTTCTGAGTAGTGTCTTGGCTATTTGAGGTTTTTTCTGATTCCATATAAAACGAAGTTTTGGGGTTTTTTTTTTTTTTTTTTTTTTTGAGACAGAGTCTCACTTTACCGCCCTTGATAGAGTGCTGTGGCATCAAAGTTCACAGCAACCTCCAGCTCTTGGGCCCAGGCCTCCCGAACGGCTGGGACCACAGGCACCTGCCACACCACCCAGCTATTTTTTTGTTGCAGTTTGGCCAAGGCCAGGCTCATCCCCCCAACCCTTGGTATATGGGGCTGGTGCCCACCCACTGAGCCACAGGTGCCACTCTGAAGTATTATTTTTTCTTTAAAGTATGACAGTGGAGCTTTAATAGGGAGTGTATTAAAACTGTATATTGCTTTGGGTAATATGGACAATTTAACAATGTTGATTCTTCCCAGCCATGAGCATGGTATGTTTTTCCATTTGTTAACATCTTCAGCTATTTCTTTTCTTAGAGTTTCATCATTCTCTTTATAGAGATCTTTCACATCCTTTGTTAGGTAAACTCCCAAATATTTCATCTTCTTTGGCACTACTGTAAAAGGAATAGAGTCCTTGTCTGTTTTTTCAGCTTGACTATTGTTGGTATATATAAAGGCTACAGATTTATGGGTGTTGATTTTGTAACCTGAGACGCTACTGTATTCCTTGATCACTTCTAAGAGTTTTGTAGTAGAATCCCTGGTGTTTTCCAGATATATAATCATCTCATCTGCAAAGAGTGGAAGTTTGATCTCCTCTGACCCTATATGGATACCCTTGATCGCCTTTTCTTGCCTAATTGCAATGGCTAAGACTTCCATTACAATGTTGAAAAGCAGTGGAGACAACAGGCAATCTTGCCTGGTTCCTGATCTGAGTGGAAATGATTTTAATTTAACTCCATTCAGTATATTGGCTGTGGGTTTGCTGTAGATGGCCTCAATCAGTTTAAGAAATGTCCCTCCTGGCTCGGCGCCTGTGGCTCAAGTGGCTAAGGTGCCAGCCACATACACCTAAGGTGGTGGGTTCGAATCCAGCCCAGGCCCACCAAACAACAATGACGACTGCAACCAAAAAATAGCCAGGCATTGTGGTGGGCACCTGTGGTCCCAGCTACTTGGGAGGCCGAGGCAGGAGACTCCCTTAAGCCCAGGAGTTGGAGGTTGCTATGAGCTGTGATGCCGCAGCACTCTACCGAAGGGGACAGCTTGTCTCAAGAAAAAAAAAAAAAAATGTCCTTTCTATACCAATTTTCTTAAGTGTTCTGATCATGAAAGGATGCTGCATATTATCAAAAGCTTTTTCTACATCAATTGAGAGAATTATATGGTCTTTATTTTTATTTTGTTTATGTGATGAATTATATTTATAGATTTATGTATATTTAACCAGCCTTGAGACCCTGGAATAAAACCCACTTAGTTATGGTATATAATTTGTTTGATGTGTTGCTGGATTCTGTTTACTAGGATCTTGTTGAATATTTTTGCATCAATATTCATTAGTGATACTGATCTCTAATTTTCTTTTCTTGTTGGGTCTTGTCCTGGTTTGGGGATCAAGGTGATGTTTGCTTCATAGAACGTGTTGGGTAGTATTCCATCTTTTTCTATATTTTGGAAAAGGTTAAGTAATATAGGTGCTAGTTCCTCTTTAGAGGTTTGGTAGAATTCTGATGTGAAGTCATCTGGTCCTGGGCTTTTCTTTCTAGGGAGATTTTGTATAGTTGATGCTATTTCAGAACTTAATATAGGCCTGTTCAACATTTCCACTTCATTCTGGCTAAGTCTAGGAAGGTGGTGTGCTTCTAAGTATTGGTCTATTTCCTTCAAATTTTCATATTTCTGAGAATAGAGTTTCTTGTATTATTCATTAAGCATTTTTTTGAATTTCTGAGGCATCTGTTGTTATTTCATCTTTGCCATTTTTTTTTTTAGCAACTTGTCATCAATTTATTAAAACAATTGATTTAAGCATCTGCAATGGTGACTTCAACCTCAACTCCTGGCTCAGTACTAATGGAGATAATCTGCTTAACAATCTCAAAAGGGCTGTGCAGGTCAATGAGTCACTTGTGGATTCTTATCTGGAAGTGATCCCAAGTCTTAGAACCTTCATCGCAAGGAGTTTTTCTTGTAGTGATCTCAAAGTCTTGGTAGGCATCCAAACTGGTCCTTTCACTTTAAGATTCTTCTCCTTAGGGCCTCTGATCAAGTCAACACACACCTTTTCCAGGGACTATATATTCTGGCTGTGAGAGTAATTCTAATTCTGTCAATCACCACCTCTGGCTCCACAGGTGGGCAGTGCTTGAGTAGGGCACTGGCCCCATATACCGAGAGTGGCAGGTTCAAACCCAGCCCCAGCCAAACTGCAATAAGAAAATAGCCAGGTGGGGCAGCGCCTGTGGCTCAAAAGGGTAGGGCGCCAGCACCATATGCCTGAGGTGGTGGGTTCAAACCCAGCCCCAGCCAAACTGCAATAAGAAAATAGCCAGGTGGGGCAGCGCCTGTGGCTCAAAAGGGTAGGACGCCAGCACCATATGCCTGAGGTGGTGGGTCCAAACTCAGCCTCAGCCAAAAACAAAAAAAAAAAACTATAAAAAAAAAAGAAAATAGCCAGGCATTGTTGTAGGCACCTGTAGTCCCAGCTAATCAGTAGGCTGAGTCAAGAGAATTGCCTAAGCCCAGGAGCTGGAGGTTGCTGTGAGCTGTGACACAGCACTCTACCAATGGCGACAAAGTGAGACTCAGTCTCTAAAAATATAAATAAAAATAAATAAATAAAATAAAAGCCATGGTTGCAGCACGGCTTCCTGACAGACTTGTTCCTCAAATAGCGGTAAGTTAGGAGCAGAAGTGAGCACAGCACGCCTCCGTCCAACCTGTGACCACGTCTTCCTTGAAAAGACATGAAAATGTTCTTGTATCTTGATTTATTGTAGTGATCACATGACTTTGCATTTGTAAAGACTTAAAGCAGCTATACATCAAAATGGGTGATTTTGGGGGGGAGGTGGGACAGAGTCTCACTCTGTCACCCTAGGTACAGTGCCATGGCATCATAGCTCACAGCAGCCTCAAACTCTTGAGCTTGAGTGATCCTCTTGCCTCAGCCTCCTAAGTAGCCAGGACTACAAGCACCCATCATGATGCCAGGCTAGTTTTTCTCTTTTTAGTAGAGATGAGGTCTTATTTTTGCCCAGGCTGGTCTCAAACTCCTGAGTTCAAGCAATCTACCCACCTCGGACTTCTAGAGTGCTAAAAATATTTTTTTGTCTGGATCCAGTGGCTCATACCTATAATCGTAGCACTCTGGGAGGCCGAGGCAAGTGGATTGCCTGAGCTCACAGATTCAAGCCCAGCCTGAGCAAGAGCAAAACTCGTCTCTAAAAACAACTGGCATTATGGCAGGTATCTATAGTCCCAGCTACTCAGAAGGCTAAAACAAGAGAATTGCTTGACCCCAAGAGCTTGAGGTTTCTGTGAGCTGTGATGCCATGGCATTCTCCCAAGAGCAACAAGTGAGACTCTGCCTCAAAAAAAATTTTATTTACCAATATAATTAGAGGCTTTTGTGAATACTTTGTCATTGTTTTTTACTGAGATGTTGCTACCCCCCCCCCCAAGTTTTTGGCTTACCTCCTTTTTGCAACATCTGTTTTTATGGGGCAGTAGGCTGGTTCACTGCTGCCAGTGAATACCCCATTGCCCCAGTTGCCATGAAGAGAGTGTGTAAGGCACACAGGGGAACTGGACAAAGCAGTTGTAAGACTGTCTCTGTAGTCAAATAAGGGACAGTGGTGGCTTAGACCAGGATAGTCATGGTGATCAAAATCATTTGCATCTGGACATGCCCTCTAGATAAGGCCAAAAGTACCTTGATCAGAGAAAAAGGAGAATCCAGGGAGGACTTCAAGTTTCTAAGCCTGAATACATATTAATCCTCTTGCCCAGAGCACTCCACCTGCTTTTCTTCCCCATCCCCAGGCAGACACATGTGCCCAATTCCATGATGAGACTCTTCCAGTGAAGATTTCAGGTAGGGCTTGCTATGGCCAGGTGCCTTCCCCAGTGTCCTCTCCAGGTCTCCTCTTATGGGGGAGCACATCTTGCAGGAGCATTTTCTGGTGGTAAGTGTGAGCCAGGCAAGGAGAGCTGGGAAGCATACCCTAAGGTGTGTCTGCACAACAGAATACCACAGTATTCTGAGAGTTGCTCTAATCAGGATGGCTTTGGGGTAGAGGGACTTCTCCAGGCTATGGGAACTAACACACATAGGTCCATGACATTTTTTTTTTTTTTTTTTTATACAGGAGCCTCAAGCTGTCCCCCTGGGTAGAGTGCCGTGGCATCTCAGCTCACAGCAACCTCCAACTCCTGGGCTCAAGTGAGTCTTCTGCCTCTGCCTCCCAAGTAGCTGGGACCACAGGCGCCCACCACAATGCCCGGCTATTTTTTGGTTGCAGCCATCATTGTTATTTGGCGGGCCAGGCTGGATTCAAACCTGCCACCTTGGGTGTACGTGGCTGGCGCCTTAGCCACTTGAGCCACAGGCGCCGAGCCGGTCCATGACATTTTAGCCACGCACTGTTACATAATCAAGCTCAAATTTTTTATACTGTTAATCGAATGGATCTTGTATTCTGTCAGTTCCTGAGAAAGGTGACTTAAAATCTCTAATATGGTCCCAAACTGGAAACAACTCAAAAGCCCTTCAGTAAGTGAATGGATAAACAAATAATGGTATATCCACTGTCCTGCCAAAATGCTCTCCTCCTTCAAGGTCTCTGAGGTGACCTCCCCGCTCCAACGTTGCACCCACTGGCAGCTCTGTGCTCCACAGATCATCCACTGCACCAGGTCACTGATTGCCCCCAACCCAGGGCTTCCCAGGACTTCAGCTTTGCCCCTTGTGACTCTGCATCCCAGCCCACTCAGATCTGTTTCCACAGAACAAGCTTTCGGTTGTTCTCCCATCAATACCCTGCATTCCCTCTCTTATACCTTCAGGTCTCCCATGAAGTCAGCTCTACCTTCTCCAGGTGTCCCCCTCAGGTATCTTGGTGCACCAGAGGAAACTGCATGGCCCTGCTCATACCCAATGCACAACAAACTCAACAGCGGAACTGAGAACTCAACTCTTCTCAGTCATTCGTCCTCCCTCCTGTGTTCCTGTTTCTCCTTTTTTTTTTTTTTCTTTTGAGACAGAGTATTACTCTATTGCTCCAGGTAGAGTGCTGTGGCATCATAGGTCATAGAAACCTCAAACTCTTGGGCTTGAGCAATCCTCTTGCCTCAGCCTCCCAAGCAGCTGGGACGACAGACATCTGCCACACACCCAGTTAGTTTTTTCTATTTTTAGGAGAGACAGGGGTTGCCCTCTTGCTCAGGCTGCTCTTGGACCCCTGAGCTCAAGCAGTCCACCTGCTTTAGCCTCCCAGATTGCTGGGATTACAGGCATGAGCCACTGAGCCCGGTCTCTCCTTTTCTTAAACTGTGAGATGTGTCCTATGTACAGAGGAGTATAGAAAATGTGTATGTGCAGTTTCTGGAATAACTGAAGAAACCCTGACCCATTTAGCTGTCATCCCCCAACCTCCCTCCATCTCCTCCTAGTCCTTAGCAACCATTAATATGCTTTCTTTGGGGAGGGGCCAGAGTCACACTCTGTCACTGCAACCTCAAACTCCTGGGTTCAAGCATATCTTCCTGCCACAACCTCCCAGATAAGCAGGACTACAGGCACATATCACGATGCCTGGCTAATTGTTCTATTTTTTGTAGACATGGGGGCTTGTTATGATGCCCAAGCTGGTCTCAAACTCCTGACCTCAAGTGATCTCCCCACCTCAGCTTCCCAGTGTGCTGGGATTACAGGTGTGAGCCACCATGCCCAGCATGTTAATCTGCTTTCTGTCTTTATAGATTTATCCATTCTAAGAACCATATAATATGTGGCCTTTTGTGACTGACTTCTTTCACCTTGAATACTTTTTTTTTTGCAGTTTTTGGCCAGGGCTGGGTTTGAACCCGCCACCTCTGGCATATGGGACCGGTGCCCTACCCTTTTGAGCCACAGGCACCACCCGAATAATGATTTTTTTCACTTATTTTTAGTTGACCAGTATCATATACATTTATTGTGTAAATGTGTTGTTTTGAAACATATATACATGTGGAATGGCTAAATCAAACTAATTAACAAATGTATTACCTCATGTACTTATCATTTATTGGTGGTGAGAACACTTAAAATTCACTCTTAGTAATTTTCTTTTTTGTTTTTATTTTTTATTTTTTCCTGAGACAAAGTCTCAGTCTGTTGCCCTGGGTAGTAGAGCGCAGTGGCATAATCATAGCTCACAGCAACCTCAAACTCTTGGGTTCAAGTCATCCTCCTGCCTCAGCCTCCCAGGTAGCTGGGACAATAGGCACTTGCTAAGATGCCCAGCTAGTTTTTCTATTTTCAGTAGAGACAGTCTCTCTCTTACTCAGGCTAGTCCTGAACTCCTGAGCTCAAGCTATCCACCCACCATGCCCAGCCTCTGTTAGCAATATTAAAGAATACAATACATAGTTATCAACTATAGTAGCCATGTTGTATAATAGATCTCCTGAGCTTATTCCCCCTATCTAACCAAAATTTTATATCTTTTTTTTTTCTGAGACAGAGTCTCACTTTGTTGCCCTCAGTAGAGTAATGCGGTGTCACAGCTCACAGCAACCTCAAGCTCTTGGGCTTGAGTGATTCTCTTGCCTCGGCCTCCCAAGTAGCCGGGACTACAGGCACTCACCACAACACCCGTCTATTTTTTGTTGCAGTTGTCATTGTTCTTTAGCTGGCCCGGGTCACTTTTGAATCCGCCAGCCTCGATGTATGTAGCTGGCACCAAAACTACTTTGCTATAGGTGCTGAGCCAGAAAATTTTATATTGTTTGACCAACATTTCCCCAACACTCCCCACCCCCAGCCCCTGGTAGCCACCATTCTAAGTCTCTGTTTATATGACATCAACATTTTTAGATTCTGCCTATAAGTGGAATCATGCTGTATTTGTTTCACGTAACATAATGTCTTCCCAGTTCATCCGTGTTGTTGCAAATGATTGGATTTCCTTCTTTGGTATAGACGAATACTATTTCATAGCGGATATATACCACATTTCCCCACACATTTTTCGCTGATGGACACCTATAAGATTTCATATCTTGGCTATTGTGAACAATGCTGTATAAACCTGGGAGCGCAGAGGTCTCTTCAACGTACTGATTTCGTCTCCTGTGGCTGTGTACTCACTACTGGACTTGCTGGATCTTTGCTCAGCTTTCCATTGTTTATTCTTTTTCTTATTGATTTAAGAGATTTCTATATAGCTTAGGTCCTAGTGCAATGAGGTATAAATGTGTTACAAATATCTTCTCCCATGTGTGGCTTGTATTTTTACTCCCTTTTCGCAGTCTTTTGATGGAGACAAATCTTAATTTGTATAATAGAGCCTATTCATGACTCCCTTCTCTTATGGCTTGAGCTTTTCAACGTCCTCTTTTCTAAGTCTACAAACAGTCCTGAGAATTTCACCTCCTCTAGGCCTTTCCAAACCCCCAACCCTCTATCTATTTCTCTTCCTCTTTCACCTCATAGGGAAATTTGGAACCATCATAAGAACTGTGTCCACCTTTATCCCCAAATTCACGCCTTCGTTGGCGCACTTCCTTCCTTCCCTCCTATCACAGTGGAGGACACTCTCTCCCAGGTCACCCTCTTTCCCTCTGCTCTAGATATCATCTCTCCCATTTGACCTGGCCCCGGCCAAACTGCAACAAAAAAATAGCCGGGTGTTGTGGTGGGCACCTGTAATCCCAGCTACTCCGGAGACTGAGGCAAGAGACTCACCTAAGCCCAGAGGAGTTGGAGGTTGCTGTGAGCTGTGACACCACAGCACTCTACCAAGGGTGACATAGTGAGACTCTGTTTCAAAAAAAAAAAAAGCACGTACATCTCATCTATAAGTGGGAGAAATTCAGGATGAGTAAAACTTGGGCTTAAATACCATCTTCAGCTAAAACAAAGGAAAAAAGTGTTGGGAAAGCCAGCAATGGAGATGTGACCAGGAAAAGCAGATTGAAGTCTGGGCCTTCTCCATTGATCTAGTCTCCAATGATTTAGAGTCTTCCTTCTTGTCCTAGTACAGAGAGGAAGACACCCTTAGAAATGGAGATTACCTTTATAAATTTCCCTTATAAAAAGGTAATTTACCCATTCATTTTAGAGCTTCTCTTAAGTCTGCTGTTTCTCTAAATAATCAGCTCAAAATAATCCTCATGCCAAAAAAGCATATTTTGGGATGTGTGAAATTAAGTAATTCAAACTTAAAGATGTTGGAGCTTTATCTTATTTTGAGCCTTGAGAGGAATATGGCTATGTGGCCTGAGTCACACCCATGCAACCACAGTTTCCTTTTTTTTTTTTTTTTTTCTGTAAATGATTAAGAAAAGCATTGCGGCACCAGAGAAAAGTCTCCCTCCAGCTCATAACCCTTCCTTGCAGAATGTTCAAGAAATCTTTCTTGGAATGTAGCAAGCTGTAACCAAATTACTGTAGCGTAGGTATTGACCTTGTATTGAAATGTTGCAACCCTATTACTGCCTGTGTAAGTGAAATCTGAACTTCACCACTTTGGAACACTGACTCCATTGGTTTGGAGTCTGTGTTTCCCAGGTGGCTATCTTCAAACTTTGTGGTCAAATAAACTCTATGTTCACTATATTTTCTGAACCTTATTATTTAAGGTTGACAGATGGTATATTCTGCCATCCTGCAAGCAGATTCTGGGGTGGCCCATCCTGCCATCTCTCTCTTTAATGTCCTCCATTTACACATCTAACTCTTCCCTCCAAAGAATGCCTGGGACCCCTGGACACCTTCCAGGTCCCATCCTGCCTGTCACTTCCCATTTAGAGCCAGGCTTCCATCCAGAATTAATTGTGTTGTCTCCACATCTCACTCCCTCCAACCTGCCTGTACTTCAAATAACAGATTAAAATCATTCTTGCTGAGCTCACCAATGACTCACCAGTGATTTCAAACACTCAAATCTGACCATGTCTCTCCTTTGCTTGAGAGATGACAGATATCTGCC
>NW_003852500.1:5787114-5788199 GCF_000181295.1 Otolemur garnettii
GCATGGTGGTCAGCAAACCTCTCTATGGTACGGAGGGCTGTCAGAGTCATTCTCCATCTCCTCCCAACCATGAAGATTTGGATGGGCGCAATGGCTCCTATCTGTAATCCTAGCAGATTACAGATAGGAGGCCAAGGCAGGTGGGTTGCTTGAGCTCAGGAGTTCAAGACCAGCCTGAACAAGAGTGAGACCCCCAAATCTGCTAAAAATAGGAAAATTAGCTGGGCATAGTGGCAGGTGGTACCTGTAGTCCCTGCTACTCAGGAGGCTGAGGCAGGAGAATCACTTGAGCCCCGGAGTTTGTGGTTGCAGTGAACTATAATAACACCACTACACTCTACCCGGGGTGACTTATATATTGAACTATTTTGGTTTCCAGCCCAACATAACAACATACAAGGAGCGTGGACATCACCAATATGTCCTAACAATAAGTAAAACACTTGCTGAACAAACTGAAAAATCAATAACTCTTTTTAGACCCATCAGAGAAATTAGGTCACAGGGCAAACAGCTGCCCCAACATTGGGAAGACAGACAAGTGGATGCAAGGAATCACAATTTATAGGAGCAGAGACCTCATGCAAGTCACCAGTGCCCAGGTGGGGAAAGCTAAACTGTAACCGAGAAGTTACTAGAGGCTCAGCAAGGACAAGCAGACAAGCATGAGAGTTAAAATCTCCAGGGGGAGCCAATCCCAGGAGTGTGCCCACATTTTTGTGAGTTTTCCCTCTAGGAGTTCTCTGGTCTTCACTGTGAATACCAGAGGAAAATCTCTTCCCGAGAAGAGGAAAAGGAACCGTTTTGAAATAAGTTAGAGCACTCTGTTCTTTTTTTTTTTAATTTATTTTTTATTAGATCATAATTGTGTACATTAATTCTATCATAGGATACAGTGTGTTGCTTCCATATGCAGTTTGGAAAACTCTCATCCAACTGGCTAACATAGCCATCATGTCTTTCTCATAATTGTTGTGTTAAGACATTTATATTCAACCTTTAGACAATTCACATGTACCCTAATAGGATAAATTATAGGCGTGGTCCCCACAATATCATTCTCTTCACCCATCCTCCCCCCTCCC
>NW_003852500.1:5790194-5791871 GCF_000181295.1 Otolemur garnettii
CGGGCTGGGGATTCGAACCCGCCACCTTAGGTGTACGTGGCTGGCGCCCTAGCCGGTTGAGCCACAGGCGCCGAGCCGAGCATTCTGTTCTTAACAAACACTGCCCTCAGGAGAAAATATATAACCAGAGATGTAACTTGCTGGGGGTTTATCTGAGCCTAACTGACCTGGGGAAAAGGAAAATGCCCAACTCCAGCTGTCTTCCACCATCCTTTGCCAT
Organism: Otolemur garnettii; assembly: GCF_000181295.1. Lineage (NCBI taxonomy): Eukaryota > Metazoa > Chordata > Mammalia > Primates > Galagidae > Otolemur > Otolemur garnettii. The sequence goes on from NW_003852500.1 coordinate 5,790,415, forward strand.
CTAAATACGTGAAACATAAAAAACAACTGAGACACGCTGGTGAAGTTCACGGGCTGGAGCACAGGTGTTCCAAAAGCCTGACACCTAATTCTAGAACTGCAGAGCGCTTCCCCTCCTCCACACATCACACCACTAACGGCCTAATTACTGAAGCGCCTTTCACCTAGCACATCATGCTCAGATTTCAGCTAAAAATGACAAGGCATATTAAAAGGCAAAGTTTGAAAAGACTAAATAAGCATCAGAATCAGACTCAGATGTGGCAGGGATGTTGGAATTATCAGACCAGGAATTTAAAACAGCTGTGATTAATGAGATAAGGATTGTAATAGATAAAATAGACGGCGTGCAAGAACAAATAGATAATGCAAGCCGAGAGATAGAAATCCCAAGAAAGAACCAACGAGAAATTCTAGTGATCAAAAACGCTGCAACAGAAATGAAGAACAGGTTTAACGAGCTCTTTAGTAGACTGGACATGGCTGAGGAAAAATCTCTGAGCTTGAGATAGGACAATATGAGCTTCCAAAACGGAAAGGCCAAGAGACAAAAAGACTAAAAAACAAAAAAAAAAAAGAAAGAAAGAAAGAATGCAATATCCAAGAACTGTGGGACAACCTCAAAGTGCAACATACACATAACAGAAACGCCAGAAGAAGAAGAAAGAGAGAACAAAAGCAATATTTGAAGTAATAATGACTGCAAATTTCCCCCAAATTAATACCAAACACCAAACTACATATGCAGGAAGTTCAGACAACACCAAATAGTGTAAATGCAAAAACAACAAAAAGCAAAAACTACACATAGGCATATCATATTCAAACTTTAGGAGACCAAAACTAAAGAAAAAATCTTGAAAGAATCCAGAGGAGAAAGGTACTTTACCTACAGAGCAGTGATTTTCAAATGGTGTGCCACGAGAGGATCTTAAGCGTGCTACAAAAGTTTTTAAACAATCAATAATTAAATTGTTTTCAAAAGAAGTTCAAACCACAGTAAGTATATTCTTTCTCTCTCTTTTTTGATGAACATAATTTAAGTGTGTGGCGGAAGTTCAACTATAAGTTCAAGTGTGCTGTGAGATTTTAAAAAAGGGTTGAAGAACACTGCTACGGTGGAACAAAGATGAGAATTACATCTGACTTCTCACCCATCGTGCAAGCAAGAAGACCATGAAGTCAAATATTTCAAGTGTTGCTGGACGTGGTGGCTCATGCCTGTAATCCTAGCATTCTGGGAGGCTGAGGCGGGTGTTGCCTGAGCTCAGGAGTTCGAGACCAGCCTGAGCCAGAAGGAGACCTTATCTCTAAAAATAGCCAGGTGTGTGGCGGGCACCTGTAGTCCCAGCTACTTCAGAGACTGAGGCAAGAGAATCACTTGAGCTCAGGAGTTTGAGGTTGCTGTGAGCTGTGACACCATGGCATTCTACCAGGGCAACAAAGTGAGATTCTGTC
>NW_003852500.1:5792289-5795133 GCF_000181295.1 Otolemur garnettii
GGTCAGAAACTCAAATCTGTATATGGGAAGAACACTGGTGAATAAATAAAGGTAAAATAAAAACTTTTAGTTTTCTTATCCTTAATTGATTTAACAGATAAGTTTTCTTCAAAATAATAATAGTGGGGCAGCGCCTGTGGCTCAAAGGAGTACTGCTGGCCCCATATACTGGAGGTGATGGGTTCAAACCCGGCCCCAGTTCAAAAAATAATAATAATAATAAATATTTTAAAATAATAATAATAGCAACAGGTGTTGGATTATGTGTGCTTGCATATGTGTGTGTATGCTTACATATAAGTGAAATGAATAATGGCAATTAGACAAGAGATGATGGGGAGGAAAATATAGGAATATTTTCTCACATAAGGTACTTGAACCACCTGTGAGGTGTTATTTGAAAGTGGTCTTAGATTAGCTGTAAATATTTACATATATTTTTGCCCAATGTTCAAAGTTTTATTATCAAACATCTCTGCAGTTTACTTACTCTTACTAAGTAAAAAAACAAAAAACAAACAAACAAATAGAGCAGAACAATTCACTAGCATCATCACCAAGCGAGCTACAAATCTATCCTTTGCCACAGAGCAAGACACTTAAGATTAACTCAAGAAAATAGCTGTGTTTACAGAAGGTGTAGCCCATCCATTTGTCACGCATTCCAGGGCCTCTCGGCCCCTTTTTAATTGTCCAACTCTGAACCTAGTTTCCTTTTATAGTCTGGAGACATGGAATCACCCAAGTGAGACAGCCCTTCAGAACTCTGCTAAAAATGGATTTAACATGGAGATATCCCAGATCCCTGTTCTCAAATGTTAAAATAATTTTACATTATCACAGAGTGAGAACATCCTTAGATAAATTGTTATGTTCTAATGAGTTTGTGTTTTCCCCCTTTTTGATATTTTTTCTAAGATCTTTCCTTTATTTTTATTTATTTACATTTTTTAGACAGAATCTCACTTGGTCACCCTGGGGCATCATATGGTGATGCATCATAGCTCACAGCAATCTCAAACTCTTGGGCTTGAGTGATCCTCTTGCCTCAGCCTTCTGAGTTGCTGGGACTACTGGCACCCACCACAACACCTGGCTAATTTTTCTGTTTTTAGTAGAGATAAGGTCTCTCTCTAGCTCAAGCTGATCTTGAACTCCTGAGCTCAAGCAATCCACCAGCCTCAGCCTCCCAGAGTGCTAGGATTCAGGCATGAGCCACTGTGCCCTGCCAAAGATCTTTCCTTTGTAGTCAGTCAGTTCTGTTGCTTCTCTTTCTTTCCCTCTCTCTCTCTCTCTCTCTCTCTCTCTTTCTCTCTCTCTCTCTCAGATAGGGTCTCACTCTGTCACCCTGGGTAGAGTGCTGTGGCATCATCATAACTCACAGCAACCTCGAATTCTTGGACTCAAGAGATACTCTTGCCTCCGCCTCCTGAGTAGCTGGGACTACGGGTGTACGCCACTACCCCAGGTTAGCTTTTCTATTTTAATAGACATGGAGTTTCATTCTTGCTCAGGCTAGTCTTGAATTCCTTAGCTCGAGAATCCACCTGTCTCAGCCTCCCAGAATGTTAGGGCAAGACTCTCCACATCTGGTCAGTTCTAGTGGCTTTTAACTTCTCTTGATGCTTCAGTGGCAAACTATTTTCTTTTGCACCCATCCACATCACCTTTTTATTCTGTGGTGATGGGGGAGCACTCTCATGATCTGTCCTCAGATAACTTCAACAGGCTATTTCCCTTCCTTCTTGAGTAGAAACCTTAGCTTCTATTGCAACATGTGTTCCATTTTAACCCTGTCTTGCTCATCCAGAGAATTTAAATTGCATTTGTTCATTTTTCATACTATTCCCCACACTTCCTTGCCAACACTTGGAAAAATGGTGGCTACACCTCGTACCAAGTTTGACTTGTTATGCCGTGGGAATTACCAAAGTTTAAAATCCTTGCTGTAAGCCATGCAGCAGAACGAGGCTCAGGGGTTTCAGAAGGTTACTGCCATAGGTGAAGTACAGAAAACTCTCCTCCTCCTGACACTGGGCATCCTTGCAGCCCGAGTTCACTATATCCTGCCAAATCCCCACACAGTCCTAGGGGTCTGGAGCAGAAGGTGGACAGTGGAGCACAGCAGCCAATAATCCCTGCCCAATGATCACTGCATCACTGGCTCTGGGTTCTAAAAAAGTTCTTTTTTTTTTTTTTTTTTGAGAGTGAGTCTCACTTTGTCACCCTTGCTAGAGTGCTGTAGTGTCACAGTTCACAGCAACCTCAAATTCTTAGACTCAAGTGATTCTTTTGCCTCAGCCTCCCAAGTGGCTGGAACTACAGGTGCCTGCCACAATGCCTGGCTATTTTTAGAGACAAGGTCTTGCTCTTGCTCAGGTGATCCACCCACCTCAGCCTCCCAGAGTGCTAGGATTACAGGTGTGAGCCACTAGTGGCACCTGGCCTTAAAAACGTTCTTTGAGGGGAGGGCATCTTGGTGTGTGCCACACCTTCTTGGGGCAAGACACGATTGTAAGAGGGACTTTACCTAACAAGTGCCATCAGTGTAACCTGGTTTCTTGTACCCTCAATGAATCTCCAACAATTAAAAAAAGAAGAAGAAGAAGAAAATAAATCTCAAGAAAAAAAAGTTCATTGAAAGTACAACTGATGGCTCGGCTCAGATAGCACAATGGTTACAGCATCCACCACATACACTGGGGCTGGAGGGTTTGAACTGGCCCAGGCCTGCTAAATAACAATGACAACAACAACAACAACAAATAGCCAGGCATTGTGGCAGGCACCTGGAGTACCAGCTAGTCGGGAGGCTGAGGCAAGAGAATCACTTACGCCCGAGAG
>NW_003852500.1:5796864-5803874 GCF_000181295.1 Otolemur garnettii
TTGAGCCACAGGGGCTGAACCTCCTTTATAATTTCTTATAGCGTAACTGTGTATATTAATGCAATCATAGGGTACAGTGTGCTGTTTTCATATACATTTTGAAATACTCTCATCAAACTGGTTAACATATCCTTCATGTCATTTTCTTAGTTATTGAGTTAAGACATTCATACTCTACTTTTAGAAATATTCACTTGTACCCTTGTAAGATAAACCATAGAGGTGACCCCATCCATCACCCTCCCTCCCCCATCCACCTCGCTCACCTTCCCTCTCCCATCCCCCTTCCCAAATTCTAAGGCTACAATTAGGTTATGGCATTCCTATAAAAGCTATGAATTAGTTTCAAAATAGGGCTGTGTACATTGAATACTTTTTATTCCATTCTTGAGATACTTTGCTAAGAAGAACATTTTCCAATTCCATCCATATAAACATGAAGTAAGTAAAGTCTCCATCTTTCTTTAGGGCTGCGTAATATTTCATGATGTACATATACCACAATTTATTGATCCATTCATGGGTCAATGGGCACTTGGGCTTCTTCCATGACCTAGCAATTATGAACTGGGCTGCAATAAACATTCTGATATAAATATCTTTGTTGTAATTTGATTTTTGGTCTTCTGGATATATACCTAAATCTCTCTCCATTTTAAATAGTTAAATATAAATGGATCATCCTGCTCACTCAGCATTGGAAACCACTGCTATGTTTGATAAGAAGTATTTGCCTACTAAGTAATTTCCCTGTGTTGAGTCTGTAACGTAAATTATTTTATTTAATTTTCACAACTCTATGGAGTAGATTCTAGAGTAACCTTCACTGATGAATGAAACTGATGATGAAATTGAGGTTTAAAGATGATCAAGTAACTTTAGTAACTTTGATCACTCAGCTCTTGAGGGGTCTTAGAAAAGATCCTACACATTTCTTCTGACCTTGATCAGGGCCATTGCTACTTTTTTTTTTTTTTTTTTTTTGAGATAGGGTCTCGCTCTTTTGCCCTGGGTAGAGTGCAGTGGCATCATCACAGTTGCTGCAGCCTCAAATTCCTGGGCTGAGGCAATCCTTTTGCCTCAGACTCCTGAGTAGCTGGGACTACAGATGTGCACCTCTCCACTCAGCTAATGTTTTCCATTTTTAGTAGAAATGGGGTCTTGCTTTTGCTCAGGCTGATCTCAAATCCCTGATCTCAAGAAATCCTCCCATCTTGACCTCTCAGAATGCTAGGATTACAGGTATAAGCCACTGCCCCAAGCCAGAGCCATTTCTTTTAATCATATTTGTTACAACAACCACAGCTGGGGCAGCATCCCCATTCTTTGCTTAGTGAAGTCATCCTTATTATTGGACACAAATAAGTGCAAGCTTATGCCCCACCTTTGCAGTGACCAAGGTTCCAGTGCCTTCCCAGAGGGATGGTGCAATCCAAATATGCCCTCCACCAGCTACCTTGCCTCTAATTCCTGGATCTCTAGAATAAGGCAAGATCATGGGGCTCTACCAGGGGTTGGGTCAGGCCCTCTTCTATTTGGTCATCTCCCATCCTTTTCTGGAAGAATATTTTGAATATCCAAGTTTCTGATTTGTCAATGTCACGTTTCTCCAATTTCTAGCATTCCTGTTTCTGTAGTCTGTTCTTGGTTATCTCAATAGAAATTTGGAAAGAAGTTATGTTTGTATGTAAATGTAGCCATTTTATCTGAAAGTCTCGCATGAAGTACAAAAGCTAAATGTTCTAGAGCATGGGCAAGTTCTCTGAACTAAGAGAGTCTTTCTCAACAATAGATTCTTATACCTGAAGCTATTGTATGGAGTATGTTTTTGCCAAATTAGCAGGGCCAAGAGGAGCTGAAATTTAGAGGAGCACAGCCCTTCAAAATGCCCACAGGCTACACTTTTCAATTCACCCCCCTAGGACCCATTCAAAGGCTGGTATTTACAAGGCTCTTCATAGGCTCACAGTTTTCAAAGTGAACATTGTGTGTCACTGAGGAGCAGGAAGAGGCTGAGTATGAGTCTCCAGAGCCCTTCATTTCCACTTCATCCAAGCAGCTCTGTGAGAAGATATATGCTAAAAACCTGACCTGGATCCTGGTTGGATATTTATAGATGAAGACACATGATTGAGCTGAGAGTATCACTACAGAGTAGGAAAGGTGCAGGGGCTTCTGATTTTCAGTCCTCATCCTAAGCCAGGAAAGCCTATGGTGGACCTAGAATGACCCTGGCCCAAAAGGTGGTAGAGAGTCTTGTCACCCCTGTACCTGAGGCTGGGTTCAATTTGTCTTCTAAAGGATTGTCCAATTTCTCTCACTTCACAAAAGAACAGGGATTGGTTTTATTACATGTAAAGGCCAAAAGAATACCACAAAACACTTTTTTATTTTTTTGAGACAGTCTCACTCTGTTGCCCTGAGTTAGTTGGTGGGGTCATCATAGCTCACAGCAACCTCAAACTCTTGGGCTGAAGCGATCCTCTTGCCTCAGCCTCCCAAGTAGCTGGAACTGCAGGCCCCCACCACCACACCCGACTAAGCAACACTTATTTAAGACCAATATTCTTGTGCCCTGGAGAGCTTCCATCTCTGAAATGGGGGAGTGTACCCCCGCAGCTGCCCTAAAAGGAGCAAGACCACACAGGGCCTCAGCAGCACCTGCTTCTTGACACAGCCAAGCAGTGTCAGGCAACAGCTGTCATGAAGGCTCAGGACTTTTCAACTCTGCAGCCTAATCCAGCTTTATATGAAGGCTGGAAAACCCACTCTGCCTCAGGGTCCCCGTCAGCCACCCACAAGAAGTTATGTTGTTGGTCAGCACCAAGGACAGCACCCAGGGTGGTGCGTCTTGGGATTCCTGGACATCAGGCGTCAAGACAGGGGGACCTCCTTCCGACAGAAAGGCCAGGCTGAGGGCAGAGGTGTGCCCAGGTGCCCCGCAAATTCCACAGGCAGCTGCTGAGTCCCTCTAGTCATCACAGTGGGAGTTTTCTAGCTGTACCTCGGGGGCCAGGAGGCTGAAGAAAGATATGCGATGTGTCCCCCAAAATGGAAAGCTCGGCCAACCCTATCTGACTAGCACAGACTGGCCTCATGGCTCGGCTCCTGGACCAGAACATTCTCATATATTTTCTCTCTCTCCCTCTCATTTTCCTGCTCACATTGTTGACCTGGGATGCTAAGCTTTCTAAGGGCCTTTGGTGTGGGAATAGAAGTGGCTTTACTGGTCCACCTTGATATGGAGCAATCCTGAGAGCAGTAGGAGCCTTTTCAAGAGGGAGAAGGTCCCCCTGGGAGGAAGCTGCCCTGTGCTCCTGTCACAGGTGCCAACAAGCTGCTGCGGTTGGGGCACAGCACCATTCGAATGGAAGTGCTCTGTTCCCAGCACCAACACCTTTCCTTCTTTGCGCCAGAGGCACTTCCTACATCCCACACACACTAATCTCTTTTCTGATCATCCCAGCAAACTGTGAGGTGGCTACTGCTGTTGCTCCCAATCTGCAGACAGGAAATTGAGAGTCTAACAGGCGAAGTTACAGCAGTGAGTATGGAGCTGGGACTCTACCCCAGACCTGTCTCCTGCCAACGTCCCTGTGCTATCTTGCATGCCCTCAAGGGTTCTGAGGTAAAGGATGGAGCCCCCAGGCCTTCCTCCTCTGGTTAGTCAGAGGTAGTTCAGACTTGGCATCAGACACAAATGGCCATGCTCAGTGCTGGGCTTATGAGGTCTCTGTGCCAGAAGCTGAGCTTCCCATGGCAATGGGATTGATGCTGGGATCCATGTACGAGGCTGACCTCACATGGCCTGTGAGGGGAAGGCAGTTGCTCCTCTCTTGCAGCACTGTTCCGGGTATTAGGTGATGACTGCCACGGGAATGTGTCTGCCTCTGGTGCATACCCCATAAACACAGCCTCCTCCCTGGCTACGTGCTGGGGACCTGTGAACTCAGCCCAGTCCTTACTGACACTGTCACCAACAGGTCTCCAGCTAGGGGCTATGCAGGCTGAACATGGGTCCTCCTTAGCCTCATAGTTCCCTTCTTTGGAAGCCCAAGGTACCTCTCAGTAAGGGTTGGTGCCCCCAAAAGGTGGGAGTTTTGCAAAAAGGAGTCCGTGTCTCAAGCTAAAAGGTGAGGAAACCTGGGGGCACTGGAACCAGAGCCAGAGAGAGCTCAGGGGTGGTCACAGCTGATTCCAGTCCCAGCACTGCCACTCACTGGCTGTGTGGACTTGGGCAGGTCCTTGTGTTTCTCAGCAGCAGTTTTCACATCAGTAAAGTGGAGCAAAGTAAAGGCTCCTCTTCAGAAAAGGGAGTAACACATGTAAGACACCAGGAAAGTGCCCAGCAATGACCAAGAAAGGTCGACAGTGCAGGCACGTACATGCACACACTCCTGGAGGCAACAGCACTCCTCAGGAAGTGTGGGTGGTGTCCTGCCCCACACACAGCAGGCTGGGCCTCCCTGGGAGAGCAGGAGTTGGTCCTTGAAGAGGAAAGAACATGGAGCCCTGTGGACCACGCCACCTGCTTCTGACATCTCCCAGGAGCCAACCCAGCACCAGTCAGGACACTGAGAATCTGCAGAGGCCCCTTCCTTCTCCCCTCTTCCCTTCCCACCAGACAGAAGAACCACACAGCAGGGAGAGGGCACACTGTCTTCCTGCTAATTAAAATGAGGGGGAAAGAGCTAAGCACTGTTGTCTTTATAGAGGGTGATGTATTTGTCAAAATCCAACTCTGCCCCTCCTCATAAATTGAATGACTCATTTCTGATTGGAATAAACAGTTCTAATGTGGATAAAAAAACCTCCTACACTGGTGTTGCTATTAACAATGTTGTTTTTAATCAAAACAGATCGTAACTATTTAGGAAGGTTTGCTCGTCCATCTGATTCATCTGCTTTGAAATGTCAGTTTCCAGGAAGCAGCCTAAGGCCCACAGAGAAGGGGGTGTGTGACAGAGCTGCAGGCTCTCAGTGCATGCTTCCCGAACCAATGAGGGAGTGAATGAATGGAGGATGGAGGAAGCAACAGCAGAAGTGGCAAATGCAGGGAAGGCCTGTGTTCCTGGCCACTCGGGTGCAGGCTGCTATTCTACAAAGGTGGAGACAGGCAAGAGGTGGAAAGGTCAGAGACTCGGCCACCTGCCAGTCTCCTGCCAAATGCAGGCATCAGCAGGACCCCTGCAGAAGCCAGACCCTCACTTCCTGCTGCAGGTCTTTCCCCAGCCAGCACCAAACCCCCCAGACACTGTTCACAGCTGGACACCCAGCCACTTTGCCAGGTTGGGCCAGAAGGCCTTCCTGTGATGACCCTGAAGTAGAACCACGCGCGGCCCTGGAGGTGGTGACCCCTGAATCCCTGCTCAGGCCAGGGCGGGAGAGGAAGCGTCTGCCTAATCCCAGGGAACCCCCGGGGGCTGTGTTTCTGCTCTCGGTTTCCAGCCACCGTGTGCCCACCCCTCACCATCCCTCCTGGGTTGGGGCAGAGGTGTGGGTGATCTGGGGCTGACCAGGAACGGACTTTGGGCGCGCCTGACGCTGAAGTGCCCCTCCCAGGTCTTCTTGCAGCCCAGTTGATGCTGGTACAAAGAAGCCAGGACCCCTGCTGAGTCCGGGCCACTGCAAAGGAAGACCGCGGAGGCAGAGCAAGATGGGACAGGAACAATGAGCCCACTCCAGCTGGGCCCGCGTCCCGCCTGGGCCTGCGTGGGGCGCGTGCGTGTGGGGGCCGCGCACAGGTGTGGGGGCCGCGCACAGGTGTGGGCGCGAGCTCGCTCAGATGCACGGCCGCCACTGCAGGGCACGGCTCTGCAGGGCCCCGCCAGCCAAGCAGCAGACCTGGTCAGAACCTCTGGAGTTCAGGCTGGGGAGGCCTTCAGTCTTTTCCGTTTCCACGTGTTCCCACAGGCCAGTGAGGAGCGGGCACCTCCAGCCAGCTCTGCAGAGAGGGGAGAAGGAGGCCTCAGACATGTGAAGCACCTTAGTGCACAAGGTGCCCTCCCGGGGTGCCCCATGCTCATTACCGTGTTAGCCTTTGAAAGAGGAATATTATACCCATTATCAAAGGCAAAGATGCAGTCAACGAAGCCAGTTTTCTAGTCCCTCCTTGTCACAGATTCCTGAAATAAAAAAAACTCTGTCACCCTGCGTAGAGTGCCCTGGCATCATTGTAGCTCATAGCAACCTCAAACTCTTGGGCTGGAGCAATCCTCTTGCCTCATCCTTCTGAATAGCTGAGACTACAGGCACCTGCCACAATGCCCGACTAATTTTTCTATTTTTAGTAGACAGAGTCTTGGTCTTGCTCTTGGTCTGGAAAGCTTGAGCTCAAGCAATCCACCCATCTCAGCCTCCCAGAGTGCTGGGATTACCGGTCTGAGCCACAGTGCCCAGACAAGAAAAAAAAAAAATGTTTTAAAGAACATAACAGGAGAAGCCTCCTGTGGCAGGTGGGTTGAGCTGCAGGCAGGCACTGGGAGGAAAGAGAAGGGCTGAGGGTTGAGACCTTGAAGCTGGACTGAAAGTCAGACCCTCGTCTCTTTCACTTGTTCCAGGATAGGGGAAGGGGGTGCAGGCACTTAGGCTTCAGAGGCCACCTAGAGCTTGGGGCAACCCCCGGAGATGTTGCCACTCCAAGAATCTCCTCCTGCCCCAAGGCTTGCCCCTGCCCCTCCTGATCCTTGAGCAAGGGCTGCAAAAATCCCAGAACATTCCCAAGGGGAAGGAGGAAATGGCAGAGAAGAGAGGGAGCACATAGCTGTCAGTTACTGGATTTAGCACATGTAAGGAGCACAAGGGCAACAAAAATGCATCCAGTGAAAACCAACTCCAAGGCGCCAGCCATATACACCTAAGGTGGCGGGTTCGAATCCCCAGCCCAGGCCCGCCAAACAACAATGATGGCTGCAACCAAAAAAATGGCCAGGCGTTGTGGCGGGTGCCTGTGGTCCCAGCTACTTGGGAGGCTGGGGCAGGAGACTCGCTTGAGCCCAGGAGTTGGAGGT
>NW_003852500.1:5805163-5807233 GCF_000181295.1 Otolemur garnettii
AAAAAAAAAAAAAAAAATGCATTATCTCCTAGTTCTGGAGGTGCTGGTAGGGTTGTTGGTAGGGTCAGTTCCCTCACAGAGGACTGTGAGGGAAGGATCTGTTTCCCGCCTTTCTGCCACTTCCAGCAGTTCCTTTGCTTGTGGCAATAAAGCTGCTATCTTTACATGGTGTTCTCCCTGTGTGCCTGTGTCTGGTCCAAATTTCCCTTTTTTTTTATTTTAAGGGCACCAGTAGTATTGGATTAGGGCCTACTCTGCTCCAGTGTGACCTCATCCTCCATTTCCTACGTAACCATTTGCATGGGCAGGCACACGATTTCCAAATATGATCCCACACTGAAATGCTGGAAGTGAGGACTTCAGCATATGAATTTTGTTATGGGGGACATAATTCAACACATAACAAATTCTGTTTACATTAGCATTGAAAGGAATAAAAACACTGGAAGTGGCTCAACTGGTGCCTATAGTTCAGCAAGCAGGGCACCAGCCACATACACCAGAGCTGGCGGGTTTGAATCCAGCCCGGGCCTGCCAAACAACAATGACAACTACAACAACAACAACAAAAAATAGCTGGGCATTGTGGTGCATGCCTGTAGTCCCAGCTACTTGGTAGGCTGAGGCAAGAGAAGTGCTTAAGCCCAAGAGTTTGAGGTTGCTGTGAGCTGTGACACTATAGCACTCTACCCAGGGCAACATAGTGAAACTCTGTCTCAAAAAAAAAAAAAAAAAAAAAAGCTGGAAGTAAATTTAACAAAAGAAGTGCAAGACTTTTACACCAAAAACTATAAACATAGTTGGAAGAAATTAAAGAAAACAGAAAAAGACTTTGAGATATCACTGAACCCCCATAAGAATGACTCACATCACAAGGTCCCAAAGCAACAGTTGCTGGTGTAGATGCGGAGAAAAGGGAACACTCAAGCACTGATGGTGGAACTGTAAACTAGTGTTCATGCTATGGAAAGAAGTCTAGATATGCCTTAAAGAGCTAAAAGTAGACCACCATTTGACCCTGCAAGTCCATCCATCCAAACAAACAAACAAAAAATTTCACCACAGGGACGTTTGCACTAGAATGTTCATAGGCACTCAGTTCACAATCACAAAGATGTGGAAACAGCCCAAGTGCCCTTCGACACATGAATGGATTAATAAACTGTGGCATATGTATTTCATTTCATCCCTAAAAAAGATGTAAATTTTGCAGCCTTTGTAACAACCTGGATGGATTGGGAGAACATTTCCCTAAATAAAGTATTGCAAGATTGGAAAAACAGGCATCACATTTACTCAATACCAATTTGAAACTAGGAGATTAACAATCACAGACCTCCACAAGAGAAAATCTCATTTAAATTAAAAAAGGGAGAAGGGGGAGGGAGGTTCATAGCTTCCCACCCACTGGGTACAATCCATGGATGTATATGGCACACTCCCTGGGTGTAGTACACAACTACAATTCTGATTTTTTATTTTCTGAGACAGAGTCTCACCATGTCAACCTCAGTAGAGTGCTATGGCATCACAGCTCACAGCAACCTCAAATTCTTGGGCTTAAGCAGTTCTCTTGCCTCAGCTTCCCAAGTATCTGGGACTATAGCACCCATCACAACTCTCAGCTATTTTTGTTGTTGTTGTCATTACTAGCAGACCTGGGCCAGGTTCCAACCCACCAGCCCTGGTTCATGTAGCCAGTGCCCTAACCATTAAACAACAGGCACCTAGCCTACAACTCTGATTTTTATCTGTCATTTGTAAATTGTATAACCTAATGATTTGTACCCTCATGTTAATCTGAAAATTTTTTTAATAGGAAAAAAAATCTCAAGGCTGTGAGAACAAGAAAAAAGAAAAGAGGCTTGGCACTTGTGGCTCAAGTGGCTAAGGCGCCAGCCACATACACCTAAGGTGGCAAGTTCAAATCCAGCCCGGGCCACCAAACAACAATGACAGCTGCTACCAAAAAAATAGCTGGGCATTGTGGTGGGCGCCTATAGTCCCAGCTACTTGGGAGGCTGAGGCAGGAGACTCGCTTGAGCCCAGGAGTTGGAGGTTGCTGTGAGC
>NW_003852500.1:5810641-5811997 GCF_000181295.1 Otolemur garnettii
CGGGCGCCTGTGGTCCCAGCTACTTGGGAGGCGGAGGCAGGAGACTCGCTTGAGCCCAGGAGTTGGAGGTTGCTGTGAGCTGTAATGCCATAGCACTCTACCCAGGGGGACAGCTTGAGGCTCTGTCTCAAAAAGAAAAAAAAAAGTTTTCCCTAAAATGCAGTCTTTATTTTTTTTCAGACAATGGGACTTTTTTTTATTTGAGATGGAGTCTTGCTGTGTGGCCCAGCCCAGGCTGTAATGCAGTGATACAGTGGTAGCTCATTGTGACCTTGAACTCCTGAGTTCAAGCAACCTTCCCACCTCAGCCTGCTGAGTAGCTGGGACTACAGGTGTACACCACCACCCGTGGTTAACAATGTGACTTTCCACCTAGAAAAGAAAACCAGTAAACTATGATAATAATTCAACTATGTGGTGAGAACTGCCTGTCTATGACAAGGCCTCCCTAGCTATCAGAGGTGATGAATTATAATTTATAAAAGAAAAATGTCATTCATGATAGCAACACTGCCACAACACAGCTAGGAGTAAACCTAACACAGAAAGGACAGAACCTTTTATGGAGAAAATTATAAAGTGTTGTGCCTATAAATGTATTTTTAATTTAAAATTGCATGAATAAATAGAAAGATACACTGTGTTCCCTAATGGGAAGATTAAATATGGTACAAATGTCAGCTTTTCCCCAAATAAGTGTAGAATTTAAATTCAGGCCGGGCAGGGTGGCTCAGGCCTATAATCCTAGCACTCTGGGAGGCTGAAGTGGGTGGATTGCTTCAGCACACAGGTTTGAGACCAGCCTGAGCAACAGCAAGACCCAGTCTTTAAAAATAGCCAAGCTGGCTCAGATCCTGTAATACAGTGGTTACGGCGCCAGCCACATACACTGAGGCTGGAACGTTTGAACCCAGCCTGGACCAGCTAAACAACAATGACAACTGTAACAAAAAATAGCCGGGTGTTGTGGTAGGCACCTGTAGTCCCAGCTACTTGGGAGGCTTAAGCAAGAGAATCACTTAAGCCCAAGAGTTAGGGGTTGCTGTGAACTACGATGCCACAGCAACCATAGTCGCCAATATGAGAGCGACATAGTAAGACTCTGTCTCAAAAAATAAATAAATAAATAAAAATATCCAGGCATTGTGGCAGTCACCTATAGTCCCAGCTACTTGGGAGGCTGAGGCAAGAGAATCTTGAGCCCAAGAGTCTAAAAAAATACCTTGAGCCCCCCAAAAATAAATAAATAAAATAAATTCAGCATCAGTTGCAATCAATCAGGATTTTTCTCTATGAAATTGACAAGCAGGCTCAGCGCCTGTAGCTGAACCGGCTAAGGCGCCAGCCACATACACC
>NW_003852500.1:5814585-5816473 GCF_000181295.1 Otolemur garnettii
AAAAAAAAAAAAAAAAAAGAAACAAATTGTAAAATCTAAGTAAAGGATTCATACATTTAAGCTGTCAAATTAAAAGCAAAAACTTTCTCTAAAATAAAAGACATTAATTACAAACCTAAAAGACAAATTACAGGCTCGGCGCCTGTAGCTCAAGTGGCTAAAGCACCAGCCACAGACACCAGAGTTGACAGGTTCGAATCCAGCCTGGGCCTGCCAAACAGCAATTATGACTACAACCAAAAAGTAGCCTGGTGGGCGCCTGTAGTCCCAGCTACTTGGGAGGCTGAGGCAAGAGAACTGCTAAAGCCCAGGAGTTGGAGGTGCTGTGAGCTGTGATTCCACAGTACTCTACCCTGGGCAACAGCTTGAGGCTTTGTCTCAAAAAAATAAAAAAAAAGAAATGCAAATTTTTACACATTAGTAGAAAGTATTAAAAAAAAAAAGACAAATTAAAGTGGGGAGGCAACATAGGACATACTTCTACCACGCAGAACAGTACCAGACACACCGGTAAGGTGGAGTGTCAACAGGCAAGTAAGTCAAAGAGGGAATAAATGCAGACAGCCAAGAGCCACCAAAACAGTGTGCAACCTCAAGATATGAGATACACTTTACACTCACCAGTTTGGCAAAATTGTAAACATTGAAAATATTTGAGATTGATGGGTACAGCATTTTTATTTTTTTTTATTTCTTTATTTTTTGAGACAGAGCCTCAAGCTATCACCCTAAGTAGAGTGCTGTGGCATCACAGCTCACAGCAACCTCCAACTCCTGTGCTCAAGCGAGTCTCCTGTCTCTGCCTCCCAAGTAGCTAGGACCACAGGCGTGCACCACAACGCCCAGCTATTTTTTAGTTGCAGCCATCATTGTTGTTTGCCAGGCCCAGGATGGATTCAAACCCGCCAGCTCAGGTGTATGTGGCGGCGCCTTAGCCACTTGAGCCACAGGTGCTGAGCCAGTACAGCATTTTTAGAGGGCAACTTGGCCGTAGCCACTAAGATTAAAATATGCAGTTCCTAGACCAAAAGAGTCCGCTACCTACACATGTGCATAAACAGTCTATATAAGGTTGTTTGTTTAGCATTGTTTATAACTGAGAGACTGAAAATAAAACATTATTCTGAAATGTGAACGAAAGGAAATGGAGTGCAGGCTCTGGGCAACAGTGGCCTTTATTCCACTAGGGTGCAAGTGGGCTGAGTTTGAAAAGAAAGTCAGCACATGGGCTAAGGAGGATGGGAGTTTAAAGGGTTGGGTGGGTAGGGATCAGCACGTTTACTCTTTCCTGGCTGGGACTTTCATGTACTCATTTCTTCCTGGGTGGGTCGGTTCTTTGGGGGCAGGACAGTTCTAGCCCACTCTTTCATCCCAGTCTTTTTAGTCTACTATAAGGAGGCAGGATGATGGATGGGGTATCTTTTTGACTGCTTCACGTGGGGTGAGGGGCGGCATGGGCTGCCCAAAAGGAAAATGAGAGGGGGACAGGAGTGGTGTTTACAGGAACATTCTCGGGTCTGCAGTCTGAACTGGTTGATATTCATGCAGGGCAAGGATGTGAGCAGTTGTTTTCTGGGTGACTGCCTGGTCAATAAATTGGGATATTGAAACAGAGGATTACTGGTCCAAAACTGAGAATGAGAAAGATCATACTTAGTGGCCCTATCATAAATAATAACTAGGCCATGATTCAAGCACCACAAGGTTGGGAGTAGCGTGAGGGCACGTAAATTACTATTAATTTCCACCACTGAGGCTCGGTGCCTATGGCTCAACCGGCTAAGGCGCCAGCCACGTACACCTAAGGTGGCGGGTTCGAATCCCCAGCCCAGACCGCCAAATAACAATGATGTCTGCAACCAAAAAATAGCCGGGCGTTGTGGCAGGC
>NW_003852500.1:5816613-5817932 GCF_000181295.1 Otolemur garnettii
AAAAAAAAAAAAAAAATTTCCACCACTGAGATCTCTGTTTTAGAGGACCTTTATAAGATGGCAGTGTAGAAAAGACTGCTCCCATGTTTATTAGAAAAGAGATTGGCTTACCTTCCTCTAGCAAAAATACCCAGAGTTTAGTTTTCCAGGACAGCGTCCAGGGGGGCATCCTAATTTTCCAGGGATCATCACTCTTTAGCAGCTGGGCCCAGGAGGTTGGGAAATTCCACTAGGTCCTGGGAGTGGCTGCAAACCAGATCCTCAGAAGGACCTGGGCAGTCAGACTTCCAGTGAGGACCTCTGCCGGCTGGGTGTGGTTTAGGCGGAGGGTTTGGATTTGGTCGCTGCTTTGTCCAGTGTCCCGGCCTGTTGCATTTAAAATATGCTCCTGGGGGAGACTTTCTTTTTTCAGACTGTCCAGAAGAGTTTGGAGAAGTAGCCGGCTTTTGTCTAATGGTGAAAGCCAATAATTAGAGCTATTCAAGGCATTGCTGCACCTTGAAGGCCAGGTCAATGAGATCTCGAGGAGGGGTCTGAGGGCCCTGGGGGAATTTTTGGAGATTTTTTTTTTTCCAGATATCGGGTGCAGGCTAAGAGATAAAATGCATGTTAATAGGGTGGAGGTGAGGATATCATATAAATCCTGCCAGGTCAGATCATATGATTGAGTTAGCTACCTAAATTCTTGAGAGTATTTTGTGGGATCTGTGGATAACAAACCTAGTTTCTGACTTATGTGAGGACACATCTGAGAGAGAAAAGGGGACATGAACCCTCACAATGCCTTCCATTCCCACCACCTCTCTGAGGGGGTGTAGAGGTTGTGGTAGTCTGGAAATGGAAGCCCCAGCTTCCAGATCCAGCCTAGTCTGGGGTGGGGCAATTGGACCCGCCATGTTTCTTTTCTCTCCTGGTTCTGTCATTTTTTCTGTCTCTACCATGCGTACTGGAAGGCAGTGGAGAGAGGGGAACGGGGTGGAATTCTATGGGTAGGAATGAAGTTGAGGGAGGGCTGTGGAGGGCCAAAAGGGGGAGTATTGTCTATCAGGTTGAAAGAAGACAATGGAGATTCAGATGGGCCAGGGGGAATTGGTTTGATCTGTACAAGGAAAATCTGAGAGGGTTCACAAGACACAGAGAAGGAATGTTTCAGAGGAGGAAAAAGGCCTGGATGTAGGAAATCTCCAACCATTTGCCTAATTTCCGACAATAATTATTGAGATCAGTGAGGATTGAGAGGTCAAATGTGCCATTTTCAGGCCATCAAGAACCACTGTCTAGTCTGTACATAGGCCAAGCAGTATTTTTTTTTTTTTTTT
>NW_003852500.1:5818755-5819662 GCF_000181295.1 Otolemur garnettii
AAAAAAAAAAAAAAAAAGAACTGAGAGAGGGCCTATGTAGGAAGCCCAGAGATGGAGGGAGAGGGAAAGAGGAGTTGGAGTGGGGAAAAGAAAAGTTTAAAAAGTTCAGAAAGGGATTCTCGACAAATTCTCACCTCACCATTAAATGGGTGGATATGACGTGGGGGGTGGAGAGGTCCCCCCATTTCCCTTCATCTTGTCAAAAGGAGAGTCCATCTAGTTGGGTCTGACAGAGTGTATTTTAGTACCCTGTGGGGGCTTCTCCCCATCCAGGGTTCTTGGCACCAAAATGAAAGGTCAAAGACCAAAAATAAAAGATTATTCTAAAACATGAATGAAAGGAAACAGAGTCCAGGTTCCTTGTAGGCAACAGCAGCCTTTAGTCCACTCAGGTGCGAGTGGGCTGAGTCTGAGAAGGAAGTCAGCACGTGGGTTAAGATGGATGGGAACTTAGAGGGTTGGGGGGGTAGGGATTGGCACCTTTACTCTTTCCTGGGTGGGACCTTCATGTATCAGTTCTTCCTGGGCAGGTCAGTTATATTTGACTCTATCAATAATAGCAACACAAATAGGTAAAATAAAATAAAAAACCTCCATGTCTGTGAGCAGTTTAAATAAATGATCACTATTCAGCAGTTTAGAAATGAGGTTATCCTGTATGCATTAATATAGAAAGTTCCATCTTTCTCCAGATTCCTTCCTATGCACATTCTGTTAAGGTCTAAGACTGGCGCTTTCTTGATCTTACCAGGAGGTGTCAGCAGAACATTTCAGACACTGTCCAGGACTTACTTCCTCCTGGTCCTTCAATAGTTTGTTGATAGAAACAACGAGGGCTGTGGTCGTCCGGTCAAGTTCCCAGAAGCCATGTGTGCACAAAGTGACATGACCGTCAGGGCTGCCACCT
>NW_003852500.1:5819955-5820349 GCF_000181295.1 Otolemur garnettii
AACACTGACGTGAAAGCATGCATTTCAGAGCTGATGAATCGTGCTGCCTCCTACCCAGCAACTCCCAACACCCAGTGATGGGCAGAAAAGGACAGTGGAGTCTTCTTGCCACCCATTAAAGAAGTGGGGCAGCTCCAGCTCAATGTTGCAGACGCTCAGAGAGGTTAAGTCAATTCCCCAGGGTCACACAAGCAGCAGCAGAGGCAGGACTTGAACTGGAGACCTGTGACTCTGAACCTAGGGCCTTTTCTACTCTGCTGCATATCCAAGGAAACCTTCCTATTGGGCTTGGGCTGTATGCCACATGGCCCCTGTGAAATCCTGGGGGGCTCAGTATGGTTCTGCTTGTCCACAGGAGCAGATGATGCTATTGGGGCCCAGAGAGAGTGGGCTA
>NW_003852500.1:5820464-5824751 GCF_000181295.1 Otolemur garnettii
GCTCAGGACTTTCTGCTTCCTGGGCCAGAGAGACCCCATGTGTAGAAGGGGTCGTGTTGGTCTCCAGGGTCTCTAAGAGCCCTCTGAGCTCCACAGCTCTATAATTAAGTAACTCCAGAAAGAAAACTGTGAGGCTCAGCTTCCCTTCCCTGCAGCTGGGCTTGCAGCCCCATGCCCCTGCCTAGACTAAGGGCTGGGCCTCATTCTGCCTGAGGACATTGGACTTCATGTCTGGCAAAGCACCATGTTGCTGAGGTTCCCTGAACGAATCCTGCCCAATCAGGGTACATGCCCCTACGGTCCTCTGTATCCAGGGAGCACCTGTGAGCAACAGCCTTTGAGCTTGGACAGCTGACGCTGCCCCTGCAGGTGGAGAGCTGGCCCACCTTCTGAGAACCCCAGACTGTGGAGGGAGAGCCAAGAATAGTGACAGCAAGTTCCTTGCAGCCAGGAGAGGTACATCCTCCCCAGTCCGGGAAAGAGGCTGGGAGGGGCACAGGTGGGCTTCCCAGGTGAAGGGCTGCTGTGGGCAGGGCCTGAGGCCCCGTGGTCACTCTTTCCATTCTTTGGACACCTAACCCCCTCCTGATGCACCCCACCTCCATCCTCTTGGCACCCTACCCCTCCTGACGTCATCCTACCTCCTCCCCGTATTACTCATACCCTCCTGCTGTCACTCACACCCTCTTGTGGTGACCCTACCCTGCCCTGTGGTCATCCACCCGTTTCTAATCACCCTACTTCCTACTTCCTCCTTCCTCCTCTGGTCACCTCACTCTCTCCACTGCTCGCCCACCCCTTCTGATGTCACCCACCCCCTTCTGTGGTCATCTACCCCTCTTGTGATCACTCCACCCCTTCCTCTGGTTATCCACCTTCCTGTGGTCACCCACTCTCTCCTTTGGGCCAGCCTACCTCTGCTGACCAGTCCCCCTCATCCTACACGTCTGTGCCAGCCCCCTCAGCATCACAGATCTCTCTCTTCAACTCTGTCACAGCCAGAATCCCTCTGGGATTCCCCAGGTCACTCTGGTCCCAATCCTATGCTGAGAGGCAGTCCGTAATGCACCCACCAATGGCACTCACACGCCTGAGGCCATGCCCACCTGTTCCCAGAACTCTATCTACACGTGGATGGTGGAGCCACTTCTCCCTTCCTCACAGGGTTCTGAGGAGGGGCCTATTGGGTCAGGACAGTGCCAGTCCAGAAGTGGCCAGTCATGAAAGGTGGGATTAGCTCAGAGTCCCTGCTGTCACTCTGACAGCCCCTTGACAGAAGGCTGGGCGATGGAGTTTGCTTTGAACAGGGAGCTCTGAGTGGCAGTGGCCTGTGCCTCCCCAGGCGGATCTGAGAAGCCATCACACAGATGCTCCCTTGCTCCTCTCCACCTTCCACCAGCCCAGGTGTGGACTGCAGGTATGCCCTGCTTCTGCCTCTGTGTCCTGAGGACATTCCGTTTGGCTGAGAAATAATCTTTTGTGTCATTAGCCACTGAGATCAGAGCCCACTTGTCACCGTAATGCCTCTTACCGTGAGCTGGCTGCTGTAAGCACACAGAGGGCCTGGGCTGCATGTGGGTCCTTTGTCATCTTCCCTGTGCAGATGACGTGTGCACTGTGTAGAGTGAACTAGAAAGGACAGTCTCCTGAGGAGCAGAGGCAGAAAAGCGGAGCAACAGAGAACAGTGGCTGGGAGTGACAAGGTGGAAAGTGGAGGTCAGGCTGGGAGCTGTGGCCTTTCTTTTTTAGGACAGAGTCTTGGCTCAGAGTCTGTGGCTCAAGCAGCTAAGGCACCAGCCACATACACCTGATCTGGCGGGTTCGAATCCAGCCTAGGCCTGCCAAGCAACAGTGACGGCTGCAACCAAAAAAAAAAAAAAAAAAAATAGCCAGGCACTGTTGTGTATGCCTATAGTCTCAGTTACTTGGGAGGTGGAGGCAGGAGAACTGCTTGAGCCCAGGAGTTGGAGGTTGCTGTGAGCTGTGATGCCACAGCACTCTACTCAGGGTCACAGCTTAAAGCTCTGTCTCAAAAAAAAAACAAGAAAGAAAGAAAAGAAAAGCAAAGAAACCAAGTAGCTGAACTATAGGTGCCTGCCAAATATTTTTTATTTTTTTTAGAGACAAAGTTTCGCTTTGTCACCCTCAGTAGAGTGCTGTGACATCACAGCTTACAGCAACCTTCAGCTCTTGAGCTTAAGCAATTCTCTTGCCTCAGCCTCCTGAGTAGCTGGAACTATAGGCGCCCGCCACAACACCTGGCTATTTTTTTGTTGCAATTTGGCCAAGGTGGGGTTTGAACCTGCCACCTTCAGTATATGGGGCTGGCACCCTACTCACTGAGCCACAGGTGCCACCCAATTCAGCTACTGTTTAGAGACGAGGTCTCCCTCTGGCTCTGGCTCAGGCTAGTCTCAAACTCATGAGCTCAGACAATCCACCTGCCTCAGCCTCCCAGAGTGCTAGGATTACAGGCATGAGCCACCTTGCCCAGCCTGGGAGCTGTGACTTTATCCAGAAGGCTCTGGCCCCTCCAACTCTGCTCACCCCTTGCAGAAGGAGTGACTTAATCTTCACATCAGGGGTGTGGGGGCAGTCAGCTGGAGACCCAGAGGGACCAGGTGGTGTTGCCTTCTTGGCTGTGTATCCATGTAAAAATAGTACAATTACTTCTCTTCCAAATACTTCAGCAATCGTGAAGTTTTGGGGGTGCCTTATTTGGAGAGTGACAAGGATCCCATTTCAGATTTGTGGCAAAAGTGATGCCAACTGGCACAGGTGAAGGCTAAAGCACAGCGGTTCTCAACCTGTGGGTCTCGACCCCTTTTTAACAATAAAAATACATTCCAGCATTAGAAAGGTTGAGAACCACTGCTAAAGCACCTGGCACCTGTGGAGGAGGGATGATGTGGATGGGGAACTGAGGCCACAGGCTGAGTGAACTGGTCAGGGTGAGTGGGCTAAGCTGGGAGTAGGGCAGAGCCATTAGAAGTCCTTCATCCCACCACCACCCCAGGCTCCGCTGCAGGTGTCCAAAAAATGGGGCAGGTTGGTCAGCTGGAGACATTTTTGCTGCCTTGGCCAGGAAATGGGAGACTGTCATGTGCTCAGAGATTGTCAAGGCTGGACGGTGGCAGGAGCCTGCACTCTGCCTAGCATTAATGAGAACAGTGTCTCCTTAGAGGCACAGGGTGATCTCCTGGGGGACATTTATCGCAGCAAACATGAAGCCCAGCCACAGAGATTTGAGTGGAAGGAGCACAGATTTCTGCTCCTGGTTAATTTCATGCTTGACTTAACTGTTCTTAAGTGATTCTGGCACTGGTGGTGATGTGCCTGAAATGCTCTTTCCCCGCCCCCGCCCCCAGCAATCTTTCTCTTTCTTTACAGCAAAACAATCAAACTATTGGTTTGAAGCTCAAGTTTCCTGTCTCAGGGATTCGTGGCATCAGTGCTTGCGGGAACATGTTTATTTTGCCTATCCTAGGAGGGACGGCATCGGAGAGAAGATAATGATGGTTATGATGGAGATGACAACCTGTGTCCCCAAGCCATCACTACATACCAGGTCAGGGCTGAATGGCTGAATGTGTGCACCTCGTGGGCTTCATGAAGGTGAGGCTTTAACCACTACATCCAAGCATCTGCAATAAGGGCCAGCACACAGTAGGCACTCAATAAATGTTTGTTTTATAAAAAGGAATCTTATTATCACCCACTTTTTTTTTTAATTTATTGTTGGGGATTCATTGAGGATACAAGAAACCAGGTTTCACTGATTGCATTTGTTACGTAAAGTCCCTCTTACAATCGTGTCTTGCCCTCATCACCCACATTTTTTAAAATAAGGCTTGGGAGATTAGGAGATTTGCCCAAACTCAGCTTATATGTAGTAGAACAGGAGTGGGAACTCACATCTCTCAGACCCAAAAAGTTGAAATCTGCCTTTGGGGGTGGAAATGATTCCACCTCTCCTCAGCAGTCAGGACAGGAGAGTGAAGTTAGGGAAAGAGGCATCTGGAAAAGATAAAGAAAGACCTTGCCAGCAGGATGGGCTAAATATGTTTAAATAGATTATGTTTAGGCTGCTCCGATTGCATTTCCAAAGGTGCTTGCCCGTGCTCTTTTCAAATGTGACATGGCAGTCTCCACAAGAGGTGAGGTCGGCTCGGCGTCTGTGGCTCAAGTGGCTAAGGCGCCAGCCATGTACACCTGGTCGGTTCAAATCCAGCCCGGACCCGCCAAACAACAATGACGGCTGCAACCAAAAAATAGCCGGGCGTTGTG
>NW_003852500.1:5825868-5827692 GCF_000181295.1 Otolemur garnettii
GAGGATCACTTGAGCCCAGGAGTTTGAGGTTGCTGTGAGCTATGATGGCACTCTACCCAGGGCACACACAGAGTGAGACTCTGTCTCAAAAAAAGAAAGAAAGAAAAAAAATTGCACCTGGTTCTTTTTATTTTTTAAATGTGACCTAGAAAAGGTAAGTGAACAGGGAAGCTGTGTGCTGGGGGACTCTGTGAGCCCTGGACACTCTGAGGCCACACCAAGAGGTCCCCAGACAAAGACACCTGCTCTGGCCCTTAGGGTGGGTGGGACACACCAGGAGGGTGCTGCGTTTTCTATGTAGCCCATCAGCCTGCAGGTGTTATCATCTCAGCTAACGAAAAGGAAGTGGCTGGCTCAGCGCCCATAGCTCAGCAGGGTTAGGGTGCTAGTCACATGGACTGGGGCTAGTGGGTTCGAACCCGGCCCAGGCCAGCTAAACATCAACAACAAAAATAGCCAGGTGTTGTGGCAGGTACCTATAGTCCCAGCTACTTGGGAGACCGAGGCAAGAGAATCACTTAAGCCTAAGAGTTGGAGTTTGCTGTGAGCTGCGACAGCATAGCACTCTACCCAGGGTGACAGAGTGAGGAGGAAAGAGAGTGGGGGAGGGAGAGAAGGAGAAGGAAGGAAGGAAGGAACGGAGGGAGGGAGGGAGGAAGCACCAAGTGGCTGAGGTTTCTGAAAGGTCCAGCAAGGGGGACAGTGGAACCCAATCTGCCAGCCACTGATGTCTCACCTGCTCCTGATCCTCTCCTGAGATGTAGTGTCTGCACCTCCCTACCCCATAAAATCACTTACTTTAGGTGTAAATTCAATAATTTTTATATAATTTCTGGAATTGCACAAGCGTCCCCACAACCCAGGGGTTTTTGTTTGTCTTTTTGAGACAGTAGTATTCTGTTGCCCTGTCTAGAGTGCTATATCATCATAGCTCACAGCAACCTCAAACCCCTGGGCTCAAGCGATCCTCTGGCTTCAGCCTCCTGAGTAGCTGGGACCACAGGGATAGACCACTACACCTAACTAGTTTTTCTGTTTCTCTTTTTCTTTTCTTTCTTTTTTTCTTTTCTCTTCTTTTCTTTCTTTTTTTCTTTTCTTTTCTTTTCTTCTTGAAACAGTCTCACTCTGTGTGTGCCCTGGGTAGAGTGCCATCATCTCACAGCAACCTCAAACTCCTGGGCTCAAGTGATCCTCTTGCCTCTTTCTCTTGAATAGCTGCAACCACAGGTGCCCACCACAACACCTGCCTAATTTTTTATTCTTAGTAGAGACAGAGACTTGCTCTTGCTCAGGCTGGTCTTGAACTCCTGAGCTGGAGTGATCCACTCACCTGAGCCTCCTAGAGTGCTAGGATTACAGGCATGAACCATGGCACTCAGCCCCACAATCCAGTTTTAGGCACTTCTACCACCCCACTCCCACTCATGCCCAGGTACTCACTGATCCACTTCCTGTCTCCAGGGATTTCCTTTCCTGAGCCCTTAATAAAAATGGAATGCGACATTAGGTGGCCTTTTGTGTTTGGCTTCCCTCACTTAACATGAACTTTTAAAGGTTTATCCAGGCTGTAGCATGTTTGTTTGTTTTTTTTTTTTTTTAGAGACAGATTCTCACTTTGTCACCCTTGGTAGAGTGCTATGGCGTCACAGCTCACAGCAACCTCCTGGCTAATTCTCTTGTCTCAGCATCTTGAGTAGCTGGGACTACAGGCGCCTGCCACAATGCCCAGTTGTTGTTGCAATTTGGCTGGGGCTGGGCTCAAACCTACCACACTTGGTATATGGGGCCAGCGCCCTACTCACTGAGCCACAAGCGCTGCCCATC
>NW_003852500.1:5831762-5833126 GCF_000181295.1 Otolemur garnettii
CAGTAAAACCTGCAAAGCCACTCCCAGCTGCCTTCCCCCACCCCTCACCTGTACCAATCCAAATCCTCCTTTACTAATGAAATCACCAACCACCAATCAAAAGTGTACTCATACCCTCCTCCCCTTCTTGCTTTCTGTACCCCATAAAAACTTGCTCCACCCCGGGTTCAGGGCTCATCCTAGGCTTGCATGCCAGGGGAGTCCAGACCGGTCTGAATAAAACCTCACCTCATGCTTTTTACATCGGAGTGCGTCTCGGATTCATCTGTTGGGGTTATTTGGGAGAATAATTTTTGAGCACAACACAAGTAGTTGGGATTATAGGTGCCCACCACAACTCCCAGCTATATTTCTGTTGCAGTTGTCATTGTTGCTTTAGCTAGCCTGGGCAGGATTCGAATCTGCCAGCTTCATTGTATGTGACTAGCTCCCTACCCACTGAGCTAAGGGAGCCACATTCTTTCTTTCTTTCTTTTTTTTAAATGTAATTTATTTTATATTTATTTCTTGGTGACAGGGTCTCATTTTGTTGCCCAAGGTAGAGTGCTGTGGTGTCAGAGCTCACAGTAACCTCAAACTTTTGTGCTGAAACGATCCTCTTGCCTCAGCCTCCCAAGCAGCTAAGACTACAGGCCCCCCACCACAATGCCCAGCTAGGCTTTTTGTTTCTTTCTGAAAGATGGGGTCTCACTCTTACTGAAGTTGGACTCCAACTAACTCCTGAGCTCAAGCAATCCTGCTGCCTCGACCTCCTAGAGTGCTAGGATTACAGGTGTAAACTGTAGCACCTGGCCTCATTTTCTGCCAGTTTGCTCTCAAATTCTTGTACAAGAACAGAACCCACTTAGTCTCCAAGCAGACCCCAACCTGGGGGTCCACTTTCCTGTCACACACTAATAATAGGGGTCTTTTCCACATGTCTCTGCTCACCGTGGAGATGAGGTGAAATCATCTCCACAATGCACATGGTCTCCCACTGATCTCCACTGCAGAACCTAAAGGAGTTCACATCATAAGTGAATATTTTTTTGACTCCAGTTTGCATTTCATTTTTATTTTTTAGTCAAGGGGTGTGTGTGTGTCTGTGTGCAAAGGGAGAGAGAATTATCTGTGATACACACACAAATACACTATTTTTGTGATACAAAGAGTATTAAACAAATATTAAGAGTAAAAAAGCTGGCTTGGTGACCATAGCTCAGCGAGTAGGGCGCCAGCCACATATACTGAAGCTCGCAGGTTTGATCCCGGCCTGGGCCTACTAAACAATGATAACTGCAACCAAAAAATAGCCAAGCATTGTAGGGAGCACCTATAGTTCCAGCTACTTGGAAGACTGAGGTATTCTTTTTTTTTTTTTTTTT
>NW_003852500.1:5833649-5842065 GCF_000181295.1 Otolemur garnettii
GGGCTAGGGATTCGAACCCGCCACCTTAGGTGTACGTGGCTGGCGCCTTAGCCGGTTGAGCTATAGGCGCTGAGCCGACTGAGGCATTCTTAAGGAAAAATCACTTAAGGCAAAGAGTTTGAGGTTGCTGTGAGCTGTGATGCCACAGCTCTCTACTGAGGGCAACATAGTGAAACTCTGTCTCAAAAAAAAAAGGAGAAAAGCTGACTTGCAGAGCTGGGATAGTCTCTTCTTTCTGCCTGTCATGCTGCTCCCAGAATGTAGAGGTGGAAACCAACCCTTCCCAGCTGTGGGAACATTCCCAATCTCCTTTCCTGAAGCCAAGTTGGGCATTTCTACAGGAACCAGACACTCATTACAGAGGACCCTCCAGATGCTACAGAAGGAAATGCAGGAAAAAGGTTTTTACGTGGTGGGTGTTCTCAGTAGATGACCACATCACCTGCAAATAAGATTGGTGCTCTTCCCCCTCTTTTGATTCTTTCCTCTCATTTATTTATATCTTTATATCTTATCTGCCATTCATCCATCTTTCCCTTTTCTTTTCTTCCTCTCTCTCTTTTGAGACTGAGTCTCAGTTGTCCTGAGAAAAGAGCCATGTCATCATAGATCACAGCAACGTCAAACTCCTGGGCCTCAAGGGATACTCTTGCCTCAGCCTCCCAAGCAGCTACGACTATGGGCACCCTCCATAATGCCTTGCTAGTTTTTCTATTTTTAGCAGAGACTGGGTCTCACTTTGCTCAGGTTGGTGTGGAACTCCTGAGCGCAGGTGATCCACCAGCCTGGGCCTCCAAGAGTGCTAGGATTACAGGAGTGAGCCACTGCGTACAACACTTTCTCTCTTTTTGAATTTAGTTTTATCAGCCTCAGGAACTTTGTTTAACTGCAGAGCTAGGATGGGCATATCTGATCTTGTCCTTGGTTTTAAAGAAGATGCTGGCAGGGTATGGTGGATCATGTCTGTAATCCTAACACTCTAGAAGGCTGAGGCCGAAGGATCCCTGGAGCTCAGGAGTTGGAGACCAGCCTGAGCAAGCACAAGATCCAGTCTCGACTAAAAATAGAAAATAACTAGCTGAGGCTTGGTGCCTGTAGCTCAGTGGTTAGGGCACACATACACTGGGGCTGGTGGGTTCGAACCTGGCTAGGGCCTGCTAAACAACAATGACAACAATAACAAAAATATAGTTGGGTGTTGTGGTGGGCACCTGTAGTTCCAGCTACTGGGAGGCTGAGACAAGAGAATCACTTAAGACCAAGAACTTGAGGTTGCTGTGAGCTGTGATGCCACGGCACTCTACCAAGGGTGAGATAGTGAGACTCTGTCTCAAAAAAAAAAAAAAAGAAAGAAAGAAAGTGAAGAGGTTAATGTAACTCCATTTGGGAATGAAAAGGTTAATGAAACTCCAACTTGGAACTAACTCCCCATTCCCCTCCTGGGCAAGGTCGCCCAGGTGGAATCAGTCTATCAGAAAGAGACTAGCTCCCTCCCCCGCACTTCTAGGCAGCCAGTCTGAAGGGGACCGGCTTCCCCCCCACACTTGGCAAGGTCAATCAGCTCAGAAGGAGCCAGTCTATCAGAAACATACAAGCAGCCCCCCCTCCAGAAAATCCCTAACCATAAACAGCTCAGCCAATAGCAACCCCGCCTGACAAAACACCTGATAAGGCTCAGCGCCTATGGCTCAAGTTGCTAAGGCACCAGCCACCTACACCTAAGGTGGTGGGTTTGAATCCAGCCTGGGCCCACCAAAACAACAATGATGACTGCGACCAGGTGCTGTGGCGGGCACCTGTGGTCCCAGCTACTTGGGAGGCTGAGGCAGGAGACTCGCTTGAGCCCAGGAGTTGGAGGTTGCTGTGAGATGTGATGCGACAGCACTCTACCCAGGGGGATAGCTTGAGGCTCTGTCTCAAAAAAAAAAACCTCCGCTCAAGTCTCTTCTGGGTCACCCCTCCTACACTGTAAGGTGGAGTGATCCAGGCATATGCTTGCATTTAAATAAAAAGCACTTTTTTTGTTTTTACATGTGTGCAATTGGTGGTCTCTCAGAGGCAATTTAGGTCCCAAGAAAAGAAAGAAAGAAAATAACTAGCTGGGAGTGATGGCCCATGCCTGTAGTCCCCCCTACTTAGGAGGTTGAGGCAGAAGGATGGCTTGAACTCATAAGTCTGAAGTTAGTGTGAGCTAGACTGACACCAGGGCACTCTAATTTGGGCAACAGAGTGAGACTCTGTCTCAAAAACAAACAAACAAACAAATAAATTGGGGGAACAGATTGCTTATGATTTCTTCAGATTATTTTTAAATTACTAGTTCTTTTAACAGACACTGGAAAGGAAAAGAAAAAAATTTAATTCCTCCAAATGGTTTCATCTTAGGGGATTATTTTTCTCTTGAACACACTTTTACTTTGCTTGCATAATAAAAGACCAATAATAGAAAAAAATCCCACCTCATATGACATACCTACTGTTGTTTCTTTTTCTTTGCTCATTTTTCTTTTTTCTTTCTCCCTTTCTCTCCTCCTCCCTCCTTACTTTCTCTCCAAGATGCAAGTGTGAGAGTACACTTAGGGTACAAACTTGTTTTCCCTAGTCTTTAAAGAATTTGCTGGAATGAATAATAAACTGTCTCTTTAGAGAAGAGAAGTCTGAGAAGGAGGACGTGGCCCTGGCGCCCCCTGGCGGTCAGAACGACAGCAAGCCTGGAGGCTCCGCACAGCCTCCACCCAGGTACGTCATCCAGGGCTGGTCGGTGTGCCCGTGTGGTTTCCTGTGCCTCTGCTGGGTGATCGTTAGTGGGATCATTTGAGGGCAGCACCTGCACAGAAGCATTTACAAAACTAAGAGAAAAATTATTGTCAGAGTGGGTAGCTGGGCTCCAAATTAACCCAAAAGAACAGACCTCATCCCCAATGTAAACAGCCTGAGACAGTCAGTAGCCTGTTACTAGACGTTCTAGGGTGTTTTTCATTTTTTTCTTTGCACTTCCTGGATCTTATTAGCAATCTCAGTGATCTCAGATAGGTGTTCAGGAGTGTATAAGTACTACCTTTGCCTTCAAAGCATCACACAATCCCCGGGAAAACCCACTGGAACATCTAAGACTGCTCTGTTCTGAACCATCACCTGTCCAGTTTCAACCAGGGGCAGGCCACGGTGAAGAAAATGTGGTAAAACGATGAAAAAATATCCATGTTAAACCAATTGTGGACTTTTTTATTTCTACTTTTTCTTTTTTGAAACAGTCTCACTTTGTCCCCCTTGGTAGAGTGCCATGGCGTCATAGCTCACAGCAACCTCAGACTCTTGGGCTCAAGTGATCCTCTTGCCTCAGCCTCCCAAGTAACTGGGACTACAGGGGCCAGCCACAATGCCCAGCTGTTTTTAAGAGATGAGGTCTCTCTCTGGCTCAGGCTGGTCTCAAACCTGTGAGCTCAGGCAATCCACCCATCTCCGCCTCCCAAGAGCACTAGGATTACAGGCATGAGCCACTGCGCCTGGCCCCAATTATGTACATTTTAAATAAAGACAGAATTGCCAAGGCACTCTACTGAGGGCTATAAAGTGAGACTCAGTCTCAGAAAAAAAAAAAAAAGCACCTGGGAGACACCCCGCCCAAACGGCGCCCCGCAGGGGAACTCCCTGTGCCAGACAGAAGCGTTCAGGCAAGTTCAGTGTTCCTTCCAGGAGTGCTGTTTTAGGAATGTTTCTGTTTCGGAGGCTGAGGTAAGAGAATCGCCTAAGCCCAGGAGTTGGAGGTTGCTGTGAGCTGTGACGCTTTGGCACTCTACTGAGGGCAATAAAGTGAGATTCTGTCTCAAAAAAAAGAATACCTGAATTGTCTAGTTTTAAGAAGATGGGGAAGGAAGTTACAATGTCTAAAGCAAGGTACTGTGTAACCACCTAAGAGGACCTTTCTATTGTTCCCAGGAAAGGAAGTGAGGTAACAGTATAACATGAGGAAAGGGATGGGGTTCTGCAGGATGTTCTGGGTGGAGTTTTTGAAATCTTTTCTTTATTTTCTCCCTCACCACTCCTATTCAATGTTCTGTGTTTTTCTAAGTCAAATCTATATGACAGCTGCATTATTCGGTTTACAATAATGTCTAAAACATTCTTTAGTATATTCCCAAGTGCAAGAATAAATACAGTCCTGGCCAGCCAGGTGGCTCACGACTCTAATTCTAGCACAGTAGAAGGCTAAGGCAGGAGGATTACTTGAGGTCAGGAGTTTGAGATCAGCTTGAACAAGACTGAGACCACCTCGCTACTAAAAATAGCAAAATTAGTTGGGCACAGTGTCTCACGATGAGGGGAGTGGATTGCTTGAGCTCAGGAGTTCCAGATCAGCCTGAGCAAGAGCAAGACCCCATCTCTAAAAACAGCCCTGTGTTGTGGCAGGCACCTGTAGTCCCAGCTACTTGGGAGGCTAAGGCAAGACAATCGCTTAAGCCCAAGAGTTTGAGTTTGTTGTGAGCTATGACATCAAGACACTCTACCAAGGGCATCAAAGTGAGACTCCCTCTCAAAACAAAACAAATAAAAGAAAATAAAAATAGCAAAATTAGCCAGACTGGGGGCTGGCACCTATACTCCCAGCTACCTAGGAGGCTGAGGCAGGAGGATTGCTTGAACCCAGGAGTTTGAGGTTGCTGTGAGCTAAGCAGAAGCCATGGCACTCTAGCCTGGGCAACAGAGGAAGACTCTCTCTCAAAAAATAAATAAATGAGCTCGGCGCCTGTGGCTCAAAGGAGGAGGGCGCTGGCCCCATATGCCGGAGGTAACAGGTTCAAACCCAGCCCCGGCAAAAAAAAAAAAAAAAAAAAGAAAGAAAGAAAATAAACAAATATGGTGCAGTAATAAGTAATAGATTATAATTCTAACATCTGTAATTTTAGTTTTCCATACCACTGTTCTTTTCTAACAGTGTTCTTTGTGATGTGCAGATATATTGATGAGTCATATGAATAACAAAGTCAATGACTCATCATCTTCATTATCATTTTTTTCCCAGAGTCTATAAAATGGTCACTTAGGAGAATATAAGAACTGCTTCTCTGATGAATGGATTGCTTATTAAATTCTGATGGTAAGTCTGCACAAGGGCTCATACCTATAATCCTATCACTCCAACAGGCCAAGGCAAGAGGACTGCTAGAGCTCAGGAGTACAGACCAGCCTTAGCATACTAACAAGTAGCCCACTATTGTGGTAGGTGCCAGTAGTCCCAGCTATTTGGAAGGCTGAGGCAGCAGGATCCCTTGAACCCAGGAGTTTGAAGTTGTTGTAAGCTATTTTGACACCACTCTGGTCCAAGCAACAGAGTGAGATTCTGTCTCAAAAACAAAATTATCCTGGCAGACATTTGGTAGGGGTCAATCCAGATCTGTAAGAGACAGTTTATTTGGGTGGCACCCATAGATCAGTTGGTAGGGCGCCGGCCACCTACACCGAGGCTGGAAGGTTTGAACCCGGCCTGGGCCAGCTAAAACAACGACAACTGCAACAAAAAATTAGCTGAGCCTTGTGGAGGGCGCCTGTAGTCCCAGCTACTTGGGAGACTGAGGCAAGAGAATCACTTGAGCCCAAGAGTTTGAGGTTGCTGTGAGCTGTGACATCATGTTTGAGACTGTCTCAAATAAATAATTAAATAAATGATACTATTTCAGGAGGGTGCCTGTAACCTGCAAATGAGTTTGCTATTATGAGGACCCTGAGTTTGGAGAAACTGTGAAGGAAGTGTTGCAGGAAAATGGTGAATTAAAACAAACAGACACGGCTTGGGGCCTGTGGCTCAAGTGGCTAAGGCACCAGCCACATACGCCTGAGCTGGCAGGTTCGAATCCAGCCCGGCCTGCCAAACAATGACAGCTGGGAAAAATAGCTTGGCATTGTGATGGGCGCCTGTAATCCCAGCTACTAGGAAGGCAGAGGCAGGAGAATAGCTTGAGCCCAGGAGTTGGAGGTTGCTGTGAGCTATGATGCCACAGCACTCTACCCAGGGTGACAGCTTGAGACTCTGTCCAAAAAAACAGACACACCAACAATATAGAGGAAGGAACCTTTAATTGCTGGTGAGAACTCAGGTGCCTCAAGGCATAAAATGCAGAGTTCAGAGGAACATGTGTGTGTGTGTGTGTGTGTGTGTTTGTGTGTGGTTTTTAGTCGGGGCTGGGTTTGAACCAACCACCTCCAGCATATGGGGCCAGCACCTTACTCCTTTGAGCCACAGGTGCTGCCCCCAGAGGAACTTTTTTTTTTCCAGACCCTTTTATATCTTTTTTCTTCAGTTCAACATCAGCTACATAGTTATGGCTATAGATGTTAGAAACCAGGGTATTGTTATTAGTTACAGTCTTTTTCAAGGTTATTTTAGCTCAGTGTAAAGTTTGTTCTTATCAGTGGAGGAGGAGTTCTTCTACAGCTGCCTGCTGCTTTCACAGGATCACTAAGAACTATAAGATTAATTTCTCTTTCCTCAGGAGGAGGACGGGCTAAAATAACACAAATCCTCAGTTGTTTAATGTTCCAAACAGGGGAAGAATGGAGGAAACCACGGTTGACACTTTTAGGTACATCCTTCTAGAACTTTTCAATGTATATTAAGATATATATTGTATAACTAATCACAATCGCAACACCACAATACTACATTCTAGGAAAATGTGCACGGGATCACTTTTTTAAAAGGTCTAGATTCTCTCTTCCTCCCCACGCCGAGCCTTCCATGGGTCAGCGTTAAGCACTGGTTCCATCAGGAGTTTTACCTCTCCCATGGGTGTTAAGATGCAGGAAGGACTCAGTCATGGGGCTGAGCACCTAGTTACTGAAGCATACATAGTCTGTGTGAGCGCAAATACTTAACGTGGTTAGTGGCTTCCTGTATCTGTGGGGGTTCAAAGAGAAAACAGAACCACCGGGTGACCCTCCATGTGATTGCTACGGGGATCTGACCGTTAGGCAACCGTGGGTGCTGCGGAAGGAGCCCCCAGCGAGGCAGGGCAGTGGGGGAAGAAAGGGACGTAAGGCGCTGGGCTCCGTTCTTCCAAGCCTGACCTGGGCAGCGCCCGTGTCCGTGGAAGGAGGACCCTTCCGCCTGAGCTGCGTGCACCAGGCCAGGGCCAGAAGCAGAGTCCCGGCGGCCCCACGGGGTGGGGGTGGGGGGAGCGCGAGGATGCAGCTCTCCGCATGGCAGACACCTCCCCACCAGCGGCCCGCGGGGGCCCTCCCAGTACCAGAGGTTGCTTTTGTGGTAAAACCACTTTTAACCACAATCGATCATTATTTTATGAAACACCTGTTTTCCCTCCCCGCCCCCCACCCCGCGTTGCTGATCGGAAAACTTCAAAGTTAACATTATTAAGAACCATGATTATGGGCTCAGCGCCTATGGCTCAAGTGGCTAAGGCGCCAGCCACATACACCTAAGGTGGCGGGTTCGAATCCCCAGCCCAGGCCCGCCAAACAACAATGATGGCTGCAACCGAAAAAATAGCCAGGCATTCTGGCGGGCGCCTGTGGTCCCAGCTACTTGGGAGGCAGAGGCAGGACACTCGCTTGAGCCCAGGAGTTGGAGATTGCTGTGAGCTGTGATGCCATAGCACTCTACCCAGGAGGACAGCTTGAGGCTCTGTCTCAAAAAAAAAAGAACCATGATTATGAAAATATTAGAAAGATCTCAAATGTGCTCAGTTCTGGGATAGAATGGGATTTTTTTTTTTTTTTTTGTAAATAAGGTGATCAAAACATAAGTATTAGCCTGGTATGTTGCTGCCTAATAAATCCCAAGTATAGAACTTAAGACAAAAACCTAGGTAGGGCTTGGAGTTTGTAGCTCAAGCAGCTAGGGTGCCAGCCACATACACAGGAGCTGGCAGGTTCTAATCCAGCCCCAACGCTAAATAACAATGACAACTGCAACCAAAAAATAGCAGGGCCTTGGGGTGGGTGCCTGTAGTCTCAGCTACTTTGGAGGCTGAGGCAAGAGAAAATCGCTTAAGCCCAAGAGTTTGAGGTTGCTGTGAGCTGTGACTCCCCAGCACTCTACACAGGGCAACAGCTTGAGACTCTTATCTCAAAAAGAAAAAAACCTAGGTAGTATAAAATGGGCAGCACATGGTCAGCGGTCAGAACTTGGCCTGGGCCCACACTCCATCCTCTCACCCTCTGTCCTCAGTGAAGTGAGACTCAGGAATACTGGGCAGCCCAAGTCCTCCCTCCACCCAGTGGGTTTAACAGGACCCTCAGTGCCAGGCTCCCTCCCACAATGTCCACCATGGTGGTTTTGAAACAGAAGCTACAGTGGGAGGGAATTATTTTAAATTTATTATCTTGGCCAGGTCAGATGCAGACCAAGAGAGAGAAACTGGTAAAAGTTTCACAAGTTCTTTTTTTTTTTTTTTTTTTT
>NW_003852500.1:5842934-5844403 GCF_000181295.1 Otolemur garnettii
TGTATGTGGCTGGCGCCTTAGCCGCTTGAGCCACAGGTGCCGAGCCAGCATGTGCATTTATTGTGGTTTTTACATGAAGAAAAGAGTTAGGCAGGGCTAACAGATTTAAGAGTGGCTAATTTGAGGAATTTCAGGGGACTTTAGAGTATAGGAGCCATCCTCGGTTGTCTGGTATGCGGCTCAGGTATATAAGGGCCCTTGGTGTGAGGGCCTGATTAGGGAGGTGATGGGAGTGTGGACTTAATCAGCTGCTCAAGAAGGGTCCTCTAGCCAAGGCCTAAAAACTGGGTCAAGACAGCACCCCCCTAACACACACACACACACACACACACACACACACACACACAAACTACTGGAAGCAATATTCTTAAGGAACTTTGTATAAATGGAGCACGAATTTTGTCACTTCCTTCATCCTAAACCATTTTTTATTTAATCATAGCTGTGTACATTAATGTAATCATGGGGTACAATGTGCTGGTTTTATATACAATTTGAAATATTTTCATCAAACTGGTTAAAATAGCCTTCACGGCATTTTCTTAGTTATTGTGTTTAGCCATTTATACTCTACACCTAGTAAATTTCACATGTACCCTTGTAAGACCTTCATCCTAAATTTTAAATACTCACCATTGACTTTATATTATCTTCAATTTTTTTTGATATTTCATCATTTGAAAAAATATATATATATATTTATATTTTTTTTTTTTCAGTTTTTGGCCAGGGCCGGGTCTGAACCCACCACCTCCGGTATATGGGGCTGGTGCCCTACTCACTGAGCCACAGGCGCCACCCATATCTTTTTTTTATACAGTCTCACTCTCTCCCGCTGGGTAGGGTGCCCTGGTGTAGTCATATCCCACAGCAACCTCAGTCTCTTAGGCTCAAGCATTCCTCTGCCTCTCGAGTAGCTGCAACTACAGGCACACACGACCATGTCCAGCTAGTTTTTCTGTTTTTAATAGAGATAGGGGTCTCTGTCTTGCTCAGGCTGGTCGAGAACCCATGAGCTCAAGCAATCCACCCACCTCCCAAAGTGCTAAGATTATAGGCCTGAGCCCCAGCACCCTGCTGCATCATTCAAAAATTTTATTTATAATAATGCTTTTTATGGCGGCGCCTGTGGCTCAAAGGAGTAGGGTGCCTGCCCCATATGCCGGAGGTGGTGGGTTCAAACCCAGCCCTGGCCAAAAGGAATTTCAAATTCCCGGGTTCAAGCAATCTTCCTGCCTCAGCCTCCTCATAACTGGGACCACAGGACCACCTACACATGGGTATGCTTTTTATCTTTTGTAGAGACAGGGTCTCACTTTTGCTAATGCTGGTCTCAAACTCCTAAGTTCAAGCGATCTTCCCTCGTCCTCCCAGAGTGCTAGGGTTACAGGCATGAACAATTGTGCCTAGCAGTAACACCTTTTAAAGTGTTGAAAAACAACTCAGAGGCTTGGTGCCTGTGGCTCAAG
>NW_003852500.1:5865663-5868452 GCF_000181295.1 Otolemur garnettii
AAAAAAAAAAAAAAGACACTCTTCTCCCCAAGGTTAGGGATAACTAAGACGACACTTTCCCAAACCACACACAGCCGTTGGTCTTCTGCCCTGACCTTCAGAATGGGGTCAAACTGCCAATCTGGCCCAACTCTAATCCTATCTCTGACAAAGGGAAAGGCCCTCAGTGGGCTCTGTTTTCTGCTTTTGCTCAAGATTCCCGAAGAATGGTTACTTTGAGGAAGATTTTAAGGAAAGAAACTTTGTTTTCTGAGACAAGGAGTGAATGCCCAGAGAGTCCAGACGCCAGGGCAGGAGAAGCTGAAGAAGGAATCAGGGAAGATAACAGATACTAGCAAACAGGAGGAGATACCAGGTGCGGTAAAAAAATCTTCGCTCACCAACAAGGGAGAGCCGTGGGAACTTTAGAGCCTGTTTTCCTTAGGCCCCTCACATGCCCCTTGGCTACCTGTGCCGGGTCTCCCTAAACCAGGCGCTTCCTCCCAGAAAAGCAGCTCAGCGGCGGTGCCTCCAGGCAGTTTACCGTCGCCATGGGAACGCCCCCTTCTGGGCGGGGCCGTGGGGAGGGGCCACGTGTTCTTCCCGGGCTCTGCGGGAGCAGAGTCCTCGATTTGGCCAGCTCCGGGCGGAGTTGAGACAGGTAGGGCCAAGCCGGGCTGCCGGGCCCGGAGAAGCCGGGAGGCAGGGAAGGAAGCAACGGGTTTAAGGCCCGAAGGCCCTACTGCCTGGGCTTAGGAAAGGGGTGTCGGAGGCCCAGGGACAGAGGCCTCAAATACACTGTCCCCAGGTAAAGTTCCTGATACTCAAGTTGTGCCACCCACTGGCCACTCCTGGCCCCCCTTACCCTCCTCCCACCAAGAAACTTTCTCTATAAAACCCATAAAACATCTGGAAATGGAACCCAAAAGACAACCAGGATTACAGATGACAGTGAAAGAAGTTAGTGAGGATCGTGGCCCGACCGCAGAACCCGGAGTCCATAACGTGCACCGGGATGTCTAGATGGGAAGGCCTGAACCGGTTCAGGCCGGGTGGCAAAGGGCCACTAAGTTTCCTAGGGGTCTCAGAATTGGAGAGACGCGTTCACAGAGGTGCTGGTGACCCCTCTGCCTGAAAACCTGAAGCCTGGCTCTGTTTGTCACGAGGGGTTCTAGGTATGTAATTTGGGGAACCATTTTCTTTTTCTTTTTTTTTTTTCAAGACAAGAGTTTCATTATGTTGCCCGAGTGCTGTGGTGTCACAGCTCACAGCAACCTCAAACTAACTCTTGGGCTTAAGCAATTCTCTTGCCTCAGCCTCCCAAGTAGCTGGGACTACAGGCACCCGCCACAACATCTGGTGTTTTTTTGTTGTAGTTGTCATTGTTGTTTAGCAGGCCAGGGCTGGGTTGGGACCCTCCAGCCCCTGTGTATGTGGCCAGCACCCTCACCACTGCGCTATGGGCGCCAAGCCAAGGAAACCATTTTCTTCTGGAGAGTTCTCCCATGGTGGGGGTGGGGGGAAGACAGCAAATAACTGATCAACAGATGAAGCTAAATGTAAAAGAAAGTTAAAAGCGCTTAAAACTTTATCAGACAATAAGGGCAAACCCCAAACAATAAAACCTTTTCTTTTTTTTTCTGTTTTGTTTTGGTTTTTAATGAATTGTTAAAAAGAAAACCTTTTCTGGCTCAGTGCCTGTGGCTCAAGCGGCTAACGCACCAGCCATGTACACCTGAGCTAGCAGGTTCGAATCCAGCCCTGGCCCACCAAACAACAATGACGGCTACAACCAAAAAATAGCTGAGAGTTGTGGCGGACACCTGTAGTCTCAGCTACTTGGGAAGCGAAGGCAGGAGAATCACTTGAGTCCAGGAGTTGGAGGTTGCTGTGAACTGTGATGCCATGGCACTCTACCTAGGGTGGCAGCTTAAGGCTCTGTCTCAAAAAAAAACAAAAAAACCTTCTTTTCAAAGAAGTAGTGCAGACCAGGCCCCAGAGTTGGAGGTTGCTGTGAGCTATGATTGCACAGCACTCTACCCAGGGTGACAACTTGAGACTCTGTCTCAAAAACAGATAACAACAAAAAGAAGTAGTACACAATACACATCTCTTGGAGAAGTGTAAGGGTTTAAAGGGTAAACCTTTACCCTTTACCCTTAAACCCTTCTGCTTGTTTATTTGGTAATCAAATAAGAACAGAATTTTTAAAATATAGAGGTTAAAGGGCACCCTCAACTCCCCAAGGAAGCTAAACAATGTGCAGACAGGCACAAAGTTGCACTCTGCCAGGCTCTAAAAGAAAACACTGGCCTGCAGGAGATGCTAGAGTAGTTAGTTACAACAGGTCACATTATAGCAGAATTTGAACTGCCTGGAAGGGCTGTTCTAGAAGCTCTGCCTTACAGGGGGAGTGATGTGAAGTTGCACACAGTTGCAGTGGGCAGCAGAAACTTGGCGCCACACCAGAGAGAGAAGATAAAATGTCAGAGGGCAGGATAGGTGTCACCCAGACAGAATCTTTCTTAACAAGTATTGAAGGGTCCTTCCCTTCCTGTCCCCTCTTCTGCCCCACTGAAGAAGGAGGAGAAGGTGAAGAGGAAAAAGAAAAACAAGTGTTGAAAAAGGAGGTGACTAGTTCCCACGCAGCAGAAACCATGGGCAGGTGGACAAGATCATGCAAGGGAGAATAAGACTTAGTCAGGTGCCCTTGTGACTCCCATCAGGGAAAGGTTGGAGTTACAACAGAGGGAGGTGGAGTATCTACATGTGATGTCTACCTGTGCTACTTGGACCTTCACATGCCCACT
>NW_003852500.1:5868535-5871285 GCF_000181295.1 Otolemur garnettii
TAGCATAACAAATTACCACAAAGTTAGTAATGTAAAAGCACAGAATTATTTTTCATCTTAACAGTTCGGATGCCAAAAGCCTGAAATGAAGTTGTCAGCAAGGGCTGCACCTTCCCCAGCGGCTGTAGCTGGTGTTCCTGGACCCCAGCATGTGCCACCACGGTTGGTCACATGACCTGCTCACCTGTGTGTATGGTTTTTTTTGTTTTTTTTTTTTTGAGACAAAGTCTCAAGTTGTCACCCTGAATAGAGTGCCCACAGCAACCTCCAACTCTTGGACTCAAGCCATCCTCTTGTCTTAGTTTTAATGTTTTTAGTAGATATGTGGGTCTCGCTTTTGCTCAGACTGGTCTTGGACTCGTGAGCTCAAACAATCCACCTACCTTGGCCTCCCAGAGTGCTAGGATTACAGGCATGAGCCACTCTGCCTGACCGGCTGTGTGTGCTTAATGGCTCTCTGCCTGTCTCTTATTAGGACATTTGTGATTTAGGGCTCACCCAGATAATTTAGGATTATCTCCTTATCTGAAGATCCTTAATCACATGTGCAAAGACCTTTTTTCCAAATAAGGTCACATTCACAGGTTCCAAGATGGACATGGGCATATAGGAAGAGAGGATCATTTTTCAGCTGAGTATACTTACCAATCATTCTTCTAGGTCTCTGATCACCAGCCCAACCATCGGCCACTGCCCATGAGTTCCTACTCTAACCTCAGTCTACTACTTCTTTCCGTACAAAGTGAATGACGGTGCGCTGTCTGAATTTCTGCCCACCGAATGATTTTCTCTCACCACTGTTTTTCAGGGCCACCTCATAGGGCTGTAGCACCACAGCATTTTTGGTTTACACTCACTCATGGAGCAATCCACCCATGACCCCAGCATGGCCCCTTTCTGCCCACCTCTGTCAGATGTTTAAGAAGGACCCTCATACAGCCCCAGTTCTGAGCTGAGTGAAAGAGTGGCCCTGATGCATCATTAGTGGGCAACATGGGGCTTGAGCCCCTGCTTGTGCTGCTCACATGTGCCACCTGGCCCTGCTCAGACTCCATCTGGATGAACCACTACCACCGTCTTACTATGGGCTCCTGTTGGACCTACAGCCCCTATTACTTGGTCTGGGGCGACGCCTGTGGCTCAGAAAAGTAGGGCGCCGGCCCCATATGCCAGAGGTGGCAGGTTCAAACCCAGCCCCGGCCAAAAATTGCAAACAAACAAACAAACAAAAAACCTCTTAGTTGGTCTGGCAGAACTCAACTCTGGATAAGTAATTCTGGCTACAGAGGAGCTTGATTCTCTTGGTGGGTGCCCTATATCTATTAGGCTCTAGTAGCATGCTGCGAGTTTTTTTGGGTCTTTTGGGTGGCATATATATAACTCTTTATTACAGAGAGTACGGTCTTGGTCTAAACCTATGGGTCTATATTGTGATTCTCCCATGAGGACTTCCCATAGACTCTGAATGCCATCTTTTTTCTACCACAGATACTAAAATACAAGAAAGTCTGCCAGATCTTACGGTGCAAGGGACAGAGTTGCTACCATCACAACCTGAACTTAAAGAACCTTTTCCTGCTCTGGCCCACAATCAATGCTGACAGTCTTCATATAATTATATAATTCAGTAAGAGGGCTAGAGCACCATTCCCTACCCATGGGTTTTGCTGTCTTTAAACCCAAGGGAGCCTACTTAGCATTGTGCTTTATTTTTGTTAGTGGGAGAGAGGAGATGTAATCATTTGTATTTTGCTTTGGAGGGAATGTCCAAGCATATCTCCACCCAAACTACTGGATTCCTGAAGTCTCCCCTAACGAGTTTAGCAGGTTGGAAGATACAAGGTCAATATATACAAATCAGTTGCATATACAAAAATTAACTCAAAATGGATCATAAACCTAAATGTAAGAGCTAAAACTATAAAACTTGTATAGCACAGGTTAATCTCAGCTGATCTGGATTAACCACATTTTGATGGTTACTTTTAGATGTCAACATGACTGGATTAAAGAATACCTACACTAATAAGGCATTACTTCCAGGCGTGTCTGTGAGAGTATTTCCAAAGGAGATTAGCAAGTGGGTCAGTGGACTGGGCAGACACCATCCAATCAGCTAGGGGCCCAGACAAAATGGGGGGGAAAAAGAGAGAGAAAGAGAAAGATTTTCTTTCTCCTGGAGCTGAAAATCTCTCCTCATTCTGCCTTGGACATCAGAACTCTTGACTCTCAAGCTATGGGACTCCAGGTTTGACAACAGGGCACCTTGGGTTCTCAGGCCTGCAGCCTCAGACTGAGAGTTAGATTATTAGCTTCCTGGTTCTAAGGCTTTCAGACTTAAACTGAGCCACACTATCAGCATCTATCCTGCACATGGCCTGTCATGGGACTGACTTCTCAGCCTCTGTAATTTAATGAACCAGTTCCCCTAACAAATCCCGTCTCATATATTTAGACCTATATAACTATATCTACATCTCCTATTGGTTTTGTCTCTCTGAAGAACAAGGTATTGACCCTCAGCCAATGCTATGGAATGGATTAACTAAAGATAAATGATACTCTACACCCATAAATCCATGAGTTATTTCAGGACAGGACTAACAGCCTGCTGACAGTGTTCACTAATAATTGAATTCCACTGGGCATGGTGGCTCACACCTGTAATCTTAGTACTCTAGGAAACCAAGGCAGGAAGATGACTTGAGCCCAGGAGTTTGAGGTTGTAGTAAACTAGGCTGAGGCCAGGG
>NW_003852500.1:5882522-5888453 GCF_000181295.1 Otolemur garnettii
CCAGGTAGCTGGGACTACAGGCATCCACCACAGTACCCGGCCATTTTTTGTTGCAGTTTGGCCGGGGCCGGGTTTGAACCC
The DNA here is from genome assembly GCF_000181295.1 of Otolemur garnettii. Lineage (NCBI taxonomy): Eukaryota > Metazoa > Chordata > Mammalia > Primates > Galagidae > Otolemur > Otolemur garnettii. The sequence goes on from NW_003852500.1 coordinate 5,882,604, forward strand.
GCCACCCTCGGCATATGGGCCGGCGCCCTACTCACTGAGCCACAGGCATTGCCCCGTCTGTTTAATTTTTTTAGAGATAGGGTCTCACTCTCTCACCCAGGCTAGAGCAATGGCACAATCATAGCTCACAGCAATTTCAAACTCCTGAGTTTAGCCTCCAGCCTTAGCATCCTCCCCCGTGGCTAGGACTACAGGCTCCAGCACAAAACTTCTGGCTCATTTTTGTTATTATTATTATTTTTTTTTGAAGAGATGAGGGTCTCCATCTGTTGCCCAGGTTGATCTAGAACGCAGGCAATCCTCCCGCCTCGGCCTCCCAAAGTGCTGGGATTATAGGCTCACGAGCTACTACTGCAGCCAGACGACAAGAAAAAAAAAATTTCTAAGAGAAAGAAGCGATCAGTCATGAAATGTCTGACAAGCGAGAAAAACCGCGAGAGGTGGAGAGAATCGGAGCAGGAAGAGGGGAGGGAGAGCCTCTCTGGGGCGGGAGGAGAGGAAGTGGGGACAGCAGATTGCCCTTTGCTGGCCTCTGCCGTTAGGGAGGACAAAGCAGGGAGGTGGTGTTGCAAGTGGAAAAGAGATCCACACCGGCGTTTTAAGAGAACAAAGCAGCATATTTTCAGAGGGAGGCGGGGAAAAGCGGGCACAGGAAGGACGTCCCAGAGCAGGGAAAGGAGATTGCGGGAGGTGGAAGGGTCGGGCGGGGCGCGTGGAGCGCGCTTACTGGGACTTAGGCCACAGGAAGGGCCAGGGGCGGCTGGGGGCGAGCGGTTAAGTTCTCCCCTGTCGCTTCTCCCCGCCCCCCACCACGCCCCGTGCCCGGAAGTCAATTTTTCGCTGAGTCTGGGCGGGGCAGACGCCCTGGGGAGTGAGTCCCTGGGTAGGAACACCAAGAAGCGCTGGCTGCAGGTACGCTCCAAGCGGCCGGCACGCGGGCAGGAGTTGTGGAAGTGCCGGGCCTGGAGTGTGGGGACGCCCGAGATAAGTTAGGGGGCTGTCAGGGCGGAGTAGGGGTGGAAGGCTGCGAGAGCCAGGAAGAACCGAGCGGCCCTGAGTCCGTGCAACCCCAGCACTCGCGGTCTAGGTCAAAACTGCTGCCCAGCCTGGCCGGAGCACCTCCCTGGGCCGGCTCCTCCCCCGGGCTTTATCTTCCTGGAAGGCAGCGAAGGTCAGTCTTGTTTACCGTCATCTCGAGCCAAATAGGAGCCAGGACAGGACCGGATGGTTTTGCCTTGGGTACAGGACAGCTCAAGTGGACTGGAAGCAGGTCCTTGCCCAGATTGTGACCTCCCTGGCCACTCAGACCCTGGCCGGGGTAGGGGGGCTCCCCACGCACACATCAGACTCCAACCTCCAGAGCTGCCAGGAGCTAAAATGCTATCTGTGGTGATCTCACAGAGAAAATTAATACACTGTTTTAGTTTATTTCTGTGCTTGTGTAAACAGGGTAACACACTTGGTGTCAGCTTTTACACCCGCAGGTGGTGAGGTGGTGACAGGACAGACCATGTTTGGGAAGTTCTCACTGGTGTCATACGGTGCTGAGTTTTGGCACCAAAAGCCTGTTTAACACTTTCCAACCAGTGGCACTTTGTGCATGATCTCATTTCACCCTCAGGACAGTGCTGTAGGGGTGAACTCAGATTCCGAATCAGAGTAGCCAGTCATTGGTAATAGCATCACGACAAACAGGACTGCACATTTGTCATGCCCATGTTCAACCAAATCCTTATCTAGTTAAGCCTCACAACAAGCCAGGTCTAGATATTAATATTAAGGTTATTTGACCAAGGGGGAAACTGAAGCCCAGAACTGTTTAGGACTCTCACTAGGTTGCTTGGAAGCGCCAGCAAGGCTAATGCTAGACCAGAGGCCTGTTGGTCCCAGGCTTCCCACTGTGTACACCAAGCTCTGGGCATCTCTGGAAACTGGGCTCTTGATTCCTCCCTATGCAGATTCTCACTCTGGCTCACAAATCCTTTCACTGTCTCCTTGCCTTTTCTGGAAAGGGTCAAGATGAAGGCAGGAGGAAAGGGCTTTGAAATGTGCAGTGCTGTTCCTTGGGGCCAGGCGCTATCTAGGCAGAGGTATCACACAACCAGGCAGCTCTGGTGGTCCCTGTGAGTGAGGAATTCCAAGGCAGGTCAGCCTGGCAGGTGGGAGCAGGCAGGCTGAGCACCCACAGTTTCATGAGGTTACAGAAGTTCCCATTGGCACAGAGTGGTTGGCCTCTGAGGCACGTGCAGTGATTCCGTCACAGAACTTGAAAGCTGGCACAGGAACTTGTTAGAGTTCCGGCAACTTCCCGCACTCTTAAGTGAGAGGGTGAGGCCAGAAGTCCCTTCACACTCTCTTGGTGTCTGGACATCAGGTCACTAGAAACGAGGCATTGTGCCACCTGGATTGCATGGTTATTTACCTGCTTCCTATTAACTCTCTTCTCAGTTCTGCTGGTCCATCTTAGCTTGAATTTATATTTATTTGTAAAAAGTAGCAATAGGCTGGGGCGGTGCCTATGGCTCAAAGAGGTGGGGCGCCGGCCCCATATGCTGGAGGTGGTGGGTTCAAACCCAGCCCAGGCCAGAATCCGCAAAAAAAAAAAAAAAGTAGCAATAGGCTAGTTTCTTCTCTCCCTCGTCTCCCCAGGGAGGGTAAGCAGTGCTTGACCTCCTGGCATGGACATTGGGGGCCCAAAGTCAAGCCTCTGCCCCCTCTGGATGTTAACCTTCTGCTCTGACCTTGGCGTTCCCCACTATCAACCACACAGCAATCCATTTGTACTCTGAGCAGCTCCCAGACACACAAACATTCTCTCTGTCTCTGTACTATTTTTTTCCCCCAAAACATACAGAAAATAATGTGATAGCCTCAGATTTCACACATGTTGGTATCTTCCCAGGTACCCTGAGCAGGGCCAAGCTGAGGTGTTCCCTATAGAACTGATCCCTCCCACCTTCCGGCAGTTAGCAGCAGGCAGTTTATTGGTGCTTTGGCACCTCTGCATCCCTCATAGAAAGAGTTCACTCTTCCAGCCCCTGGGAGACAGTCCTGTGTCCTAAGCTCTGGATCATTGAATCAGGGACAGAGAGAATCAGCCTCAGAATCAATCTTGCTAGCTTGTTTGTTTTTCTTCCTTCCTTTCTTCCTCCTATCCCTTCTCTCTGTCTCTCTTCTCTCCCCTCCACCCCCCTTGGTTCATTCCTTTTTTTCTTTCTTATTTGCAACAATATCACTTGCCAAAGCCTCAGAATCTTATCTCTAGCCAAAGTTCTCTCTGGTACCTAAATTACAGCTTGTCCTATCCCAGATGAATGTGTGTAAGCACAGTGGGTATGATTGTTATTCTCCCTGGAGTTCTCCCCAGGACTCCTACTGACTGAGGTGGGCACATCACCTGCGGCTCAGGTGGGGCTCAGCATGGGGCTCAGCCTCAGCCATGGCTGGGTCAGGAGCAGACATTCATAAAGGTGTGTGTGCAGGCCTCTGTAGGGTGTTGGGGTGCTTTCCTCCTTAGAAGTGCTCAGATTTGGAGTGAGGGGTACAGAGGAAGCAAATACCTGTCCCAGAAGGGAGATAGCAAAGAACTGAGGAGCAAAGAAGATGGATGGACCAGAGGAGATGCCCAAGTCAGGAGTCTTTCCTGAGGAGGGCACTGGCTTTCGGCCCTGCAGGACATGGACTTTCTGAAGTGGCAGGGAATGGGATGAGCATAGCCCAAATCTCCCCTCAGGCTGCCCCCACCTCCCCTTCACACCTGCCTCCTGGCTGCTTGGACCCATTTGCTTCCAGACCTGCTTAAAGGCATGGCTGTCCTTGCCTGTTGGGAGGTAGGGGCTGGGATTGGGTCTCCCATCCAACAGCATAGCTGTAAGGACTCAACTAGACCATGGGGCCCTGCAAGCACCAGCTCGGGGTAAAATTGATATAGCACTATGCAGCAATGCCACAGCAGCGTGGAGTGCTTCCTTTTTACAGATGGAGAAATAATTTCACAGAGGTTTCCTCCAGCACTCCCAGGACCGATCCAGGGTCAGGTGCATACAGTTGGTGCTTAATAAATGTGGGTTCAGGCTCAGTGCCTGTAGCTCAAGCAGCAAAGGCGCCAGCTACATACACCAGAGGTGGTGGGTTCGAATCCAGCCCAGGCCTGCCAAACAATGACAACTACAACCAAAAAATAGCTGGGCATTGTGGCTGGCTCCTATAGTCCCAGCTACTTGGGAGGCTAAGGCAAGAGAATCACTTAAGCCCAGGAGTTGGAGGTTGCTGTGAGCTATGATGATGCCAGAGCTCTCTACCCAGGGTGACAGAGTAAAATTCTATCTCAAAAGAAAAACAAAAAAAAGAGGGTGGCCCCTGTGGCTCAGTGCATAGGGCGCTGACCCTATATATTGAGGGTGGCGGGTGCAAACTTGGCCCCGGCCAAACTGCAACAAAAATATAGTGGGCGTTCTGAGGGGGCATCTGTAGTCCCAGCTACTCGGGAGGCTGAGGCAAGAGAATTGCCTAATCCCAGGAGTTGGAGGTTGCTGTGAGCTGTGACGCCACAGTACTCTACTGAGGGCAACAAAGTGAGACTCTGTCTCTACAAAAAAAAAAAAAAAAAGAATGAAAAGAAAAACAAAAAAAGAAAAAGAAAACATTTGATAGAAGTTTCTCCAAATTAGACAACGTCCAAAATTTTCACACGACACCAGCCATAACAAATGGTGAGCTGGAAAGCACATTTTCTAAAGGATCAGTAAAAAGTATTTGTTTATTTATTTAGGCCGGGGCTGGGTTTGAACCTGCCACCTCCGGCATAAGTGGCCAGCGCCCTACTCCTTTGAGCCACAGGTGCCACCCAAGATCAGTAAAAATTTTTATAGAAATGGGTCAGTCCTGCCAGAGAACCTGTTTATCTTCATTCTTTCTCAAGTATTCTATATTGTTATGTGAAGCAGTGATCATGGTTATGTGAAGAGTAAAATTAAAGCCAGGCAATTAATTTTAAATTTTATTGGCTGAATGCAGTGGCTCACACCTATAATCCTAGCACTCTGGGAGGCTGAAGTGAGAGGATTACTTGAGCTCAGTTCAACACCAGTCTGAGAAAAAGTGAGACCCTGCCTCTACTAAAAAAAATAGATGAATTAACTGAGCACTGTGGTACACATCTGTAGTCCTAACTACTCAGAAGAGGAAAGAGGATCTCTTGACCCCAGAAGTTTTAGGTTGCACTAAGCTATGATGATACCACTGCACTCGACCCAGGGTGACAGAATGAGACTCTGTCTCAAAAATAATAATAATTTAAGGCTCGGCGCCTGTGGCCCAAGTGGCCACATTCACCTGAGTTGGCAGGTTCGAATCCAGCCCGGGCCAGCCAAAGAACAATGACGGCTGCAACCAAAAAACAGCCGGGCGTTGTGGCGGCACCTGTAGTCCCAGCTATTTGGGAGGCAGAGGCAGGAAAATCGCTTGAGCCCAGGAGGTGGAAGTTGCTGTGAGTTGTGATGCCATGGCACTCTACCCAGGGGATAGCTTGAGGCTCTGTCTCAAAAAATAAATAAATAAAAATAATAATAATTTAAAATGGGATTGTTTGGGGGCTGCACCTATGGCTCAGTGGGCAGGGCACCGGCCTCATACACTGAGGGTGGCGGTTTCAAACCTGGCCCCAGCCAAACTGCAACAAAAAAATAGCCAGGTGTTATAGTCCCAGCTACTCGGGAGGCTGAGGCAAGGGAATCGCCCAAGCCCTGGCGATGGAGGTTGCTGTGAGCTGTGTGACGCCATGGCACTCTACCATGGGCAATAAAGTGAAACTCTGTCGCTACAAAAAATTAAAAAATAAATAAAATAATA
>NW_003852500.1:5889988-5891094 GCF_000181295.1 Otolemur garnettii
CCTGTGGTCCCAGATACTTGGGAGGCTGAGGCAGGAGACTCACTTGAGCCCAGGAGTTGGAGGTTGCTGTGAGCAGTGAAGCCACAGCACTCTACTCAGGGAGACAGCTTGAGGCTCTGTCTAAATAAATAAATAAATAAATAAAATAGAAAAACTGAGGCAAGAGTATCACTTGAGACCAAGAGTTGGAGGTTGCTGTGGGCTATGATGCCACCACACTCTACCCAGGGTAACAGCTTGAGACTCTGTCTCAAAAAAAAAAAAAGGAAAGGAAAGAAAGAATTTGGAGGGCCAGGCATGGTGGCTCATGCCTGTAAGTAATCCTAGCACTCTGGGAGGCCGAGGCGGGTGGATTGCCTGAGCTCAGAGGTTCAAGACCAGCCTGAGCCAGAGTGAGACATGCCTCCCCCCCACCCTCCCACCCCCTGCCTCTCTAAAAACTAGGAATGGAATTTTTTATATGTGGTATCATGTTGACAGTCAAGAAGTTTTAGATTTTGAATTTAAAATTTTCAGATTAGGGATGATGCCTGTAGCTCAAGCGGCTAAGGTACCAGCCATATACACCAGAGCTGGTGGGTTCAAATCTGGCCCAGGCTTGCCAAACAATGACAACTACAACCAAAAATTAGCCAGGCATTGTGGCAGGCGCCTATAGTCCCAGCTACTTGGGAGGCTGAGGCTAGAGGATCGCTTGAGCCCAAGAGTTTGAGGTTGCTGTGAGCTATGACATTATGGCACTCTACCGAGGGCAACAAAGTGAGATTCTGTCTCAAAAAACAAATACTAGGGTGGCACCTGTGGCTCAAAGGGGTAAGGTGGAGGTGGCGTGTTCAAACCCAGCCCTGGCCAAAAACTCAAAAAAAAAAAAAAAAATATATATATATATATATATATGAGGCATGTAATAGCTCTCAAGAATTTATTCATCAAATTACAAGGCATTTTAATTTTGCATTATAGAAAAAAATAAAAGCTGCCACTCACTCTGTTGCCCAGGCTAAATTGTGATGGAGTCAGCCTAGCTCACAGCAACCTCAAACTCAGGGGTTCAAATGATCCTCCTGCTTCACACTCAGCTAGTTTTTCTATTTTTAGTAGAGACA
>NW_003852500.1:5892147-5893062 GCF_000181295.1 Otolemur garnettii
GGCCTGGGCCAGGTTTGAACCTGCAGCCTGGATATACGTGGCCAATGCCCTACCCACTGAGCTATGGGCACCGACTTATTCTTTTTTTTTTCTATTACTACCAAGTAAGTAAGTGGTTCTTCTGATCAGACACTTAATCTCATTATAACTAACTTATTTTTATAAAGATTTAGATAAAGGAGTTCAATGGAGAGACATTCTTGGAATGAGAGCCACTGGTTCAAGATAAGAAACTCTTTTCATAAATTATGCTCTAATCTAAAATCTGGGTATGCACTTGACTTCATTTGCTCAGTTTAACTGGAGGAAATGGCAAAGAGAAATTTATGAAAATGGTTTACAAATGCTTAAAACCCATGTTTCTATCACTGAGCAACTCTGACCTCCAATCTAAGTAAGGTGTCTCTCTCTATCCCATCACTGCAGGCTTTCTATGTCTTCACTACACCTAGCAATCCACACTTGAAATATTATACCACTGGCCAGGTATGGTGGCTTACACCGGTAATCCTAGCACTCTGGGAGAATGAGGAGGGAGGATCCCTTGAGCTCAGCAGTTCAGAGACCATCTCTACTAAAAATAGAAAAATTAGCTGGGTGCTGTAGAGGGCACCTGTAGTCCCAGCTACTCCGGAGGCTGAGGCAGGAGGATCACTTGAACCCAGGAGTTTGAGATTGCATGTGTCTGATGGCACTCTAGCATGGGACAACAGAGTGAGACTATGTGGGACAAGACATAGCTGTTTAGCCTTTCTCACCCATGAGAAGGTACCATGTGTTCTTTTTTTTTTTTTTTTTAAGACAGAGTCTCACTTTATCACCCTTGGTAGAGTGTCATGGCGTCACAGCAACTTCCAACTCCTGGGCTTAGGTGATTCTCTTGCCTCAGCCTCCTGAGTAGCTAGGACTATAGGT
>NW_003852500.1:5893135-5895105 GCF_000181295.1 Otolemur garnettii
TTGTTGCAGTTTGGCAGGGGCCAGCTTTGAACCCACCACCCTCAGTATACAGGGCCAGCGCTGTACTCACTGAGCCACAGGCACCTCTCAGTACCATGTGTTCTTAGGTAGCCGTAATTATGTACAGTGATGTTATGCTTATGTAACTGCTGCCTGGCACCTTACCTCTTTTTTCTTCCTCAGATATAAAGGGGTAGAGAACTTATAGCTTGTGCGGATTTGCCAAGTTTGCTGCTCCTCCTGCCCCTCTGAGCTGAATAAAGTATGTCATACCTCTTGGCTGTGCCAAAGTTTGCCTAGGTTTTGTTTTCCTTTGGCGTGTCCAAAGCAGAACGCTTGTGCAACATTGTCTGAAAAACAAAAAAACGAAAAAAATTGGGCAGGGTGCAGTGGGTCACGCCTGTAATCCCAGCACTTGGGAGGCCAAGGTGGGTGGATGGCCTGCGCCCACAAATTCAAGACCAGCCTGAGCAAGAGACCCTATCTAAAAAATAGCTGGGCGTTGTCCCAGGTGCTTGTAGTCCCAGCTACTTGGGAAGCAGAGACAAGAGAATTGCTTAAGTCCAAGAGTTTAAGGTTGCTGTGAGCTGTGACTGCCACTGCACTCTACCAAGGGCTACAAAATGTGAATCTATCTCAAACTAAAAAAAAAGACTTATGCCATTTATTTCTTTTTCCTACGTGTTACCCACACTATGATGTCAGCCCTCAGGGGCAGGAGCTTTGTGCTGCTGCCTTTGGAAACCCCAATGCCTGGAACATCTTGGGAAGTGTAGCAGGGCTCAGAATATGTGTTGAATCAATCAATAAAAACCAAGTAACCTGGGTGCAGTGTCTCATGCCTGTAATCCTAGCACTTTGGGAGGCCAAGGCAAGTGGACTGCTTGAGCTCAGGAGTTCAAGACTAGCCTAAGCAAGAGCAAGACCCCTGTCTCTAAAAACCAGGTGTTGTGGCAGACACCTGTAGCCCCATCTACTGGGGAGACTGAGGCAAGAGGATCACTTGAAGCCAACAGTTTGAGGTTGCTGTGAGCTATGACACCATAGTACTCTACAGAGAGCAAAAAGTGAGACTTAATCTAAAAAAAAAAAGGTACCCTGATGTTAACTAATCAGTTATTTTCCTATTGCTCTGTTTCCCAGTTCCTAAAGTTACATGGAAAGTAACTTTAAAATGATAAATTCACCTCTTTTTTTTTTTAGGGTAGCAAATAGATTTTATTTAAGGAGAACAAAGATAAAGTTTAGAGCAATTTTAAGGAGAGTTGGAAGTGGGTCCCTTTCATAGAGGAGAAAAGGTAAGAGAGACCAATTCACTTTTTTTTGTCTCTACTTTCTTCAATACCTTTTGGCTTATAAAACCAAACTTCTCTGTTCAGCTATTTGGAACACTTCCTTTATGGAATGAAAGGTTGCTTGATTCTAGAATTGAAAATAAAGCTAATTAAGATATTTAAACTAACCTGTCTTTCTGTACTTCATGAGTGGAAAAAAACAAAACAAAACTAACCTACCAGTTTTGGCAACATGGTAAGACCCATCTCTCCAAAAACAATTTTTTTTTTTTTTTGAGACAGAGGCTCACTTCATCGCCCTCAGTAGAGTGCCCTGGCGTCACACAGCTCACAGCAACCTCCAACTTCTGGGCTTAGGGCGATTCTCTTGCCTCAGCCTCCCGAGTAGCTGGGACTACAGGCGCCCGACACAATGCCTGGCTATTTTTTTGTTGTAATTTGGCAGGGGCCGGGTTTGAACCCACCACCCTAAGTATATGGGGCTGGCACGCTACCCAGTGAGCCACAGGTGCCACCTCCCCAAATTTTTTTTTAAATTATCTAGGCATGGTGGCACATGCCTGTAGGGTCTATAGTCCCAGCTACTAAGGAGGCTGAGAATGGAGGATACCTTGAGCCCAGAAGTTCAAAACTGCACACTAACCTGAGCCACAGTGAGAATGTGCCTCAAAAAAA
>NW_003852500.1:5895507-5898186 GCF_000181295.1 Otolemur garnettii
GTCCCAGCTACTTGGGAGGCGGAGGCAGGAGACCCACTTGAGCCCAGGAGTTGGAGGTTGCTGTGAGCTGTGACGCCTCTCGAGTGTCTCGGGAAAAAAAAAAATTCAGATTAGGGATGTTAAACCTGTATGTGGAAAGCCCTGGAAAATAGCCTTCCAGGGAAAAGCACTCAATAAATGCAGGTTTGTGCACTATGTTAAGGAGACACAGAAAGGAGGGCATGTTTGAACAGACTACAACAGGTGATCAAGAAGAGACTTTCAAGGGCCCATGCCAGAAGGGGAGGCACATGAACAGAAAAGGTGCTTCCTAGGTGAGGCAGCTATTGAACTGGGCGGAGTGGAACAGCTCACAGTGGTCCATGGAGAGAGGATGAGAACTGGCATGTTGAGGTGGTGAGAAAGGACTGAAAAAGGAAGACGCAGAGGAACTAAGATGGGCTCTGTAGGGGAACTGGTCCATGTCCATGCCCTGGGGGAGGCATAACCCCAGGAGACACATATATCAATGGGTATCTCCATGTGACAGTGATTAGTTGTTGCCTGTGAGACCAGGTGGGTAACAGACTACCTTGAATGGGGAATTCTAACATGGACTGGGCATGGGGGTGGGAGGCTGGTGGCGACAGAAAGGTTTGTTTCAGGAGTTGTTAACTGTAGCTGCCCGCAGGAAATGAATGGGGTGTGCCCAAGTCTGGTCAATGAGGCTAGAGTAGTAGTTGGATGAGAAGGCCTGGCATAGTGGCTCATACCTATCATCCTAGTACTCTGGGAGGCCAAGGCGGGATTACCTGAGCTCAGGAATTGGAGACCAGCCTGAGCTAGAGTAAGAGCCCCGTCTCTAAAAATAGCCGGGCATTGCGGGGTGCACCTGTAGTCCCAGTTACTCGGGAGGCTGAGGCAAGGGGATCGCTTGAGCCCAACAGTTTGAGGTTGCAATGAGCTATGATACCATGGCACTCTACCCAGGGCAACAAAGTGAGACTATCACAAAAAAAAAAACAAAAAACAAAAACAAAAGTGGTTGGAATAGAATGCTCAGGGGACCGTGTGAGGTAGGGAAAAACACTGGAGCTCTCCCAGACGCGAAATGAAGACAAGTCAATGACATACATCTCCTGGCATTTTGCTTGTGAGAACCTTTCGTCTGCTCTCCTCTTGTACATGTCTTCATCCTCAACCTTCCAAACAGTCCCTAAAAGGGTGTTCTGAAATGCAAATCTAACAGTGTCTCTCGGTGGCTATATGTCTCCCCGGGGTGCAAGTCCCGCTGCCGGCCACGGGGGCACCCTCCACCCTGCCCGCTGAGATCACCCCCGGTGCGGTCCCTTCACGTCTGCTATCTCTCACAGCCCCTAGTGTCCTGGCTACTGATGACCATCACCACTGCGGCAGCACGGCAAGCCCTCGAATGGACAGAATGGATGAACTTCCCGAGTGAACACAGATCGGTAGACCACTGGGGAACGCAGACGACCGCAGGGAGTGGCTGAGCCAGCAAACAGGGCCCCGGGAGAACCATACACTTCCGGTGATTTGGAGCTGCCAGTCAGCGTGCTGCGGCACCGGAGCGCTTCCGCGGAGGAAAGTCCCGCCCACGCTTCCGGAGCCCTAGCTTCACAGGCGGCTTCCCTCGCCAGCCCGCCCGCCTCAACGGCGATCCTTGGTGCTGATTGGCTGGCAGCCACCACAGTCCTGCTCGGATTGGCTGTCTCCTGGCCCCTTGCGCGAGGAACGGGGAAGAGCAAAGCCATTTTGAAAAAGTCGTTTCTGTAGACCGAAGTCGGCCCAAGAGAGTCGGGCCTTCACTGTGGAGTCCTGATGGGCGTGACTGCCTCGCTGACCCTCCACGACGTTTCCATACCCAGGGTCTAGAGGGCGCTACACGAAGGCCCCCTTCCCAGCTCTACCCAACACACAGGGGTCAGCCTCCCTCCCGCGGAGACTGGGTCTGACCTTGCACACCTCTTACTCTCACACAGGCAGGCAAATGACCAGAGTCGGACTGCTCCCTCCCCAAGTTCCTCAGGAGAAATGAGCCCCGGATCTGGGTCCTGTGGCTGTAGCGGGTCGTGAGGAATCTGCAGAGAAACGAAAGTAGAGGGGGCAGGGGTCCAGGTGGGAGTGCAATAGTCTTCTTTGGGACAGATGGGAGGGGCTGCCTCTGGTGCTCTCTGGAGCTAGCTATTTTCCCTCCTCTACCAGATCCCTCAAAATTAATGTGACCAGACGTCTCGCTTTTTAACAATTTGTCCTGTCCTCCAGTGTTTTAAAAAAGTCCCGGTTTTTGGAAAGAATGCAAGACAATCTAGGGAAGGGCGGGACAAAGGGAAGGGAATATACGGTTTTCGGCTGCTGAGAAGGTTAATATAACTCCATTTGGGAATGAAGAGGTTAATGTAACTTCATTTGGAAATGAAAAGGCTAATGTAAACTCCCTACTCCCCTCCCCTCCTGGGCAAGGTCGCCCAGGTGGACCGGCGCCCTACTCCTTTGAGCTACAGATGCCGCCATATACATAATTTTTAAAAAATGTATTATATTTGTAAATTGTACTTATGTTGAAATTTTTAAAAAATTACAGTACTATTTTTGCATTTTTTTTTTTTGAGACAGAGCCTCAAGCTGTCCCCCTGGGTAGAGTGCTGTGGCATCACTGCTCACAGCAACCTCCAGCTC
>NW_003852500.1:5898921-5901848 GCF_000181295.1 Otolemur garnettii
TACACCTAAGGTGGCGGGTTCAAATCCCCAGCCCGGACCCGCCAAACAACAATGATCCCCCCCCCCCCCCCCAATCAATGGTGTCCCGTTTTACCAATGTTAAAATCTGGTCACCTTACTCAAAATAGATCACACACAGGCATGCTCAGCCTTCAGTACACATTTACAGAATTAATGCCTCCCAGGCCAGGATGTGAAAAAAGTTCATTAATCTCAAGATTCATTAGCACCATTAGCAGCACATACTCGGAATCAAATACAGGTCTTACTTGGTGTGTGTACTTGAGCAACCCTCTCCTGACTCCTTATCCATAAAATGGGAACCAAGACTGAGTCTACCTCCAATGTTTATGATGACTATGTCTGATTATGCTGCATGTACTTAGACGGCCTGCGGTGAGTGCACAGTTCACAGGGGCTGCTCTAGTTGGGAATGGCCTTGAGACAGTGAGTGCTTGCTTGGCTCATGAGTGCTTGCTTCCACAGCACAGATATTAAAACATTGGAACTATATAGAAAAGATTAGCATGGCCACGCCCAAGTCACAAACGAAAAAAAAAAAAGAAGAAGAAGAAAGAAAGGGGAAAAACAAAAGATCTGCAGCCCAGAAGAAAGGAGATCACCTTTAGCGAGATTATCTAGGAAACAGTTCCAGAAAAGAGAAAAGTCTTGCTCGAGGTCAAGCTGTGCTCTGGTGAGGAGCGTTTTAATCCATTTCCAGGCTCCTCAGCTGAGTCCTACTCCATCAGGCTATAGGGGAGAATAAGCACTAAGATACGGTGACCAGATGTCCGGCTTTTGGCAGGACAGTCCCAATCTTTAACAATTTGTCCTGTGTCCTGTGGTGTTTTAAAAAAAGTCCCAATTTTGGGAAAGAATGCACAAACGGGCAGGAGAACAGTAAGGAAATATACGGTTTTCAGCTGCCATGTGGCTATTTCGCCAGGATTTTTGTTAATCTTATAATATTAAACTGTAATAATAACAAATAATTGTTGAGAAGTGATTATCAAGAACTGCTTATCAAAGTTTGCATTGTTGTCAGGCCCCGCCCCGCCTCCCCAATGGTGTTCTGCTTTACCAATGTTAAAATCTGGTCTTAGATTTAAAAGATTTAAAGGTTTGAGATTTAAAACCTTACACTAAGAAAACAGATGTTTGTAGGAAGGGGACCCTGTAAGACCCAGTTGCCACCTTTGCTTTGGAAGGTGTCCAGGAAGAACCTCAGATGCATTTCTCCCAAAGGCCCAAGCATTTTTACCCCTGGCCCCAAATTGCTGCCCTCTTCAAGAGTCTTTCTCTCCTGTCTCTACTGACACTGTACAAGATAGGGAACAAACTGAGGCCGGGACAGAACCAGAGATTAGGAGTCCAGCTCACTGTGTAACTTCTGGAAACAATGATAGGTCACCACCCATCCACACTGTGTGCCCTGCCTGAGCACTGTCTGTTCCTCAGAGAGGCAGGGCACACACTCAATGGCCAGCAGCCTTCCACACTGGAAGTGATGCAGAGTCAGTGCCTGGGTTAATGAATTGATCATAGATATTAAACCCAGTATATGTAAGTAGCCATGAAATTGGGGGTAGAAAGCTTTAAAATCTTTGTATATTAAGAAGTGTTGGGCTCGGCGCCTATAGCTCAACTGGCTAAGGCGCCAGCCACGTACACCTAAGGTGGCGGGTTCAAATCCCCAGCCCGGACCCGCCAAACAACAATGATGGCTGCAACCAAAAAAAAATAGCCGGGCGTTGTGGCGGGCGCCTGTGGTCCCAGCTACTTGGGAGGCAGAGGCAGGAGACTTGCTTGAGCCCAGGAGTCGGAGGTTGCTGTGAGCTGTAATGCCACGGCACTCTACCCAGGGGGACAGCTTGAGGCTCTGTCTCAAAAAAAAAAAAAAAAAGAAGTGCTGGCGCTGCCGGAGGGAGTAGGGCAACCGGGAGAAAGATAATTCAAAGAACGCCTTAGGAAGAACACAGCTCATGAAAGCTCTGTTGAGTTATGGGAATAGATTCCTGGATACATCATTCACGAGTAAAATCCTGAAACCCACCACCTCCTACGGAAGCAGACCATGAAGAGAATCAACTACAGTCCACCCACACTTGTGAGCCTAAAGATTTGAGAAGACAGCAAGAAAAATGTTAATACAGTTTTCTCTCAAAATCAACCCCCTCCTCTCACTGTTCTAACCTTGCCTTTTAATGTACTAATCAGATTTATGTCTTTCAGAGATAATATCATCAAATCACAAACAGTGAAAAGGGTTCCAGCCCAGACCTGACTCTATTGTGGACCCCTGGATCACTGTTCATCTAAAGAAACCCTAACTATACTATCCCCTTCTGTGATAAAGGATTCCCTCATTCCAGCCTGAACAAGGGACCCCAGTTTTCTGGGCTTGGGCAATTTCATGGAGAGAATACACTAACATTTTACCCCAAGCTAGAAGAATCAACCTAAATTTCCATTTACTGTGAACCCTGGATCAACCTCCTCTGAGGAACCTCTAACTGCTTCCCCATATCACCATCCATCTTCAGCAGGCAGCAGGTTGGCGCCATCAGTACCTCTTTTCCCTAACAGCAGTTAGAGCTACTCAGAGAGGGAGGGTTGATACAGGATTCCACCTCTCAGGGCTAGACAGGGAGCCACTCATTCTCTAGGCCCAGGTGAGCTCAGAGGCCAGACCCCAATTTCCAGGCACAAGCAGATGGCCTTTTTTGGGACACACCCTCTGGGCTCTGACAAGTTGATGAACAAAGCAGCCTGTGATGGTTTTGGGGGTGGTTCCACCTTGGGTAGGAGCATACCCAACCGGCTAAGGCGCCGGCCGCGTACACCTAAGGTGGCGGGTTCGAATCCCCAGCCCGGACCCGCCAAACAACAATGATGGCTGCAACCAAAAAATGGCCAGGCGTTGTGGC
>NW_003852500.1:5902666-5903713 GCF_000181295.1 Otolemur garnettii
AAAGTCTCACTCTGTTACCCTGTCTCACTCTGACACCAGTGCTATGGTGTCATAGCTCACAGCAACCTCAAATTCTTGGACCCAATTGATCCTCTTGCCTCAGCCTCCCAAGTAGCTGGGATTACGGGTGCCTGCCACAACACCCACCTAGCTTTTCTTGTTTTAGTAGAGATGGGGTCTTGCTCTTATTTAGGCTGGTCTCCAACTCCTGAGCTCAGGCAATCCACCCACTTTGGCCTCCCAGAGTGCTAGTGTTACAGGTGTGAGCCACCACACCTGGCTCTGGTCATATTTATTATCTACAATATGGATAAGTTGGGTGAGAGGCACTGATACACACAGGAAATCAAACCTCAGCTGAGTGGGTGCAGGTCAAAACCTGGAGCAGCAAAAGGTATCAAGGAGAGAAAACTGTAGGATCCAGCTTCAACTCTTTCTTCCTCCTCAGAAGCCAGCATTACAAAGGATAGAAAGAACCTTGTGTGCAGGGAGCAGAGTCTGTGGCCCAGAGTGGAGCCTGACAATCAGTGTTCACACCTGGAATTTCCCTCTCTGCTCTCTCGTCACTGCCACCTGGCCTTCTCAGACTCCCCAAACAGACTTTCTTTCCCCTGTTGCTTTTCTTTTTTTCTTTTTTTTTAGAGACAGAGTCTCACTTTGTCACCCTTGGTGGAGTGCCATGGCGTCACAGCTCGCAGCAACCTCCAGCTCTTGGGCTTAGGTGATTCTCTTGCCTCAGCCTCCCGAGTAGCTGGGACTACAGTTTGGCCAGGGCCAGGTTTGAACCCACCACCCTCAGTATATGGGACTGACGCCCTACTCAATGAGCCACAGGTGCTGCCCCCTGTGTTGCTTTTCAAAGAACATAGATGTATCTTTAAAGGCATTAATTTTTCTGAGGACTGGTAATACAAACAAATAGGAATGATTTAAGACTGACCAGAGGGGCTCAGCGCCTGTGGCTCAAGTGGCTAAGGCACCAGCCACATCCACCTAAGGTAGCGGGTTCGAATACTATACTATCCCCTTCTGTGATAAAGGGTTCCC
>NW_003852500.1:5905985-5906972 GCF_000181295.1 Otolemur garnettii
TGTGTGTGTGTGTGTGTGTGTGTGGTTTGTTTGAGACAGAGTCTTACTCTGTCTCTGCCCTGGGTAGAGTGCAGTGGTGTATTACAACCTCAAACTCCTGGGCTCAAGCACTCCTCTTGTTTCAGCCTCCTGAGTATCTGGGACTACAAGCTCACATTGAGATGGCCAGCCTATTTGTTCTATTTTTGGTAGAGGGAGGCCTCTCTCTTGCTCTGACTGGTATTAGACTCCGGAGCACATGCAAGCCTCCTGCCTCAGCCTCCCAGAGTGCCAGGATGGCAGGTGTGAGCCACACATACCACCAGTATAAAGTTGTATTAAATTTTCCTAAACTTTGTCTGTCTGTCTGTCTATCTATCTATATGTATATATATAAAATATATATATAATATATATATTTTTTTATTTGATTACAGTTTTTGGCCAGGGCTGGGTTTGAACCTACCACCTCCGGCATATGGGGCCGGCACCCTACTCCTTGAGCCACAGGCACCACCCTATATATATGTATTTTTTGAGACAGAGTCTCAAGCTGTTGTCCTGGGTAGAGGACCATGACATCATCATTGCTCACAGCAACCTCCAACTCTTGGGCTCAGGCAATCATCTTGCCACAGTTTTTTCTATTTTTAGTAGAAACAAGGTCTCCCTTTTTGCAGGCTGATCTTGAACTCATGAGCTCAAGCAGTCTATCTGCCTCGGCCTCCCAGAGTGCTAGGTTTATAGGCACTAAGCACTGCGCCCAGCCAACTGTATCTATATAAATTATCCCAAATTTCTACACTTTTTTTTTTTTTAAGAAGAGTGGTAGAGTGCCATGGCATCATAGCTCACAGAAACCTCAAACTCCTGGGCTCAAGTGATCCTCCTGCCTCCGCCTCCCAAATGCCTGTGACTACAGGTACCTGCTACAAAGCCTGCCTATTTTTAGAGATAGAGTTTTGCTCTTGCTCAGGCCGGTCTCTGCTTCCCAGAGTACTAGGATTA
>NW_003852500.1:5907144-5908360 GCF_000181295.1 Otolemur garnettii
CCCAGCTATTTTTTTGTTGCAATTTGGCCAGGGCCAGGTTTGAATCTGCCACCCTCGGTATACGGGGCTGACGCCTTACCCACTGAGCCACAGGTGCGGCCCTATTTTTGTTGTTGTTGACATTGTTGTTTAGTAGGTCTGGGCTGGGTTCAAACCCATCAGCTCTGGTGCATGTGATTGGCCCCCTAACCACTGAACTATGGGTGCCAAGCCTGCTTTTTTGTTTGTTTTTTGAGACATAGTCTCACTCTGTCACTCTGGTTAGAGTGCAGTGGTGTCATAGCTCACAGCAACTTCAAACTCCTGGGCTCAAGCGATCCTCTGCCTCAGCCTCCCGAGTAACTGGGAGTAGAGGTGCCCACTACAACACCTGGATAATTGTTCTATCTTTATTTTATTTATTTATTTACTTGCTTATTTATTTTGAGACACAGTCTTACTTTGTCACCCTCGGTAGAGTGGTGTGGTGTCATAATCACAGCAACCTCCAACTCTTGGGCTCAAGCGATTTGCCTCAGCCTCCCGAGTAGGTGGGACTCACTCTTGCCCAGGCTGGTCTCCAACCTGTGAGCTCAGGGCAATCCACCTGCCTTGGTCTCCCAGAGTGCTAGGATTACGGACAAGAGCCATTGGACCCGGCCTGATTGTTCTATTTTTAGTAGAGACAGGGTTTTCCTCTTAGTCAGGTTGGTCTGGAACTCCTGAGTTCAAGGGTTCCTCCCATCTATGTCTCCCAGAGTGTGCTAGGATTATAGGAATGAGCCACTGCTCCTAGGCAGCAAAACCTTTACACCAGTGGTTCTCAACCTGTGGGTTGTGACCCACAGGAACTGTATTAAAGGGTCGCGGCATTAGGAAAATTGAGAACCACTGCTCTACACTTTGCAGCACTGACTTTGTCTGGGATTGCTTGAACCCAGGATTTCAGGACCAGCCCGAGCAATAGTGAGACCTCATCTCTAATAAAAATACAAAAATTAGCTGGGGATGGTGGCAGACACCTATAGTCCCAGATACTCAAGAGGCTAAGGCAGGAGGATCACTTGAGCCCAGGAGTATGAGGTGCTTTGAGCTAGGTGCAGGCCAGGGCACTCCAGTGTGGGCAACAGAGCAAGATTCTGTCTTTAAAAAATACCTTGGGGGGCTTGGCGCCTGTGGCTCAAGCTGCTAAGGTGCCAGCCACATACACCTAAGGTGGCGGGTTCGAATCCAGCCC
>NW_003852500.1:5909347-5910520 GCF_000181295.1 Otolemur garnettii
GGTTGCTGTGAGCTGTGATGCCAGAGCACTCTACTCTACTGAGGGCAACATAATGACACTGTCTCGAAATAAATAAATAAATAAATAAATAAATATGGCTGTCCTCTGCTTTTTTCCACTTAATAGTATGTCTGAGAGATATTTTAAAGTCAATACATGCAGAGTTGTCTCAATCTTCATACAGAGGTGGTTCCACTTTCTAGCCTCCTCCCCCATTGTTCCCTAGCCTACTTGCCCTGGTATGTGAGCTCAGGTAGAGATTAAGGACAATGCCCCTCTCTATTCCCCACTAGCTGTGGTGCTGGCAGGCCTCCCTCTGTCTGGGGGAGAGAGGTTTTCTATTCAGCCCAAACATCCCTCAGCCACTCAGTCACCAAGGAACACAACACTCAGTTTCCAACAACCCTCGCAGTGCTGTGCCTCAGCCCCCATCCTCCAATCTGGATACCTAGAATCCAGGTTGCTTGATTCTGTGCAGAAGTCTGATAAATCTAGAGGAACCACACAGAAGGTACCTTCAGGCTCATTCTCCCCTTCCTCACTCCCTGCAAAGTGCTGACACTTCCTAGGCCCCTCTCCTCAGACAGCTGCAGGCAGCACCTTCAGGTCTTACAGTCTCTCTTTTTTTCTTTTCTTTTTTTTTTTTGAGACAGAGTTCAAGCTGTCCCCCTGGGTAGAGTGCTGTAGCATCACAGCTCACAACAACCTCCAACTCCTGGGCTCAAGTGATTCTCCTGCCTCCGCCTCCCAAGTAGCTGGGATTACAGGCACCCGCCACAATGCCTGGCTATTTTCTGGTTGTAGTTGTCATTGTTGTTTAGCAGGCCTGGGCCAGGTTCAAACCCCCCAGCTTTGGTGTTATGTGGCCAGCACCCTAATCACCGAGCTACAGGCACCAAGCCGAGCATCTGGTATTTTAACTGTATCTATGACAGAAAGCTTTGTACATGAATAATCAACTCTAGATGATGGCACACAGGGTCATCTGACCCCACCAGGGCCTGTCCAGCAGTGCCCTGTGGATGAACGGTCACTTGGGATAACAGGGGCCAGCATCACAAGCAGTTACATCCTATTCTGGCTGTCCTATGCTTTTTTCCACTTAATAGTATGTCTGAGAGATATTTTAAAGTCAATACATGCAGAGTTGTCTCAATCTTCATACAGAGGTGG
>NW_003852500.1:5911008-5913229 GCF_000181295.1 Otolemur garnettii
ACAAGGTCTTATTCTGTGGCCTGGGCTGTGAGTGCAGCGGCATCATCAGCTCACAGCAATCTCAAATTCCTGGGCTCAAGTGATTCTCCTGCCTCAATCTCCTAAGTAGCTGGGACTATAGGCACATGCCTGGGCCTAGCTAATTTTTCTATTTTTTTATAGAGACAGGGCCTTCCTCTTGCTTATGCTGGTCTCAAATTCCTAAGCTCAAGCAATCCTCCTACCTTGACTTCTTAGAATGCTAGGATTACAGGCTAGGATTGCAGTCTCTTTGTTCTGACCCAAAGAAGATCCATCTGCCTAAATTCTTCATTGGCTTTCTTGGCCTGCCCAGATCAGAGACCACAATCCCTTGTCACTCATTTCCGTTTGCCTTTGGGACAAGGACAAGTTCCTTCGTTTGGAAAAGAAGAATTGGGGAGCAGAACAACAGAATGGAGACTCATTGGGGTCATCCAAAGGCCTCTGGTGGGTGAGTTTGGCTAGCATTGACAGTTAAGCAGCTGTCCTCTTCCTGGCATCCCTTGCTGTAGGGGAAAAGAGGAAGTCATAGCCACCAGTCCCCTGGGCTAAGTGGGTGTCAGGGCCTGGTCAGACAATGAACCATCCCAAAGGCCTCACATGGGCCCCCAGCTCTCTCTTACAATGAACACTCAGTCCAAGTAAAAGCAATGTGACCACTGAGGCCAGCCCCTGACCCTTCAGGTCCTTCACTGTCCCCAGGATGCCCCTACTGCAGCCCTGGAGCCCCCACTGCTAGCACAAGAGCCCAGAAAATCCCTGCTGCAGCACCTCTGGGCCCCTCTTTTTGGATCTAGGTAAGCTAACGAAGCTAATGCAAATTAAAAGGGCAATGATGGCTCGGCACATGTAGCACAGTGGTTATAGTGCCAGCCACATACACCAAGGGTGGTGGATTTGAACCTGGCCCAGGCTAGCCAAACAACTGCAAAAAAAAAAAAAAAAAATAGCTGGGTGTTATGGTGGGCATCTGTAGTCCCAGCTACTTGGGAAGCTAAGGCAAGACAATTGCTTAAGCCCAAGAGTTTGAGGTTGCTGTGAGCTGTGATGCCAGAGCACTCTACTCTACTGAGGGCAACATAATGACACTGTCTCGAAATAAATAAATAAATAAATAAATAAATAAATAAAAGGGCAATGAGATACCGTCTTACCCTGTCTGAATGGCCATTATTAACAAAATCAAGAAACAATAGCATTTGGTACAATATGGATATGATAAAAAGGAAGTGCTTATTTATTCGCTCTTGGTGGTAAATTAGTATACCTTCTATGAAAAGCAGTATGGAGAAACTTCAAAGAATGAGAGATAGACCTGCTGTTTGATCCAGCAATCCCACTGCTGGGTATCTAGCCAAAGGGAAAGATGTCATTATATCAAAAAGACACACTTGTATGTTTATTACAGCACAGTTCATGATTGCAGAGATATGGAATCAACCCAACTACCCATCACCAGTGCTGGTGCAGTGGCTCACGCCTCTAATCCTAGCACGTGGGAGGCCAAGATGGGTGGATTGCCTGAGCTCACAGGTTCGAGACAAGTCTGAGCCAGAGTGAGACCTTGTCTTGAAAAATAGCTGGGCGTGGTGGCACCTGTGGCTCAGTGAATGGGGCGCCAGCCCCTTATAAGGAGGGTGGCAGTTTGAACCTGGCTCTGACCAAACCGTAACAAAAAAATAGCTGAGTGTTCTGGCGGGTGCCTGTAGTCCCAGCTCCTCAGGAGGCTGAGGCAAGAGAATCCCCTAAGCCCAAGAGTTGGAGGTTGCTGTGAGCTGTGATGCCATAGCACTCTACCAAAGGCAACAAGGTGAAACTGTCTCTTAAAAAAAAGAATGAAATAATGTCTTTTGCAGCAATTTGGATGGAACTTGAACCCTTTATCCTAAGGAACCCATTTCATCCTATGTATGGACAAACAAATACCACATGTTTTCACTTATAAGTAGGAGCTAAAGAGTAGGTGTATATGCGCATATAGAGTGGTATCATGGACTTTGGAGACTCAGAGGGAGGAGGACGTGAGACGGGAGAGGTCAAAAATTACCTATTGGGTGTAATGTACACTACTTGGGTGACAGGTTCACTAAAAGCCTTGACTCCACTATTATACAATTCGCACATGTAAATAACAAAATATCATTTGTACCCCTTAAATCTATTGAAATAAAAAGAAAAAGAAAAAAGGAAATGACTCGGC
>NW_003852500.1:5913643-5917187 GCF_000181295.1 Otolemur garnettii
CCAGCTACTTGGGAGGCTGAGGCAGGAGACTCTCTTGAGCCCAGGAGTTGGAGGTTGCTGTGAGCTGTGATGTCACAGCACTCTACCCAGGGGGAAAGCTTGAGGCTCTGTCTCAAAAAAAAAAAAAAAGAAAGAAAAAAGGGAATAAGTTGAAAGCCTACCTCTTCCTCCCTGAAACCCATCTCCTCCTCCTTCAGGGGTTGGAGGCCCGGCCCACCTGGGTGTGGCAGGCAGGCTGTTTTTTAAGAGCTCAGAGGGGAGGGGCAGGGGCCAGAGTCTGGAGGAGTCTGACCAGTTCCCTCCAGCCTGCTGGTGTGTAGCCCTGGGCGGGACTACAGGGTTTAAAAAGTCAGAACCCACTTGCTTGGGTCATCCACAGCCCCAGGAGCCTCCTCAGACCTGCACTCAGGTGAGCCCTCAGGTGAGCAGGCGTCCACTTTAGGGCTGTCAGGTAGAGGGGTAGCGTAGGAGACCCGCCTGGGGTGAGGATCATTCCCCAGGATTCTGAATAACAAGAAACCTGTTTGGGGTTTGAGGACAGAAATATAGCTGCAGGGGCTGCCTGCAGGTGGGAGGCTGTCCATTTTCTGACCTGTCAAGTGGACGATGGGTCAGGGCTGGAGGAAATAGGAGCCTGCCTTGGAACACCAGGATGGTGGAAGGTAGAGAGAGACTGAGGGAGGCCTAGTCCAAGGCCCCTCACATTAACAGTCCCTCCTGCAAAAAGATCGTGTGTTTATTTGTGGGTTTATTTATTTTAACAGGCTTTTAGGGCTTATTTTTTGGGAGGCATCATTCTTAAGACTTATATATGTGGGCAGCGCCCATAGCTCCATGGGTAGGACTCCGGCCACATACATTGAGGTTGGTGGGTTCAAACTCAGCCCAGGTCAGCTAAAACAACAATGACAACTACAACAACAAAAAAATAGCTGGGCGCTGTGGTGGGGGCCCGTAGTCTCAGTTACTTGGGAGGCTGAGGCAAGAGAATCGCTTAAGCCCAAGAGTTTGAGGTTGCTGAGCTGTGACACCATAGCACACTACCCAAAGTTTTAAAACTCTGTCTCAAAAAAAAGATTAAGTAGTAGTAGTTTATTTAATCCCATCACTGTACCCCTGTGAGGTTACTTTTAGGGTTATCCTCATTTTATACAGGACACTGAAGCAGAGAGGTTGAGTAACCAGCTGAGTCACACAGCTGGTAAGTGGCTGAGAGTGGCGGCTGAGTTCAGCCAGCTGGCTCTGGATCTGTGAGCTTATTAAGCAGCCAGAGCTGGGTGCAACAGATAGAACAGTAGATATGTGGAAAGTGGGGAGGGGGCCCCTGATCTCAAAGACTCAGCCACCCCAGGGCCAACAAATGGGGTCATGGGTAGTTTCCACCTGAAGGAGAAAGGAGCAATGTGCCATTGCCTTGTGTTATCAGCCAATGGCAGTCTGTACTCTGAGAGTGGAATGTGGAGCAGCCTGGAGCAGGGTCCCAGTCAAGGGTGTGGCCCCTCACCCCAGGGCTGAGTGCTCCTTCTGCACCTTGGGTTTTTTTTTTTTTTTTTTTTTTTTTGAGACAGAGTCTCAAGCTGTCGCCCTGGGTAGAGTACTGTACATCACAGCTCACAGCAACCTCCAACTCCTGGGTTCAAGCGATTCTCCTGCCTCCACCTCCTGAGTAGCTGGGACTACAGGCGCCCGCCACAATGCCCAGCTATTTTTTGGTTGCAGCCAACATTGTTGTTTTAGCTGGCCCAGGCTGGATTCGAACCCGCCAGCTCAGGTGTATGTGGCTGGTGCCTTAGCCGCTTGAGCCACAGACTTTGACTTTCGTGGCAAAGACTGCTTGCTATCTGGAAGTTCAGCCTGGAGATGCCTGATCTGACCACTCCCAAGCCCAGATTTCCTAGAATAATACCCCAGGGCTTGATTACCCTTTTGTGTGGGATTAAATACCTGACTTTGGGCATCTGATTACACCCTCCAGTGAAATGGAGACAATGGTGTCTTCCTTTGGGAGGTGGGGTGGGGATTTTTACAAGGCTTCTATGGAACCTACTGTTCCCAGTACCGTTTTTTTTTTTTTTTTTTTTTTTGAGACCTAGCCTCACTCTGTTGCCTGAGGCTAGAGTACTGTATTGTCAGCCTGGCTCACAGCAACCTCAAACTCCTGATGGAGCAATCCTCCTGCCTTGACCTCTAAGAGTGCAAGGATTACAGCCTTGAGCTACTGCCAGGGCCCTAGGCTGAGTACTTAGGTATTAACTAAGTACTTAACTGGTATTACTGAGTACTTAACTGATATTAACTCAAGGCCCGTAACTCCTCTAGGCAGTTACTATTATCATCTCTAGAGAGAAAACAGAAAGTAGTCACTTTCCCAAGTTGGCTTGGTATCCCTAGCTCTCACCAAGGGGCTTTGATCCTATGAGCTGCGAGCCAGACCTAGACCTGGCAGACCCTACCCTCATCCTCTTCCCCTGCAGCCCCGCCCCTTAAGCTGCAACATGGAGAGAGTGACCTGGGCCCTTCTACTATTGGCAGGTGAGTCTTTCCCAACTCTCAGTACTCACCGCCATTCACCCCACTCATCAAAGCTACACAGCGTCTCCCAAAATGGGGTCTGGTATCCAATAAATGTATTTTCACTAAACGGCCAATTGTTAGAAATTATAGAAGTGAAGGGAATGTGATAGTACAGGTAAAATATGAATACTACAAAAATTGTCCCAGTAGTTCCTGGTCAATGGAACTGCGGAAAACATTAATAACTTGTGGCATGAAAAGGAAAAAAAGCACTCCCTGAGAAGTAACCACTCTGGCTGGAAGCTTCTCAGAGAGGGATACCAACAAATCATCCCAATGAGAACAAGGAAGAGCAGCAGGAAGCCTGAGAAACAGGCAGGGCTGGGAGTTGGGGTCCAAGGTCTCAGTTGAGACCAAGATCCTGGTGTTTTGGGGGGCTGCGGGAGACCTCAGGATCATCTCCCCAAGCTCACTGGGCTCCTTCAGGATCCCTCACTTAGATGTTGGCATCATGAATTTCTTTCTTTTTTTTTGAGACAGTCTCATATTGTCATCCCTGGTAGAGTGCTGTGGCATCATTGCTCACAGCAACCTCAGACTCTTGGGCTCAAGTGATTCTCTTGCCTCAACCTCCCAAGTAGCTGGGACTACAGGTGCCCACCACAATGACTGGCTATTTTTAGAGACGGGGGTCTCACTCTGGCTCAAGGTGGTCTTGAACTTGTGAGCTTAGGCAATCCTCCCTCCTTGGCCTTTCAGAGTGCTGGGATTACAAGCGTGAGCCACTATGCCCGGCCTAGCATCATGAAATTCTATCTTCTGGCTCGGTGCCTATAGCTCAACTGGCTAAGGCGCCAGCCATGTACACATAGGGTGGCGGGTTCAAATCCCCAGCCCGGACCTGCCAAACAACAATGACGGCTGCAACCAAAAAATAGCCGAGCGTTGTGGCGGGCGCCTGTGGTCCCAGCTACTTGGGAGGCGGAGGCAGGAGACCTGCTTGAGCCCAGGAGTTGGAGGTTGCTGTGAG
>NW_003852500.1:5918543-5920062 GCF_000181295.1 Otolemur garnettii
GAGGTAAGGGGCCCTAACCCCAGGCCTGGGGCCAGTGCAAGCTTACTCTGCAACCCCTTGCCCTCCAGACTGGGAAAGCCTGCAGCTGGGCGGGATGATCTTTGGAGGCCTCCTGTGCATCGCTGGGATTGCGCTGGCCCTGAGTGAGTGACAGGGCTGGCAGGACAGGGTGGGAAGAGGGAGTGCCCTGACCCCAGCTCTAGCCCTGCACAGATCCAGTCTCTTCTTCTCACAGGTGGCAAGTGCAAATGCAAGGGCAACCGGAAGCATAGGTAAGACGGGCCCTATTGGGTACAGCTCCTGCTGGGCAGACCTGTGTGGTGGTGGTGTGGAGGTGGGGAAGTCCTATGCCTTGAAGAATGAGGACAGCCTCCTGCCCACTCTGGACTTGCAGTGGAATTTGTCATTCATGGATAATCCACCCTAAAGGGCCCCAAATCAGGGAAAGATCTGACCCATGGTATTTTATGAAGTGTCCATGGCAGAATAGCAAGGAGATGTGCCCCCATGGGATGGGGCATCAGAGTTTGGGGAGGGGAAAAGATGATGCTGATCTGACACTGATCTGATGATGGCCTTTCTCTAGCCCCTTGCCTGAGAAAGCCACCCCACTCATCACTCCAGGTGAGTCAGGCTTCTGCAAGGCTGATTGGGGGTGTCTATAGGGGCTATATCTCTGATGACCTGCCCCTCACTTTCCACAGGCTCTGCCAGTACCTGTTGAGCACAGACCAGCCCCTGAGGGATACCTGGTATTGGCCCCCAGCCCCCTCTTCTCTGGGAGGCCTTATGGACTCTTTCTCCAAGGGCAGGCTGATAGGCTGCCTTCTGATTGTGAGGCTGTCCAAAGCTTATTTCCAGATTAAACTGGTCCCGTTGCTCCCTCCCATGGTCCTGTGACCATCTGTGCACTGCTGTTGATTTCTGTGGCTTCTCATGTGCTGGAAGCCAGCTCCTAGCAAAGCCTCATTTTGAGAATTTCCCTAGCACAGCCTTATATCAAAAGAACTTACAAGGCTAGGCACGGTGGTTCCCAGCTGCAATCCCAGCACTTTGGGAGGCAGAAGCAGGTAGATCGCCTGAGCTCACAAGTGTTTGAGCCCAGCCTGAGCTAGAGTGAGACCCTGTCTCTAAAAATAGCTGGAGGTTGTGGTGGTTGCCTGTAGTCCCAGCTACCCCGGAGGCTGAGGCAAGAGAATCACTTGAGCCCAAGAGTTTGAGGTTGCTGTGATCTATGATGCCACAGCACTCTACCCAGGGCTACAAAGTGAGGCTCTGTCTCAAAAAAAAAGACCTTACAGATCCTGGAGGTCCTGATTACCAGATATCTACCACAGGCATCCTGTAACCTATGGTGACCCCCAGCAGCTCACCCCCACTGAGATATCACCTCAGTGGGTGCTCTCACTGTGGTAGGACATTTCTTCATTGGTCTACCCCAGTAAAACCCAAATAACCCTGGGATCATTCCAAGGGCCCTCTTCCCCTTGCAAGTATCCTGTGAAAACCTACTATATCG
>NW_003852500.1:5920328-5922290 GCF_000181295.1 Otolemur garnettii
AAAAAAAAAAAGAAAAGAAAAGAAAACCTACTATATCCCAAGAAGCCCTTTGCTAACCAAAACCCTCCCACTTGTCTGGTGTCCTCCAATTGTGATCGTGCTCCAGGAAGGCCTCGCCGGCAGCGTCCCACTCCGAGGGGCGGGGTGTGTTAGTGCCTCCCACGCAGGTCTGTCCTGCTGTCTACCCTCAGGAACCCAGGCTGGAAAGAGCGGAGCTCACTGCGGGGTGCCGAGCTTGGAGGGGATGCCTCTAATAGTGTGGCCCCAAACCCTCCCTCTGGGTGTCAGGGTGGAGCCTCATCCCTGGACAAGTTCTGTGTGTACTAGACTTGGTTGGGGTCATCTGACTTACGGGCTGGGTCAGAGGACCGTGCAGGGGTCCTATGATGTGAAAAAGAGGGTCATGTCCTGGCTCCGGGCCTTTGGAACGGTTGATGTGGGGGGGGTGAGGGCAGGCCTCCAAGACCGGGTCCCAGTGAGACTCCCTCACTGCCCCGGGCGCCTCGGGACAGGATGCAGGATACGGAAAGGGGAGCGGTGGGGGTGGGGTGGGGTGGAGAGCCGGCGGCGCAACCATCCAAGCAGAAGGGACAGCAGGCCCAGGGGCACTGGAGCGGAGGAAAGTCAGCCTGGCTGGAATGCCAGCGATATGATCACGGCCACCAAGGAAGCGAATGGGGCGGGGCCCTGCGCAGCCGGCGGGAGGCGGCCTCTGTCCCTCACGAGCAGGGTGCAGAGTCCCTCTCGTCTCCTCGCTGGATGCAGGAGGACGCTGGCGTAATTGCCTTTGAACAAGTGGAAAAGGAGCTCTCCAAGAAAGCCATCTGGAGAGGCAGGCCCAGAACGCAGTGTGTGTGCTCCCCAAACTGCGGCCCATCCGAAGCTTTGCTGTCTGAAGTCCTACCAAACTACACCTTGCATGGCAGACCTGTCACTGATAACAATATGCGGCCTCCATTTCCGACCCGAGGCCCAGCTTGGGATCAGGTGTGTCCAATACATCAGCATGCATCTTTCTTGGCATGTCCTGGCCCTACTACATGGTGGGGACCTGTCACATGCAGTCCTGCCCTGCGCCCAGGATGCCAAAGGCTGCTTTCCTCTACATCTGCCCTGAACAGGTGCAGTAGCTCGGCTAGTCCCATGAGTGACCACTGCGGGGTGGGAGGCCCTACAGCACCTGCAGTATCTAGGCCTGTGTCCAGTTACAGGCTTGTCCCTTTGGCTGGATGGCCACAGCTCTTGTGGAGCCTGGGCTTACCACAGGAAGAAGGGAGGGACTGTGATGGGCTGCACCTGAGGGGGCAACACAAGGTAGGGAGGGTGTTAACTCCCTAGTAGGCTCTAGAGTTGGGCTGCTGGTTTCCAGGGGAAAAGAGCTCTTTCCTAGCCTGAAGAGTGAGTAGGTAGCCATGGGTGCGTGGGTCTCCCTCTAGGCTTCCCTTTGTAGGATCACTTGCAGTGACTCAGAGACCCCTGTGGAGGAGGGTAATGTCTGTCATAATTCCTTCCTATTACCATCCTCAGATGAGGGTCTGCTAGAGAGGAAGCCAGAGAAAGCAAACAGTAATTTCCTCTTAATTGAGCACTTATGTGATACACAGTCATAAACACTTCACACAAGTTAACCCAATTAATTTTCCCAGCAACCTGTGAGATGGAGAGGTCTATGATCCCCTCTGCATGTGACAGGGATTTAGGCACCCAGAGGTTCTCACAGGCTAACAGACTTCACTGACAGCCTCATACCTGGTGAGTCCCACTCCTGAGCCATATTTCTGAAGTACTGAGCTTGCTGACACCGCTTTCTGAGAAAGAGCCCAGTGACTATGCCTATTTGGTGACTATATATCCATCCTTTTTTCTGATGCAACCATTTTTCATGCTTATTACAGAAAATTTGAACATTGCAGAGACATCTTACTCAAAAGGCAACCAATTTTGTTTTCTTTTTTTTTTTTT
>NW_003852500.1:5926738-5928400 GCF_000181295.1 Otolemur garnettii
GCCACAATGCCTGGCTATTTTTTGGTTGCAGCTATGATTGTTGTTTGGCGGGCCCGGACTAGATTCGAACCCACCACCTTAGGTGTATGTGGCTGGCTTAGCCACTTGAGCCACAGATCCTGAGCCCCAGCTTTTTTTTTGTTGCAGTTTGACCTGGGCCTGGTTTGAACCCACCACCCTTGGTAAATGGGGCCGGCACCCTACCCACTGAGCCACAGGCGCCACCCTATGTTAAAGTGTATCATATAAATTGGGTCATTGACAGGCCAAGGAGAAAAAGCACTCAGGGCACATAACATTGCTCCAAGAATGCAATTTTCTGCAAGTCCAGAGACCGAAATTGCCTGTTGTAACCTGAAACCAGTTTTATCTAATAGTTGCTGAAACTACAGCAACCCAGAGACTAGTTCGAGCTTCTCACCAATCAGAGCTTGCCAACTCCCCAAACTTTACTAGTGCCAATGAAATTTCGAAACAGCATGTAACATTATTTTTGTTATAAAACTCCTAATTTTCTCTTTGTTCTTCAGACATACTGAAGGCCACTGGATCTGTCTGTATGCCTGGGAGTCTAAGGTTGGAATTTAGAGATTCATCTCTATATTTTATTTTGATTTTGACATTTAATACAATGTAAATGCTATGTAAATAGTTCATACACTGTATTGTTTAAAAAAGTTATTTTTTAAATTGCTGTATTGTTATTTTTATTGTTTTTCTCAAATATTTTTGATCTACAGTTGGTATGGATGGCCAACTGTACATACATAGGACTAGAAAGAAATTAATAAAACATTTATTATTTGCAAGTGACATGGTTTTGTATGGAGAAAATACAAAGAATCTACATTTACTGGATTGCTTGAGCTCAAGCTCAGGAGTTCAAGACCAGCCTGAGCAAGAGTGAGACCTCCACCTCTACTAAAAATAGAAAAATTAGCCAGGTGTTGTGGTGGGAGCTTGTGGTTCCAGCTACTTGGGAGGCTGAGATAGGAGGATTGCTTGAATCCAGGAGTTTGAGGTTGCTGTAAACTAGATAAATGTCATGGCACTCTAGCCTGGGTAACAGAGTGAGATTCTGTCTTGAAAAAAAAAAAAAACCTAGAATAAATACATGAATTTTAGCAATAGTATAAAGGTCAATATTAAAAAATCCATTTTTTGGCATGGCACCCACAGCTCAGTGTTTAGGGTGTCAGCTACATACACCAGGGATGACGGGTTTGAGCCTGGTCCAGGCCTACTAAACAACAACAACAAAAAGAACAGCCAGGCATGTGGTGGGTGCCTGTAGTCCCAGCTACTTGGGAGGCTGAGGTAAGAGAATAGCTTAAACCCAAGAGTTTGGGGTTGCTGTGAGCTGTGATGCCACAGCACTCTACTGAGGGCGACATAGTGAGACACTGTCTCAAAAAAAAAATTCATTTTTCAGTATTTCCATTCCCAGCGACAAACTCTCAACAAATGAAATAAAAGACATTTATATGTATAGTATGGAGTACTATTCAGCCATAAGAAAAGATGGAGACTACATCTTTCATGTTTACCTGGATGTTGCTGAAGCACATTTTTTGTTTTTTTTAGACAGAGCCTCAAGTTGTCCCCCAGGGTAGAGTGCTGTGGCATCACAGCTCACAGCAACCTCCAACTCCTGGGCTCAAG
>NW_003852500.1:5928634-5931364 GCF_000181295.1 Otolemur garnettii
TTTTTTTTTTCCCTTCCCCTATTTTTTCTGTTGTAGATCAAAGTCTCATTTATTGCCATGGCATCACACAGTTCACAGCAACCTCCAACTCCTGGGCTTAGGCCATCCTCTTGCCTCAGCCTCCCGAGTAACTGGGACTACAGGTGCCTGCCACAATGCCTGGCTATTTTTTTGTTGCAGTTTGGCTGGGTTGGGTTTGAACCGGCCACCCTTGGTATATGGGGCCGGTGCCCTACTCACTGAGCCACAGGCACTGCCCAGCACATTCTTCTTAGTAAAGTATTTCAAGAAGGGAAAAAGGTATCCAATGTATTCACTACTATTATGAAACCAATATATAAACAACTACACACCCACAGGGAAATACAGTCTAGCCAGGGGAAGGGCAGAGGCAGGAGAACGACTGGTGGGATTTTACCTTATGTGCACAATGTGAGGGTGTTCAGCATGCCTCATGGGTGAAGGGCTCAAGTACAACTTGAACTTTACCTAGTATTTCTTTTTGGTTTTTTGTTTGTTTGTTTGTTTTTGCAGTTTTTGGCCGGGGCTTGGTTTGAATCTACTACCTCTGGCATGTGGGGCCAGCACCCTACCTCTTTGAGCCACAGGCACCACTCACAGGCTGTGAGCTGTGGTGCCATAGTACTCTACCCAGGGGGATGGCTTGAGGCTCTGTCTCAAAAAATAAATAAATAAGACACTATTTAAAATATAAATACCTAGGAACAAACCAAATGAAGTATTTGAAAGAATTTTTACACAAAAAACTAAAAACAAAGCTGAGGTGCCTTGAAGCTTGCTGCCTCTGTGAGCATGAAGATCATGACTGTGGTCTATAGGGGGCTGGATCTCCCTGCTCTGGGTTGGTCTTTGCTGAGTACCCAGAACTTGCTTTTTGAATGGTAACTTACTCTGTCCTGCAGAAGATGGGGCCTTGATTCATAGTACTCAGGGTTTGGGCTATGAATGATTATTGAGACTTGTCAGAGACACCAGATGTAATCACTTATGAATACAGGTCCCTCTATACTGGGGCCTGTGCTGTCATTTGTAACAGATGGCAGAGCAGTTGGCAGAACCCTTGTAGTCTTCTTCTTTTTTTTTTTTTTTGAGACAGAGCCTCAAGCTATCCCCTGGATAGAGTGCTGGTGGCATCACAGCTCACAGCAACCTCCAACTCCTGGGCTCAAGCGAGTCTCCTGCCTCAGCCTCCCAAGTAGCTGGGACCACAGGCGCCCGCCACAATGCCCAGCTATTTTTTGGTTGCAGCCATCATTGTTGTTTGGCGGGCCCGCGCTGGATTCAAACCTGCCACCTTTGGTGTATGTGGCTGGTGCCTCAGCCACGTGAGCCACAGGCACCGAGCCAAAAAAAACTCTAATTCTTGAGCTCAAGCAATTCTCTTTCCTGAGCCTCCCAAGTAGCTGGGACTATAGGTGCCCATCACAATGCCCGGCTATTTTTAGAGATGGGGTCTCGCTCTGGCTGGTTCTGAACCTCTGAGCTCAGGCAATCCACCGGTCTCACCTCCCAGAGTGCTGGGATTACAGGCGTGAGCCACCCCGCCCAGCCCTGTTTTTTTTCTATTTTTAGTAGAGATGGGGTTTCATTCTTGCTCAGGCTAGTCTCGAACTCCTGAGCTCAAGCAATCCACCTGTCTTGGCTTCCCAGAGTGCTAGGATTACAGGTGTGAGACACTGTACCCAGCTAGGAGTAGTATTTTCAAGTGTGAAAGAAAGTTTCTCTAAAATCCCAAAACTTCTACCTACCAAAAATTAGGCATCTTTCTTAGTGATATGAATTATAAGATGTGATGGGTCTGGGGTAGGTGTGGTGGCTAACACCTGTAATCCCAGCACTCTGGAAGGCATTAGGTGGTGGATTACTTGAGCTCAGGAGTTCAAAACCAGCCTGAGCAAGAGCAAGACCCCACCTGTACTAAAAGGAGAAAAATTAGCCAGGTGTTGTGGCAGGTGTCTATGGTCCCAGCTACTTGGGAAGCTGAGGCAAGAGGATCACTTGAGCCCAAGAGTCTGAGGTTGCTGTCAGCTACGAAGACACCACAGCACTCTATCCTGAGTGACAGAGTGGGACTGTGTCTCGAAAAAAAAAAAAAGTGGTGGTTCTGATGGTAGTGAGTTATACTTATTAATATTAGTGGCTGGTTAGAAGGTATTATCTTGAGATTGATTGTTCAGTTACAGATGGAACTTCCCCCTTCTCACTTCTGCACTTAACTAGTCTTTAGAAAGAAAACAAAATCTTTTCAACATTAGTGTCATTGAAATTGGTATGTGTATACCCCTCTACCACTGCTAAATTTGACTAGTATTTAAATAAATAATTAATAATTTTTTAAAAAGTTGCAAGATGCAATATTTTGACCTTTACCTTGGAGGAAATTCACCACTTAGGCCCACCATGTGGCCTGGTTCCTACCAGGCTACAGACTGCTACCAGTCTGTAATAGGAGGTGGGGTGGCGGGGAAAAGTGGGTTGATGATTACAGCTATAAAGAGTCAGCTAGTATGGCTTGGGGCCTGTAGCTTAAGCGTCTAATGCACCACATACATACACCAGAGCTGGCGGGTTCGAATCCAGCCCAGGCCTGCCAAACAACAATGACAACAACAACCAAAAAATAGCCAGACGTTATGGTGGGTGCCTGTAGTCCCAGCTACTTGGGAGGCTGAGGCAAGAGCATCGCTTAAAACCCAGGAGTTGGAGGTT
>NW_003852500.1:5932366-5934340 GCF_000181295.1 Otolemur garnettii
AAAAAAAAAAAAAAAAAAAAAAGGACGGCGCCCATGGCTCAAAGGAGTAGAGCACTGGCCCCATATACCGGAGGTGGAGGGTTCAAACCCAGCCCCAGCCCCAAAAAAAAGACTGCGGAAAAAAAGCAGGCAGCAGATTAGGCCCACAGGCCCTGGCTTGCTGGCCCTTGTATGACTATAGACCCCAAACACTCTTCCTGACTCTAGCACACGTCTTCTTAAGGCATCCAGAGTCCTTGCTACTCCCTGGCCTCAACCACCAATTTAGTGGTCATTGCCAAGTCATCAATGTCTCTTCAGACTATAACAAACATCAGAAGTTAACAGAATCTTGGAGAAAGGGAATGTGTTTTGTTGTCTGAGATGGTAAAATGTTTAACCTACTTAATGCTGATGGAAAATGATGATTCACTAGGTTAACAGCTTCCAAAATGTCAGAGGCTTGTTTATCTATACTGGAAGAGCTACAGCTGTGATCAGGGTGATGACCTGGTTATGTTCCTGGTCATTTGCTATCACTGCTGAGATCCATCTGGTTTTTTGTTGGAGCTGGACAGGCAAATTAAAAGGGCATATACTTGCCTTTTTTTGTCCCCATTAATGGCCCTAACCTGATGACACCACATCATCTTGTTGCCTTGGAGGGGAAGTACCATTTGAGTGGTCCCTCTTGGCCTTCTGTACCCTTTGTCTTACTTCACAAAGCCAGGACCCAGTGTGGGTTTACTGGCCCAAGGCACCCCTTCCCACTCATTCAAGAAGATAATCTAAAGCTCTGCATACTGTTTTCATCCATGGTGAGATAAACTTGGCCTCAGACTCTGCTTTGTCACCTGACCTTCCCTTCTATGCTCCCACTGTTAATAGATGGGGTGTGATGGCATTTAAGGTCCCCTGGTATCACACCACTCATATCATATATCTGACACCCCTCAAGGAAACTAGTCATTCCCTCTCTCCTGGTGCTGGGTTTTGGGAGGTTCATGGCTTACACAATTATAATAATGCCAGGCATTCCCTCAACTTCAACTGATGGCTTCTGAAACTTGGTTCTGTTCTGGTAATAAATAGATCAAGATCCTAATGGTCAATAAAAATGGCCAATACGGCTGGGTACAGTGGCTCACACGAGTAATCCTAGCACTCTCGGAGGCCAAGGTGGTTGGATTGCTTGTTTGAGGTCACAAGTTCAAGAGTAGCCTGTGCAAAAGCGAGACCCTGTTTCTAATAAAAATAGAAAATCTGAAGGAAAAGGATTGCTTGAGCCTAAAAGGTTTGAGGTTGCTGTGAGCTATGATGACACCACAGCACTCTACCTAGGGGGACAGTCTAAAAATACATTTTAAAAAATGAAAAATGGCCAACATCAGCTTTCTGCTACCAGTTTGCTTTTTGGTTAAACCAAGCAATACTCTTGTTTCTGTCTTACTGGCCTTTGTCACAGACGCTCCCTGCTGTCCACTCTAGTGTAGCGATCTGATGATCACTACCTGATGCCTCATCTTCCAGAATCTTTTCCTCCTTGTTTTTCTCCTATTTCTAACCACAGCTGGAGGAGAGGGGAGCTTCCATTAAGCTACTCAAATGCTGGTGAACATTCTAAGGACCTTCCAGGCAGAAGTCTTAGCTTGGTTTTTTTCTGGCTATCCTGAATCATCCTCCTGTGGGGCAGATGATTTTTTTCTTTTTTTTTTTTTTGAGATAAGAGTCTCACTTAATTGCCCTTGGAAGAGTGCTGTGGCATCACACAGCTCACAGCAACCTCAAACTCTTGGGCTTAAGCTCTCTTGCCTTAGCCTCCGAAGTAGTTGGGACTACAGGCGCCCACCACAACACCCAGATATTTTTTGTTGCATTTGTTTAGCTGGACCCAGGCTGGGCTTGAACCTGCCACCCTTGGTGTATGTGGCTGGCGCTGTAACCACTGTGCAACAGGCACTGAGCCAAGGGGCAGATGATTTTTTTTTTTTTTTT
>NW_003852500.1:5937755-5938989 GCF_000181295.1 Otolemur garnettii
CTTTAGCATGGTCTTTACAACCATGTGTCCCACTGTTGCAGGTTCAGAGATTTTGGGTCATCTAGCACACTAACCCCATTACCATCCTGGAACCTAGAGCTTCCACCTTTCACACATGCACCCCAGATCTAGTGGATTTCTATAGAGTAGTGAAGATGTGTTTGGGGACCCCACTGTCCTGTGAAATCTAAGTCTTAGCTTCATTGACACCCCATTCTCCACCATGAGAGCCCAGTTACCAAAGCTCACAGCTTGAACTCCACCTGGGTTTCTCTAGTCTCCACCACAACCTGCGGGCCTGTGCTTCCCTACAGGCTGCTATTGCTTGACTATGGCTGGGCTAAGGAATAAACCTAGAAGAGCAGTTCTTGCCATCCTCCCAGTACATCTTTCTTGTGTCACTGCAGCTTGGCATTCCTTAGTGATGCTGCTGCTGCGTCAAGCCACCTGAAGATGTGGAAAGGCAGGCAAGTAGCAACAGCCTGTGAAACCCAATGAAGCTTGTCTCCCCACAGAGGTCTCATTTTCAATAAAACCTTAGGGGGTTAACCATTTCTTTAAAAGTGGAGGATACTAGATTATCCCTAAATTGGTAAAATTAGAATTCTAGGTTCCATTATATAGTAAAGTAGAAAAACAAAGGTGAGAGAATTACAATGGTAGAATGGGGTAGATACCCCATTCACATTTGAAAATCTTTTTGGCATTTAGTGTTATGTCCTAAAATGGATTGTGTGCAGAACTGCCTACAGTTTAGACATTGTTTTCCACTGTTAGGTGGCTAGAAATATTTGAGTAGCAACAGTTCAAATTTAAGACCAGATCAGCATGTTTTCTAAATACTAGAAACATAGTTAATGGCCTTATAATGTAGCAGTCAAAACCAAAGTGCCTTAGCTAAAAAATAAGAGTCTAAGTCAAGGAAAGGGTTACCAAGAAGCTATGAATGGCTTCAGACCACACAGTGTGTACAAATCACAGGTGGCTTGGCTGGGGCTGCATTTGTCTATTTCACACTTCCCAGGATGTGTGTTTCTAGTCACCATTTCCACCATTCACATAGTTAACATTTTTATTAAACTTTTATTTAGCCTCATTGTAAGAATATAAGGGAGATCATAGATTTGATGTACGAAATTATTAAATTCACACTAATATACATCAAGATTAAAATGATTTCTTTTCAACCACCCAGTCATTTTGCTACCTTTTGCTGAGTAATCTTGTGCCAGTC
>NW_003852500.1:5941203-5942466 GCF_000181295.1 Otolemur garnettii
AAAAAAAAAAAAAAGATTCATTCATCCCAGGTCATTCAAAGATAAAGTAAAACCAGTATCATTCAGATTGCACAGTAGTTATAGGGGCCTTAAACAGACAAGCAAATAGAATAAAGAGTACAATACAGAGAGCAAAATGTGCTCTGCAGGTTTTGGTTAGGAACATCATTCTCTTTTCTTCCCTTCTAAAACCCGTAATAATTGGCCACTAGAATTTTTTTTTTTTTTGTAGTTTTTGGCTGGGGCTGGGTTCGAGCCCATCACCTCCAGCATATGGGGCCAGCGCCCTACTCCTTAAGCCACAGGCACTGCCCTTTGGCCACTAGAATTTATAAGAGAATGAATTCAGAACCAATATTCAGAAGAGTAAGAATTTCTCAGAACTGGAGAACAAAAGGGGATTTATTATTCTTTTTTGTTGTTGTTGCTGTTTTTGACTGGGGCTGGGTTTGAACCCGCCACCTCCAGTATATGGGGCCTCCAGTATATGGGGCCAGCGCCCGACTCCTTGAGCCACAGGCACCACCCTAAAAGGGGATTTATTATTCTATCAATCAAGACAGGAAGATATATAAAGTTGGTTCCTTGAACATAGAGGAATCTTAGTTTTAGTCAGGTTAGAACTAGCAAACTTTCTTTTTAGATTTATATTTATTCCAGATACTTGTCAGGAGGAACCACTGTAAGAGTTTTTTTGGTACAGAGTCTTGCTTTATCGCCCTCAGTAGAGTGCTGTGGTATCACACAGCTCATGGCAACCTCCAACTCCTGGGCTTAGGTGATTCTCCTGCCTCAGCCTCCCAAGTAGCTGGGACTACAGGCACCTGCCCCAGTCCCCAGCTATTTTTTGGTTGCAGGTCAGCCGGGGCTTGGTTTGAACCCACCACCACACCCTCGGTATACCATCCGGTGCCCTACCCATTGAGGCACAGGTGCTGCCCTGTAAGAGTTCTTCTGCCAGTCTCTTCCTCACCTGTGGGCCCTACATTTAACTAATTTGTGTGTTTGTGCTGGGATACCATATATGTAAAAATAAGAGATGAACACAGCCTATCGATGATTGCTGTGTTCATCCCTTATCAATAAGGCTGCCAGGAAACAAGACAAGAATGACTTCTAGAGTCAAAGGAGGTATCATTTAATTCAAATGAAACACTAGTTTTTTTTTGTGTAGGAAAGGTCTTTATTGGTGGGGGAGGGAGGCTGCGGAGCAGCACCAGGGAGGAGAGAAAAAGAGGGGAGAGATATGAGGAGAGAGTGGGG
>NW_003852500.1:5943299-5949133 GCF_000181295.1 Otolemur garnettii
AAAAAAAAAAAAAAAAGGTAATTGTTACCATATAGATACTATTTTTTTTTTCTTTTTTGCAGTTTTTGGCTGGGGCTGGGTTTGAACCCACCACCTCCAGCATATATGGGGCTGGTGCCCTACCCTTTTGAGCCATAGGCGCCACCCAATTGTTATCATATACAGAAAGATTAAAGTGCTCCTTAAATGTAATCTTAGCACTCTGGGAGGCTGAGGCAGCAGAATCACTTAAGCCCCGGTAGTTCAAGACCAGCCTGAGCAAGAGATCCTATCTCTAAAAATAGGGGGGCATTAAGGCAGGCAGCTGTAGTCCCAACCACTTGGGAGGCTGAGGCAAGACAATCACCTGAGCCCAAGAGTTTGAGGTTGTTGTGTGCTATGATGTCACGGCACTGTACCAAGGGTGACAAACAAAAAACCTCCCCCTGTAGTCATAGTGTAAGAGCACAAGTGAAACCGAACTATGTATAACCTGAAAGCATCATCAAGACCTAATACTGGGAATTTATGATTATGTAGTTACTTTGAAAATGTCAACCTTGATGATCAGAGTGGCATGGGGTAAGGCTATAGGGAGAAGAGTCAAAGGAGGAGGGACTAACCCGCACTGCTCATGCCCCTTCCCCCCCCCCAAAATGTTATTAATGCTGATTGTGCACACTACTTGAATAAACTTTAGGTTTCACCACCAAGTTACAAAGTTTTGAGAAGGTAACAGTGAAAACACAAGCACACTCTTTTCCACTCCTGAAGGCTGCAACTAGCACAGGCACTTATTGGGCCCTGCCTCCCCAGACCTTATCTAAAACCCCAGCGACTCAGCCCACAGACAAGCAAATAGTGCTAGCAGTTCAAGATCTCCTTCTTGCCACACCGGGGCAAGTTTTCTTTGTGTGTCTCAGGTGATGAGTTAGGCAAGGAGAGGAGGCTCTTTTAGGCACTGCCTGTCCTATTGTCTTTGACCCATCCCAACATACTCCTGACTTGTGGAAGAATCTGAAGGCTTAAATTTGTTCCCAGTCTTATAAATAATCATCCTTCAATCCATGAATATAATCCCTAACCCCCTACCATCTCCCCTGGACCCCTAGCTCCCATCAGCCTCCCTATGCACTGCTGTTACCAGTGATACCCTCCTACCCACCCCCCTCCAGTCTAAAGGCAAATTGCAAGATTCCTGCTCTGGAATGACATACTCCTGCCTCCCTTACAATTGCTATCCTCCTTGAGAGAGCCCTCAGCTTCCTTACTCACAGCTCCCTTTTTGTCCTCTTTCTTCCTGGCACAGCTTAGACCTCATTTATCACTTCAGTCCTTCCTCACAATATACAAACTCTTACACATTTCTTCCTTTATTGTATGTGTATGTACCCAGTAAAACCAGAGCCCTGGCTCAGTGCCTGTGGCTCAAGCGGCTAGGGTGCCAGCCACATACACCTAAGGTGGCGGGTTCGAATCCCCAGCCCGGGCCCGCCAAACAACAATGATGGCTGCAACCAAAAAATGGCCGGGCGTTGTGGCGGGCGCCTGTAGTCCCAGCTACTTGGGAGGCTGAGGTAGGAGACTTGCTTGAGCCCAGGAGTTGGAGGTTGCTGTGAGCATTGATGCGACGGCACTCTACCCAGGGGGATAGCTTGAGGCTCCGTCTCAAAAAAAGAAACAAAAAAACCCCCCAGAGCCCTAAAGATTCTAAATGTCTGACTGTTCCATGGCTGTACTGCTCAGCTGCACACAGCCAGACAAAACTGAGTCTCTTGATCAGGGTTTCTAAGTCTCAGGACCGCTGCCTTTTGGAATCAGACAGTTATTTGTTGTGCAGGGGAAAGCCCATGCACTGTAGAATGTTTCTACCCACTAGGTGCCAATAGCAGTTCTCATTTAAGTTGTAACAACCAAATGTTTTTAGATGTTTCCAAGGGTCTATCTATCTAGAGCTGCCCTCAGTTGGAACCTCTTGTAGATAGATATTCAGGGTCACCAACTTTAGGGTAGGCCCCTCAATACCTCCTACAGTCATACCACAAATTCCCGCTCACCCAAAATACAGGGTGGCCTTATGTAGTCCCACCTCCTCTTACTCTCAAGCATCTTCCACTTGCAAAATAGGGACCTACTGAAGGTCCCTCAGAATTTAAAAACAAGAGGCCTGTCATGGCTAAGATCACTCTCAACAGCTCTGCTCTTCGTTCTAACATCACGCACGCTACATAAATCTTTTATTCTTTCCACTTTCCATTAAACACTGTCTTCCTTGTAATTAAACATGCTCAGTTCTAACCAATCACATAATATATACCCTTCCCCATGCCAACTTTGTATTCAGATACTTGCTGATTGGCTTTTTCCTTCAATAAAATCTTGTCAAAGAGAATCTACTCCGCCAGCCCCACCCCATCCCACCATGAGGGCAGGATCCCACACTGCCAAGGATCTGCATAGGAAGGAGACAACCAAGCACTTTCTTACCTTTGTCTTAATTGTTCCCACAGCAGGATTTAACAATTTCTTCCTGGAAACCCTTTCCCCTTCACTCCTATGATGTAACTCTTTAGGGCAGGGGTGTCCAACCTTTTGGCTTCTCTGGGCCACATTGGAAGGAGAGTTGTCTTGGGCAACACATTAAATACACAAAACACTAACAAAAGCTGATGAGCAAAAAAAAAAAACCACAAAACCAGTCCGTGCATAATTTCCTTGATATTCGTTGCCAAAGATGAGCAAAAAGAATTCTCATAATACTCCTAACTCCTAATTATGCGGGGAGTGTTTCAACATCATCGAGCAGGTCCCAAGTTTGTAATCACTAACACAGAAAATGTACATATCTAAGTAGTAAAATGTCTTTTTGGAGGGATATTTTTAACTATAAAAAAAGGGAACTTAAAATTAGTGGGATATTTGACATTGTATTCGAGAAACTAATGCATCAATATCTGGTTCAATGGAAGTAGTTGCAATTCTCAGTGAGTTCTCAAGGTGCTCATCAGATATTTTGGTTCTAATTTTACTCTTCATGTGTTTCATTCTTGAAAATAGCTGCTTGCAAATGTAGGTACTGCCAAAAAGCGACGACATGAATAAAGCATGATTGTGAAGCAAGGGATATTTGTCTCTGGGAAGACAGGACCTATAGAAGTCCAGTAAAGAGACTCGGTCAAATTTTTCTTTAAGTTGAACGTCAGACTGAAGCCCTATGCATTCCATTTGGAAACTGGCAGGCAACGCATTTATATCAACTGAAAATGGAGTCGCAAATGCACCAAAATAGTGATTATTTTCATGGAAATCTTGAAATCTGCTTTCAAATTCTTGTATCAAATTGAAAAGCAAGGCTGCATATTTTTCACCTTTCACAGGACTATGTTTAGCCAACGTATCAAAATGCATAAAATTGTTTGCCTTAATTTCAGCTTGCCATAACTTCAGTTTCATTAGGAATACTGTTATGGCATGAAACGGTGTATTGATAAGCTGGTTTTCACCTTGAAGGCAGATGTTTAACTCATTTAAATGAGTGCTTAAATCCACTAAAAATGCTAAATCTGTAAGCCAATTTTTATCATCCAGTTCTGGCACAAATTTGGTTTTTGATATCATGAATGACTTAATAACATGTCGCAAATCATAAAATCTTTTCAATATTTGGCCTTGACTTAGCCATCTTACTTCTGAAAAGTAAATGGTGTCGCCATAGTCAGCATCAATACTTTCAAGGAATTCCTGGAAATGGTGGTGATTCAATCCTTGGGCCCTTATGAAATTCACAGTTTTGATGATGATCTGCATGACGTTATCCATTTTTAAAGCTTTTGCACATAAATTTTCTTGATGTACTATGCAATGATACTTCATCAAACTTGAATTTTGGGCAGTAATTGCATCGTCTTCTATTAATTTTACAAGTCCTTGTCTTTTGTCTACCATTGCCGGGGAGCCATCAGTAACAATACCAGATATGTTGACAAGAGACAAAGAAAACCGCTTTAACATATTTTTTACTGCTTCATATAAATCTCTTGATGTAGTTCTGTCTTTTAATGGCACTAAAGAAGCCATTTCTTCAGTGACATTATACTGATCATCAATACCTCTGATAAAAATGGCAAGCTGAGCTGTATTTGTAGCATCAGTGCTGTCATCCATTGCCAAAGCATAAAATTTAAAATTAGCAGCTTTACTCTCCAAACTTCTTGCGATAGATCTTCCGATTTCTTTAATTCGCCTGGCTATGGTCTGGCGAGACAAACTGATTTTAGAAATGTCTCCTTTTTTTTCAGGGCAAATTATATCTGCCATGCTTTCCATACACTGCTTAATAAACTCACCATCAGTAAATGGTTTTGATTTTTTTGCTATTAAATATGCTACCACATAACTAGCTTTCACGATGGAATCTGTCTGAGTTGTAACTTTAAAAAACTTTTGTTGAGAAGACAGATTTTTTTTCAGTTCTGCTATTTTGTCTTTACGATACAATCCTTCATATGCATCAAATTTAGAAGCATGCTTTTGCATGTAATGCCTTTTCAAATCACAGTCTTTGAACACTTGCAAGAATTCCCTACAAATTAAGCAGAGTGCCTTATTATTTGCCTCAATAAAAAAGTAGTCATCTGTCCACTTTTCATTGAAAAAACTTGCTTCATCTGTCATTTTTCTTTTGGGGGCTTCTGTTTTCTTTTGAGATGTAGAAGCCATGCTGGGATTAAAAAAATAATAATAGATAAGGGATACGACGTTGTCGTCTACAAAGTTCACGCTTGAGAACCGCGCAATTGTTCCACCAAAAAAATAAATAAATAAAAAATAAAAAAAATTAAAAAAAATCTCATATTCTAAGTAAATTTATGATTTTGTGTTGGGCTGCATGGGACCTTGTGGGTTGGACACCCCTGCTTTAGGGATTCCTGCTAATTTCTTGACACTCTTCAGTCTGTTGAGTCCTTCCTCAGACATTAATGGTAGAGCTTCACTGGGCCTATGCCCCATTCTCTTCTATGGGGCCCTATCTGATGCTTGAGTTTCCATAATCATCTCACTGAAACCCAGACTGGCATACATAATTCCACTTCATAGCGCCACCTCCACACCACAAACCACCTTGGCATTTTTCTTCAACTGTATCCCCCCAGCACCAACTGCCTCACCTGTCCAGAAGGAAGCTGAAGTAATCCTTGAACCACTTTGCCCAAGCCTTCAAATGCAATCAATTCATCAACTTCCTTAGGTGATCCCATTCTCTAAGGGACTCTCATCCCTAAATCCTATCATATCCTAGATTTTCCAACAATGGTTTCAGTTCTACACTGACAGTTCTTTCCTCTTATCAAACTGTCATTTTATTTCTGCATTTTGCTTACACACCTCCCTACTTCTAGTACCTATGAATGATCTACTCAAACCTAGCCTTATCTCATTTTATTTTTTTTACTTTCTAGGAGACAGTCTTCACTCTGTTGCCCCAGAATAAAGTGTGCTGACATCACAGCTCACAGCAGTATCAAACTCCAGGGCTAAAGCCACCCTCTGCCTCAGCCTCCTGAGTAGCTGGGAAACAGGTGCCTAAAACAATGCCTGGCTAATCCCTCCCCCCTTTTTTTAGTAGAAAGGTCTTGTGCTTGCTCAGGTTGGTCTTGAACTCCTCAGCTTCAGGGATTTTAGGCTCCCATACTGCTAGGATTACAGGTGTGAGCCACCCTGCCCAGCCTCTTATTTCATTTTAGAAGTTCCTCAAGCATAATGGCACTCATTGCAATCCAATCCACAGCTCAAGTGTTCTTATACGAGGTTACTGTCCTTTTTTTTTTTTTTTTTTTTTGAGACAGCCTCAAGCT
>NW_003852500.1:5949294-5954626 GCF_000181295.1 Otolemur garnettii
GGCCCAGGCTGGGGATTCGAACCCGCCACCTTAGGTGTATGTGGCTAGCGCCTTAGCTGCTTGAGCCACAGGCGCCGAGCCAGGTTATTGTCCTTCTTCCAAGTCCTCAGCAGTTTCCCACTGGCCTCAGAAAAAGGACCACTGAAATAATGGGGTCCTCAGGCCTTGTAACTTTAGCCTCCAACACTCTGTCTCACTTGTATTACTTCTTTTTTCTCCTGAAATGTGTCAGGCTCTCC
This sequence comes from Otolemur garnettii, assembly GCF_000181295.1. NCBI lineage: Eukaryota > Metazoa > Chordata > Mammalia > Primates > Galagidae > Otolemur > Otolemur garnettii. The sequence goes on from NW_003852500.1 coordinate 5,949,534, forward strand.
ACTCCCTCAGGAATGTGACGCACATGGTAGCCACTCTCACTAATTCTCTCCAAATATATTCTGCCCAACCTTCTGTCTAGCTAAATCCTGCTAATCCTTATGATCTCAGCTGAAATAAACCACCTTTCTCAAAGATCTTCTCCTTCTCCACAAAAAGTCTCACAGCTGTACAGTCTCACAACACCTTCCTGTGATTCATTCAAAAGGTGCCTTCAGACCCACATCAGCAGCCTAATGGGGACATACTCTAGATCACACTCTGAACACATACACATGCCTGACCCAGCAAGCCCAAGATTAGCCAGGGATTAGCTGCTAGCCATGTGGGGGTCAATACCTCCTTCAAGAACGCAGAAGCCTAGGCTAGGCTGAAAAACACATGCAAGAAACATAAAACACTATCATTTCCTATTACTTTAAATGCCTGCTAATAAAACCTTATATGTTATATACTTGTTTATACAGTGGTGAGAAAATTAATCATACATTGTGTTTTGTTTCATGAAATACTTCAGAAATAAAACGATTTCCTCTGAAAGTAGTAAAGTGAAGAGAGTATTCTTCTCTAAAACACATGTGTATGCTTGAAACATTTACAGCTTTTCACTCTAGAATTTTCTCTTCCATTTCTCAGTTGTCCTAAAACTTTTCAGTAGCTAAAACTCAACTGAAAAGTGCTCTGGAGTCCTATGCAAAGTTAGCTATGATAACACTTTAACTCTGGGAACCTAAGAAAATTTCCTTTTGAATACAACAAGTCAAACACATACTGTAACTGAAATATCACTTTTCTTAAAATAGCTCACCTTAAAGAACTTTGGATGCCTTCAGTGGGAGACACTTCCCGTAGGTAACAAATTGTCCTAAAAAACAAGAGGTATCGGCTTCAGATCCTCTGCACTAAGCAGAGCAGCAGGCAATTTCTGCTGCTGGTTTCTTCAAACTTCTCCAGCCTAGCTGGCCATGGGGAAACATTTTATAGCCCAAGGTTGACACAATTAAACCTCCCACCCTAATAGCATCTGGGAGTTTATCTTTTTCATAGGCTGCTTCAAACTCCTCCAGGTTAGGTGGCAAGGCAGAAGCCTCTAGTTGCCTGAGATTGACTCAATTAAAGCTCCCTCCCTAACAGCAGCTGGGAGTTTATCTTTTCATAGAGTAAGACAGAGCAAGAGCACAGCAGAAGGGAAACACCCATCTGATAAAAACTACAGAGAAAGCAAAGCCAGGAGAGTAAATTTAAATATGGGGGCAGACTCTACCAGGGTCAGGGCAAACAGAGGCTGCTCTACTGGAGAAAGGCATGGTGGGAGGATGCCTGCTCCAACTTGTTCTACCTGATTCATAAGAACAACTCTGGGGGCAGGGTGCAGACACACCCCAAAGACTTCAAGTTACTAAGCAATTTTGTGGAAATCTGCTTTTCACAGTAGAAAATCGTAAGCACTACCACCACCACCATCCGTATAAAAGCTGTCCCTGAAGGACTAGGATATGGGTGGAGGACTCTGAAATTCTCCTAAGCGCACTCTTAGTTTTTGAATATAAATTGGGAAAGTCAGTTCACTCTATTGTCTTAATGTAGAATTATATCTGCCTTACAAATTTCCTGTGATTATTACATGATACTATTGGGGGGGAACTATAAATATTTATGAATAAATGACACAGTTACAAATACTTTGGAACCAGGTTTTCAAGAGGCTGCAACCACCCAATGACTCCCCCTACTCCACAAAGACTGCAGATCCCAGTCATCTTAGCAACTCCCACTCCTAACTCCTCCTAGCATAATCCACAGAAAAACTTTACCCCACTCCGACAAGACCCCCAGAGCCTGTGGACTGTGAGCACTGCCCAATGAAGGCTGATGGAAACCTGGCCTCATAGACGCAGTAACATGAAAACTGCTGGGAGGACTTTGCTCAACTCCACCTAGTTACTAGGTCCAGAGGCCGTCCAAGTTCTAGATCAGTGCCTTCCCAACAGCGAGCATGCAAATGGACCACCTAGGGATTTTGTTAAAACAAAGACCCTAAAACAGCAGGGTAGAAACTAAGTCTGCACTCCCAAAATTCCTCTAGAATTGTGCCCTTCACCACTCCCGGTACAGGTTAGACGGGATTTACACTTGCCCTCAGGCAAATCCAATCAAGATAAACAGGGTGCGCCTTTAAGAGTGGTACCGCTAGTTAAGTTTATATGCAGACTAAATAGGGCAGTTTGAAAACCACCCAGCACATTTTCTTTTGTTCTGGACAACAGTCCAGGTAGGACCCCACTTCACCTACTTTAAATATCTTTGTGCTCCCGTGAGTCCAGAGGAGTACTTTCACTAGCAGCCCACCCCTCTTTCACCAAGCACAAATTTTAACCTCTAGCCGACAGCACAAACAGCCCAGTTGTCCCGAGTTTCTAAATTGCTCAGTTTGCCCCTAAACCAAAGTACACGGGAGCCGCGGTCTCGGGATCATACCCAGACTATTTCGTTCTAAGACTTACCACGGAGTTGAGCAGGGCAGATTTCTATTAAGTAGCAAGGCTTACAGCTCAAGGCCCTCAAATTCCACCCGAAGCTTAACAATGCAGAGCGCTCCGAGGAAACTCCAGGTGCATCTTTTTGTTCTTAACCTGAAACAGAAATTCAAGTGGCCAGGGGGCAAACACTTTCCGCGAGGCTGGAAAACCAGCGGCGCGGCTGTGCGTGTTTTGGCGGGAAGCACCGAAGAGATCGTGAGACAAACTGCGTGCCCGAGGCCTCCACCTGGCGAACGCACAGCCTCCGGACCGCCCCGACCGGCAGGAAGGTCGGCCCCGAGGCCTGCGCGGGCTCGGGCGGGAGCTTCCGGGCGGGGGCGGAGCCAACTACGGGGGGGGCGGGGGAGAGGGAAAGCTCCGCGGCCCGGCAAACAGGGAGTCCAAGGAAAGCTGGGGAGTGCCTCACCGCCGGGGGCAAGAAAAATAAGTTGCCCGGCGGTCCTCAAGAAACCAGAAGGCAAGGGGTGGAGGTGGGTGACTTCCCGGGTCAGCAGGGGTTGGGGATGACTGCCCCTAGGAGATCCCCGACCCCCCGCCTCACAGCAGAAAGCTGGAGGAAGGGCGGGTGAAAGGGAGTGGGGAGGAGGTAAGAGGAGTGCCGGGGTCCCAGTCCTTCACCCAGCAGGACAGGCAGAGTTGCCAGAGCGGGCTTCCAGCGCCGAGGGCTGGGTGTGTAGGCACAAAGCGGGAGGAGGGCCCGGGGGATCCAGGGCCTCTACGCTGCGGCTCACCACGCCGGGGACCGGCAGTCGGGACCCAGGAAGCGAGGGGTCCAAAGTCCGGGAAGCGGAGGCCGCGAGATCCGAGGCCGAGAGCCGGACGTGGGTCACGGGGTGCAGAAGAGGAAGTGCCACCACCGGGCCCGCCAAGATACCACCAATGGGAAACGCGTGCCTGCAGGTGCGGCCCGCGCGGTCCGCCAGGCAGGAAGTGGGGGAAGGATAGAAGAAAAGCGAGAGAGAAAGAAGACAGTTCTTAAGAGTTCTCCAGAAAGGAAGCCAGGGAGCGAGCTGGGTAAGTCCAGAATACCAGCTAGGAAGAAGGGGAAGGGAGGAGCGGCATCCCAGTGTGGATGAGAAACCACCAGACTAAATGGAGAACTAGTAAATATACAATACCTTCTTTCGTATATTTGACCACGGACTCGCCTAAAGTTTGTATAATCAAAATAACATTTTAACACAATTCCTAACACTTCAATCAATTCTATTTTACAGCATTTGAGTCTTGATTCAAGTGATCTAGACAATTATAAAGCTTTTCTAATGATGTGAGCAGTGACTAGTTTATATTAAAGAATTACACATTTTGCTGTTATGATTTTCTAAGTATTAAAAAACCTCTTATAGGCAAGTATTTGCACATGGCATCTGATTTCTTCCATCTGTTTCAAACTAGTATGAGTGGAGCGAGTGGGAATACAGATGAAAAGATGGACCATGGTTTAGTGGAGTTTCATTATACTTTTAACTCTACTTGTGTATGTTTGACATTTTTAATAGAATTATTTTTAAAACAAAAATATTCAGAACTTAATAGAGATAACTACCAAATTATACCACGTGTAAGAAAGAACATACTAAATGAGTATGGGAACTGTAGACCACAGGAAGCTCTACATTTTAGGACAAATGTACCAGGCCTTCTTCAGGATATCTCAACTAAAAAGAACTGACATACCATTTGTAAAAATAAATTTGAGGGCTTTATCAAGGATCCACAACACACACGATTGACATAAATTAGTAAACATTTATAAATAAATTACATTAGGGGTATTCGAACATTGACTTGGAGTGGCAGAACTGTGATTACCATTTTTTTGTTTTTGAGATACTTAGTCCCCCTTGGTAGGCGGCCTTGGCATCTTAGCTCACAACAACCTTCAACTCTTGGGCTCAATGGATCCTCTTGCCTCAGCCTCCCAAGTAAGTAGTTGCGACTATGGGCACCGCCATAACACTCAGCTAGTTTATTAGAGATGGGGTCACTCTTGCTCAGGATAGTCTCCCAAGCATGAGCCACAGAGCCTGGCTGTGTTGTGACTGTTTTAAAATTAAGTGTGATGGCTAGGATTTGTTTGGAAATTATCCACAAGAGAAGTAGTAAGTGGAGATGTACAGAAAAACTGACCATGACTAGTAACTGTTGAAGCCAGGTGACAAGTACATGGGAGTTCATTTTACTATATAGTATATGTGTTTAAAATAGCCCCCCCACAAAAAAATGCTACCAACAATACTTCCTTGCTTATTCTTACTATCAGAGAATGAAGACAGGAATGAAAAATCAATCATTCCAGCAGCGCCTGTGGCTTAAAGGAGTAGGGACGCCAGAGGTGGCCAGTTCAAGCCCTGGCCAAAAAAAAAAAAAAAAAACAAAAAACCAATCATTCCAATGAAAGTGAGAGACACATTAAAAAAATTCACATATTAAAGAGAAGAGAAACATTATTTTTAAGGAAAATCAGCCAGAAAATTGGTCCTCAAGTAGAGTACCCAATATGAAAACGGTCTTAAAACTGTTTCCTTAGCATTAACTTTTTTTTTTTTTTT
>NW_003852500.1:5955254-5957247 GCF_000181295.1 Otolemur garnettii
ACTCTTGGGCTTAAGCAATTCTCTTGCCTCAGCCTCCCAAGTAGCTGGGACTACAGGCGCCCACCACAACACCTGGCTTATTTTTTGTTGCAGTTGTCATTGTTTTAGCTGCCCTGGGGTGTGTGGCTGGCGCCTTACCCAGCCTTATCCACCAAGCTACTCGTACTGCCTGAGTAGACAGAGTCTCACTAAGTCAGCCCTGGTAGAGTGTCTGGCATCACAGCTCAGAGCAACCTCAAATTCTTGGGAAATACAGGCATAAGCCCTGCATTAGTGAATTCAGAGAACAGTGGACCAGGAATATCAATAAAATGCACAGGCAAATTTATGACATTCTGATGCAAACAAAAACTAGAAAATGGGTATTAGCTCAGAGTGGGCTTCTGAGGAAGAAACATTTAAACAGTCAGGAAACAAGAGTGCAGAATTCCAAGTAGAAAGAATGGGAATTCTTTTTCCCCTTATCTCCCCCAAATACCTACTGTTTAAAAAAAGTGTACGTTGGCTCAGCGTCAGTAGCTCAAGCAGCTAAGGTGCCAGACACATACACCAGAGCTGGTGGGTTCGAATCCGGCCCTGCCCTGCCAAACAACAATGACAACTACAACCAAAAAATAGCCGTGCACTGCAGCGGGCACCTATAGTCCCAGCTACTTGGGAGACTGAGGCAAGAGAATCACTTAAGCCCAGGAGTTGGAGGTGGCTGTGAGCCGTGATAACCACAACACTCTACCCAGGGCAACAGCTTGAGGCTGTGTCTCAAAAAAATAAACAAACAAAAGTGTTAGAAGGCCATTATTATTCTTATTTCCCTTTGTACATTACCAATGTATTCCCTCTGGACATTTGTTCAAATTCTTTATATCTTTTAATGCAGCTCTTTGTCAGGACATATTTTGGTATTGATTGTGTTATAGTAATATTTTTATTTTGTATTGAATCCTTTTAAATCTTATCAAGTTCACCAAAGAGAATTTAGGATGCAGTTTCTGCTGCTCCTGTCTGCTAGCCATGAGAATGGTATGACATGTGAGCTAAGCCTAGACCTATGGATGTTTACCTTTTCCACTGGAAATTGGATTTAATGACCACAAAAATCTCTTTCAAGGGCTGGGGTCAGTGGTTCATGCCTGTAACCCTAGCACTCTGGGAGGCTGAGGCAAGACTAACACTTAAGCCCAAGAGGTTGCTGCGAGCTATGACACCATGGCAGTCTATCAAGAGTGACAAAATAAGACTCACACACATAAAAAGAAGACTCTCACACACAAAAAAGAAGTCTCTTTCAACCCAGCAATTTTAAAATGTTTCAATTCACTGGCGCTTAAACACTTCTTGCAGTCATGGATTCATTTAAATATTTGATGCAAATCTGGACCAACTTCAATTTAAAAAAAGGGACCAACATAGCAGAATTGTACTTAACTTTTCAGGGGCTTGGCCCAATTTGCATAACATGCCAGGTCACATACCCTGAGCTATCTTAAAAGAGATACTAAAGACCAAGAAGCTGTAGATGGATTATTAAATATTTTAAATGTTTGTGTCATTATTAATTTTTACCCAATTAAGGGGATCTATAAGGATCTGCATGCAACAGGAAACGTCTTCATTACTTTCAGACCTTTTAGCTTACTTGCTATACTTAACAGTTATGTCTGGGCAATTTTACAGTTTTCCTCAGTGTTCGGTTCTCAAAAATCATGCTACTAAAAAGCAAAATAGGCCAGACATGGTGGCTCAGCCCCGTAATCCTAGGATTCTGGGAGGCCAAGGTGGGTGGAATGCTTGACCTCACAAATTCAAGACAAGCCTAAGCAAAAGCAAGACCCTCATCTTTAGGCTCAGTGTCTGTGGCTCAAGCGGCTAAGGCACCAACCACATACATCTAAGGTGGTGGGTTCAAATCCAGCCCAGGCCCACCAAATAACAATGACGGCTGCAACCAAAAAATAGCTGGGCATTGTGGTCCCAGCTACTTGGGAGGTGGAGG
>NW_003852500.1:5957339-5965518 GCF_000181295.1 Otolemur garnettii
CCCAGCTACTTGGGAGGTGGAGGCAGGAGACTCGCTAGAGCCCAGGAGTTGGAGGTTGCTGTGAGCTGTGATGCCACAGCACTGTACATAGTGAGACTCTGTCTCAAAAAAAAAAAAGAAAGAAAAAATACAACTTATAGAAGATAAAACTCCCAAACAACTTCACCAACTTTCCTGCACCCCTAAACAAGCAGCACTTGAGTGATGCAGTCACATCCTGGAGGTGGGCATAAAGGTTCCTGGTATCTACAGCTCCCTCAGGAAGGCATGTCCCTGGAGGCTCAGGAGATAACGAACCTCTATGGAAAAATGACACCTTGACAACTTCCAAGTAGCCTGCGGCAGTAGCTAAGGCTGTGCTCCTGTTTTGCTGCTCAGGAGACCACACACTCAGCCTCAAGGGAGTGATAACAGCTGGGCAGAAGAAAGGGATGTGGCACTATATAGACAGGGGCTCAGCACTAAGAGTACACACCTGACACTTAGGCAGGTTTCAAGAAGTGCTAGATGAAAACCACTATTATTTCAACAGAGGAAAAAAATATAACAAGAGCACTTTTAGATATTCCATTACAGAACGAACAACTTCCTGGTACTAAAAATTACTAGAGTTTGAATTTATCAGTTAACTTGTGGAAGAAATACTTCAGAAGAGAAAAAAATAGAAACAATAATGGGGAAACATAAGAAAGTTGGAGGACATACTTTTTCCAAAGCAATTTTCTCTACATTCTAAATTTAAGAGTTTTACCAACTTATGTCTGGTTGTATCTTTTTAAAATATCCTGATGGGAACTACAGAATTGAACTTAAGCCAGAAAAACTCCCTTCTCTATCCCTTCTCCTGCCTCCATCTGTGTCCTTTTCTCCTTCTGGAATTTCTGTTATTCACATACTATTTCTCCTGTCTCAAAAGGAACCAACACTGTCAACTTCTGGCTTTCAGAATTTTGAGAAAATGAATTTGTTGTTAAAGCTACCAGTATATGGTACTTTATATAGTAGCCCTATTCAAACTCATACACTAAGATACCAAAATCAAAGTACAGATTTATGAATACATACATGCAATAATTCTGCCCAAAATACCAAATTAAATCTGGCAACATATTAAGGTTATATACCACAACCATGTAGGATTTATCGCAAGAATGCAAAGGAGTTTCAACCCAAAATCATTATGAAATTGGATAGTGGTGATAGTTTCATAACTCCGTGAACACACTAAATAAAAACTTCTGAACTGCACATACTTTAAAAGGATTAATTGTATGGTATATAGCACTAATTTAAAAACTGAAATAGGCTCTGTGCCTGTAGCACAGTGGTTACAGTGCCAGCCACATACAAGGAGGGTGGAGGGTTCAAACCTGGTCCAGGCCAGCTAAAACAACAATGACAACTGTAACAAAAATAGCCAGGCATTGTGGCAGGCACCTTCAAGCACTTGGGAAGCTGAAGTAAGAAAATCACTTCAGCCCAGGAGTTTGAGATTGTTGTGAGCTGTGACGCCACAGCCCTCTCTTCTCAGAGAGATAGCTTGAGACTGTCTCAAAATAAGTAAGTAAATAAAAATTAAAATAATCATGTCATTGTTATCATTCTATTGGACTACACTATTCTAACCAAATATCATAGCGCAAAAAAGGGCCCTCCATTAGAAGACTAAGAATGAAGATGTTAACGACAGATATTACGTACACATACAATCGTCAACATAGATCTTGTGTACAGATACAATTAGACTTATAAGGAGACAGTGTGTAATACAAATGGCCCCCAACCTAAAATGTGGTTTGACTTAGAACTTCACAACTTTACCATGGTGTGAAAAAACCACACTAGAAGTACCTAAAGCATTCTGTGTTTCACTTCAGCAACTTATACAAGATAGTCGACAATTTTATTATAAAACAGGCACTTTTAGATAATCTTGCCCAATTAATGGAAACTTACACACACTGTAGGCTAATGAAGTGTTCTAAGCATATATAGGGCCAGATGTATTAATGCATTTTCACCTTATGATGGGCCTACACATCACAAGTAGAGGAACATCTGTAATTGAACTAGGTGAAGAGTTCTGTAAAAGGGGTTTACTGTCGAGAGAAACCTAATAGGAACTGAATTTTTTTTTTTTTTGAGAAAGAGTCTATGTCGTCCTCAGTAGAGTGCTGTAGCGTCACAGCTCACAGCAACTTCAAACTCTAGGGCTTAAGTGATTATCTTGCCTCACTCTCCCAAGAAGCTGGGATTACAGGTGCCCACCACAAAAATTCCAATTTTTGTTGGAAGTGTCAAGTTGTCATTGTTGTTTAGCTGGCCTGGGTCAGGTTCGAACCCACTGTGTATGTGGCTTGCACCATTACTACATGTGCAGAGCCAGGAGTTAAATTTTTAATTCCAACCTGTCACTCCTATCCTTTATGATTACTATTGTTTCTTTTTTTGTAAAGGGTCTTTGTCACCCTTGGTAGAGTGCTGCTATTTCATAGCTCACAGCAACCTCAAACTTTTGGGTCTAAGTGATCCTCTTGCCTTAGCTCCCAAGTAGTTGGGACTATAGGCGGCCACAACACCCAGCTATTTTTTTTTTTTTTTTTTGAGACAAAGCCTCAAGCTGTCACCCTTGGTAGAGAGCTGTGGCATCACAGCTCACAGTAACCTCCAGCTCCTGGGTTTAAGCCATTCTCTTGCCTCAGCCTCCCAAGTAGCTGGGACTACAGGAGCCCACCATAACACCCGGGTATTTTTTGGTTTTAGTTGTCATCATTGTTTGGCAGGCCCAGGTTGGATTTGAATCCACCACCAGCTCTGGTGTATGTGGCTGGCGCTTTAGCTGCCTGAGCTACAGGTGATGAGCTACGCCCATCTATTTTTAGAGATGGGGGTCTTGAACCTGTAAGCTTAGGCAATCCACCCACCTCAGCCTCCCAGTGCACTAAGATTACAGGCACGAACCACCTGTTTTGTGTGTCCTATTCAAGAAATCATTTCCCGAGCCTAAGCCCATCTGGTTATTTTCTTAACTTATAAAGTTCTGTTTTGATTGGCTTATTGGCTTTTTTTTTTTCTTTTGAGACAGAGCCTCAAGCTGTCCCCCTGGGTAGAGTGCTGTAGCATCACAGCTTACAGCAACCTCTAACTCCTGGGCTCAAGCGAGTCTCCTGCCTCCGCCTCCCAAGTAGCTGGAACCACAGGCGCCGGCCACAACGCCTGGCTATTTTTTGGTTGCAGCCGGGGCTTGATTGGAACCCGCCACCTTGGGTGTATGTGTCTGGTGCCTTAGCCCCTTGAGCCACAGGCGCTGAGCTTGCTTATTGGCTTTTTGTAAGTAAATCTACAATCAACCTAGAATTGATTTTCCAATTCCAAAAGAATTTTAGAATTAGTTTATCAAGTTTCACTTAAAACTTAAATGCAAAAGTCCCAAAATATCAGCCAACTAAATCCAGCAATAAAACAATAACATCATGACCAAGTTGGGTTCATTTTAGTATTGCAAGGGTACTCAACCATTTCAAACTCATTTACTGCAGTTTCTCATACTGATATGTCAATGGGGACAAAGTATGAGGTAGGATAAGTTTTGTAATGTTACATGAGAAATGCTTAACTGAAGTTGTGTCAAGAACTGGGAGCTGGGTGTCTGTAGTTCAGTGGTTAGGGCACTGGCCACATACTGGTGGGGCTGGTGGGTTCGAGTTTGAGGTTGCTGTGAACTATGAACGTCATAGCACTCTACCAAGGGTGACAAAGTGAGACTATGTCTTAAAAAAAAAAAAAAAAAAAAAAAGTGGGCCAGGAGTGGTGGCTCTTGCTCGTAACCCTAGCACTCTGGGAGGCTGAGGTAGGCGGACTGCTTGAGCTTACAGGTTTGAGACCAGCCTGAGCAAGTACAAGACCTCATCTCTAATAGCCAGGCAGGCTCTGTACCTGTAGGTTAGTGGCAGGGCGCCAGCCACATACACTGGAGCTCGCAGGTTCAAATCCAGCTCGGGCCTGCCAAACAATGACAACTACAACCAAAATAATAATAAAAAAAATAGCTGGCGCTGTGGCAGGTGCCTGTAGTCTCAACTACTTGGGAGGCTGAGGAAAGAGAATCGCTTAAGCCCAAGAGTTGGAGGTTGCTGTGAGCTGTGATACTATGGCACTCTACCGAGAGTGACATAGTGAGACTTGTCTCAAAAAAAAAAAAATTCTAACATGTAAATACTAAATCTAATCACTTCAAAGAAATGCTTATGAGGACATTAATATCTTAAAGGCACACGATGGACTTCTTAACATCATTAATAAAGCGATCTTTCAATATTGATTAAAAGCAGAAAGTTTACTTGGTTATTTTAAAACGAGGAAATCTTGTATAAAAATTAGTACTGAAAACATCACTTTTCAGTGCTAGATTTACTCTATTGCCTAATCAGAGGACTCACGAAATCTTTGTTCTTACTGTAAATCTGAAGACAAACATGCACTTAAATTTAAGTTATATTTAGTTCAGTTTTTTTTTTTTTTTTTTAAAGAAACAAGAGTCTCATTTTATCGCCCTCGGGAAAAGTGCCGTGGCATCACAGCAACCTCCAACTCCTTGGTTTAGGCTATTCTCTTGCCTCACGAGTAGCTGGGACTACAGGCACCCGCCAGAACGCCCCGCTATTTTTTTGTTGCATTTGGCTGGGGCCAAGTTCGAACCCGCCACCCTAGGTATATGGGGCCGACGCCCTACCCACTGAGCCTCTGGCGCCGCCCTCGGATGACTTTTCAAATCAAAAGATATTCGCAGCGTTCCGAACTCTCCCGGTCGCACCAGGCTCTAGCTGCCGGGCGCTAGACCGGCCCAAATACTGTTTCCCCACCCCCCACCCAAGCGGTTTCAGGAAGCAGCCGCGAAAGCCGCCCCTCCGTGCACGGGTCCCGCCACGCAGCTGGCCCGCAGTCGCAGGCAGGAGGCCCCGGCGCCTCAAGCGTAGTTTCGAAAACCAGGAAGTGGCGCATTCGTTCGTCCTCCTCCGACTGAAATGGAAGGAAAAGCCGCAGAAAGGCGCCCCGCGCCGGGCTCTCCTCCCTCCTCCCAGAGGGCCACCACGTGCCCGAGGGTGGTCAGGCGGGGAGCAGGGCCGGGTCCCCTACTCCAGGAACCTTCAGCAGGGACCTGGTCCGCATCTCGAAGGTTCCGGGAAGGCGGGAGAGAGCGCGGCGGGAGCGAGCGCGGCGGGAGCCGGGGCCGCTTCCAGAAGTTTCCTCACAGCGGTGAGGAATCAGCAAAATACATTCAGAGATACAAGAAAGTAAAGCAAAAGGAAACAGAAACGGCCGACTAAGCTCGGGAGGCAAAGATTTTCACTCCAAACACCAACACAATACCTTTAGAACAGGAAAGCGACGCACACCCCGTCGCTGGGAGCACACACGCGGCCACCGAGGAGGAAGAAAGGCCTCAGGGCCGGGGAGCGGGGCTCTGGCGGCGGGCGTGGGAGGAGGGCGGAGCCAGCTTCCCACAAGGCAGTCTTGTGCAACTCGCGGGCGCCTTCGGCCACGTGAGCGTAGGGCTTTCATTTCTAAAATGAAAGTCCTCCGACGGCCGCCAGTGCCCTACCGAGTACGGGCCGTCTTACGCCGCCCTTCGTAGCCTTCATCACGCCGGCCAGGCCCTACCTGCTGAGTCTGCGAACCCCAATGCCCCGACGCCAAATCAAAACCCGCCGTCGCCATCCCGTGGGACCAGTGCTGGGCACACACAGTGCCACCTCATGCCAGTGGGCCCCAGTCCCGGCTCGATCCCCTGTGTGTGGTGCCGGATTTCAGATCTCGCCTCCCAAGTCCCAGCACGACGGTCTCCACTCCGTTAGGCGAAATCCCCAGTTGGTCCGGTGTACAAGGACCTCGACATGGAATGTCGCCTCTTGTATCCCAAACTTCCCCATTTCGACCCACGGTAGGTTTAGTCCCCCCAGTCAGACACGGTTGCGCGGCCCTCGACCCGGAACTCGGATCCTGTTGCCCGGATCCTCAACTTCAGCCCCGCGGTCCCCGGCCCCAGTGGGTTTAGTCACCGGTCGGTCTCGAGTGTCCGGCTCTCAACCTTGGATCCCGCCTCCCAGTCTCCACCCCAAGTGGGCCCAGTCGCCGCTTGACCACGGGGGGGGGGCGGCCCTCGACCTCGGACCCATCGCCCGCTCGCCCAGGCCGCCCCTCACCTCGGGCTTCGAGTCTCCACGCTCCCGCTCTCACATCCGGCTCCTCGGGCGTCCCTCGCAGCACCTAGAGGAGGGTGGAACGCGGGGGACTTGGCAGTTGTAGTTGAGGCAGTTGAGGCTTGTTTACCGTCACCATGGAAACCCCCGGCTGCGCGCTCTGGGCGGGGCTTCTCAGGGGCGGGGTAAGGCGCGCGCGGGGACTGAGACCGCCACTCTCGCCCGTCGAACGCAAGGCAGCGCTTCCGGTGCCCCTCCTGCTCCCGGCGTGCCCAACCCTGGCTTGGCCCTACGCTCCTAACACCCAGATACAGCAACCCCAAAAGCCTACCTACTACCTTCAGCTACTAGCTGCCGGCGCCACAGCGCGCGGTGCCCCCCGAACCCCACCTTCTTCAGAGGACGAGGCGCAGTCCTGCTTCCACGACGGAGCCGGAAGGACGTAAGGACCGAGGCATGGTGGGACCTTCGCGCTGGCGTCCGGGGGCGGAGCTACTACGGCGCCATTGTGACGCCAATGGAGCGGAACCGGCGATTGGCCGGCCGAGCGCGGGGTGGGACATGCGGAGGACTAGTTTGTGGCCTGGAGGGCGGGGTCCCGCCCGCAGTTCTTGAGTCTCTGGCGGACGGTAATTGGATGGCCCGGGATGAAGGCCTAACTCCGAGCCCCGGTAACCCCGGGTTTTAAGAGCGGCGTGAGAAAAGAAAATGCCCTACCCGCGTCGGAGGACACCCCGGAAAATTCAGAGATAGCCTGCGGCGATTCGAAGGGGCTGAGTTTAGGAGGGATTTCTTCCTTTTTTTTTTTTTAGAGACAGAGTCTTACTTTGTAGCCCTACTTAGAGTGCTGTTGCGTCACAGCTCACAGCAACCTCCAGCTCTTAGGCTTAGGCAATTCTCTTGCCTCAGCCTCCCGAGTAGCTGGGACTACAAACGCCCGCCACAACGCCTGGCAATTTTTTTGTTGCAGTTTGGCCAGGTTCAAACCCGCCCGCCACCCTCGGTATGTGGGGCCGGCGACTACTCTCTGAGCCACAGGCGCCGCCCAGAAGGGATTCCTTAGGTGGAAGTGGCTTAGGTGATAATATTGTAGTGTCAGATCTCCCCTCACCTCAGAATGTGACTCAGAAAACACAAGGCAAGTGCACTATTTTCAATCACAGGGAATCTAAGCACACAAATTTGGTGGCCAATGGCTGCCTTACGGTGGCAAAGGTACTCCTTTTTCTTGATATGTTGTAGGGCTAATAATTCCCATATTATTTTGATGCGTTCTTAATGAACAGATATGAAGGCACTCATCGTTAAAGTGAACATTATTTTAAAAATCAACACAGAGGTGGGACGTGGTTGATCACTCCTGTAATTCTAGCACTCTGGGAGGATGAGGTGGCAGGATCTCACAAGCTTAGAAGTTGGAAACAAGCCTAAACAGCAGCGAGTCCTGTCTCTACAAAAATAGAAAAATTTGCGGGGTGTGCAGGAATGCTCATGTAGTCCCACCTGCTCTGGAGGCTGAGGCAGGAGGATCACTTGAGCACAGGAATTTGACCTTGCTGTGAGCTATGGTGCAGCCTCTGCATTCTAGTCTGAGTGACAGAGCAAAACCCCATCTCCAGGAGAAAAAAAAAATCCCCACAGAAATACTCAGAGTCATTTTATGAGTGGTCCACAAATTGAAGGAAGGAGCAATTCGTTAGTAAAAGCTGACTCAAGAAAAGAAAGAATGGTAAGAGTAAAAGCAGGGACTCAGCACTTGTGGCTCAAGCGGCTAAGGCACAAGCCACATGCACTGGAGCTGGTAGGTTGAAATCCAGCCCAGGCCCGCCAAACAATAAAGTTAGCTACTTTGGAAAAAAAAAAGAGAGAGAGAGAGAGAGAGGCTGGGCGCCTGTGGCTCAAGTGGCTAAGGCGCCAGCCATGTGCACCCAAGGTGGAGGGTTCAAATCCAGTCCCAGCTCGCCAAAGAACAATGAGGG
>NW_003852500.1:5965712-5967262 GCF_000181295.1 Otolemur garnettii
AGAGACTGTACAGTGACTCCCTCACATTTCATGCTATAGAAAATGTTTCCAGGCCAGGCATGCTGGCTCACACCTGTAATTCTGGCACTCAGGAAGGCCACAGTGGGTGGATTGCCTGAGTTAAGGAGTTTGAGACCAGTATGAGCAAGAGTGAGACCCCTGTCTCTAGGAAAAATAAACTAGCTGGGTGTTGTGGAGGGTACCTGTAGTTACAGCTACTCAGGAGGCTGAAGCAAGAGGATTGTTCAAGCCTAAGAGTTTGAGGTTGCTATGAGCTATGATGGCATAGCACTCTACCCAGGATGACAAAGTGAAACTCTGTCTCAAGAAAAAAATAAATAAATAAAAGTGGAGTTGGAATGTTCCTAATTCAAAGAGAATTTAAATACCTGAAGTGATGGATACACAGTAACCATGATTTGATGATGCCTGTATCAAAACATCACATGTACACTATAAACATATACAAATATTATGTACCCATAATAATTTAAAATAAAAGATTTTTTTTTTAAGTTCCCCTCTAGTGGAGAGTGGTGGCTCAAAACTGTATTCTTAGCACTTTGGGAGGCCAAGGCAGGTGAATTACTTGAGTACTGGAGTTCTAAACCAGGCTGAACAAGAGTAAGACCCTGTCGCTATTGAAAATAAAATTAGCCTGGGTTTGTGGCTGGCACCTATAGTCCCAGCTACTTGGGAGGATGAGGCACCAGTATTACTTGAGCTTCATAGTTTGAGGTTGCTGTGATCTATGACACCATAGCACGCTAGCCAGAAGGACAATGCGAGAGTTGGTCTCAAACAAACAAACAAACGGGCAGTGCCTATGGCTCAAAGGAGTAGGGCACTGGCCCCATATGCCAGAGGTGGTGGGTTCAAACCCAGCCCTGGTCAAAAACTGCAAAAAAAAAAGGTGCAAAGTTTAGAACATTTGGCGGCTTAAAATATTCAAGTCGGTAGTTCTTGACAGAATCACTTTATCTGGTAAACTTTGACCACTCCACCATGACAGTGCCAATAGGCTAGCAAGATCACCAAGGCACAGAAAGGTCTCTTACTCAAAACTATGGCGTTGGGGCCAAGTGTGGTGGCTGACACCTGTAATCCCAGCACTTTGGAAGGTTGAGGTGTGCGGATCACTGGAGCTTATGAGTTTGAGACCAGCCTGAGCTAGAGAGAGACTCCACCTCTAAAACAGCTGGGCATTGCTGGCAGACTCCTGTAGTCCCAGCTACTCAAGGAGGAATTGCTCAGGAGTCTGAGGTTGCTGTAAGCTATGGCGCCATGGCACTCTACCAGGGGCCACAAAGTGAGATTCTGTCTCAAAAACAAACAAACAAACAATAGCATTGGTTAAATAGCAATAACAATAGCTAACACATTTCATGTTCACTGTTCTCTGCACTATTCTAACCACTTCATCTCATTTAAACCTTATGATAACCCAGCTGTAGGTATTGTTACCTCATCATCATTTAATGGAAAGAAAGTGAGGTATAGAGGTGTTACATTAATTTTTCGAAGTCACTCAGCTTCTAGATGTCAGGTGT
>NW_003852500.1:5969063-5970005 GCF_000181295.1 Otolemur garnettii
AAAAAAAAAAAAATGCCTTCACATCTACAGAACCTCAAGAGAGTCAGAAAACTTCAGGTGGAACAACATGTGAGAGACAGGGCAGCTTGTAACTCTTCTGTTTCTCAGTAACTTCCATTTTCAAAAAACTATGGAATGGGGGCGGTGCCAGTGGCTCAAAGGAATAGGGCACCAGCCCCTTATGCTGGAGGCAGAGGGTTCAAACTCAGCCCTGGCCAAAAAAAAAACTGCAAAAAACAAAAAACTATGGAACACTTTAAAAATACAGAAAAATCACAGGAAGGTAACATTTTACCAGACACTGACATTTTCCTTGTTCCTTTTATTGTTTTTGGAGAAAAAATTACATAAAAACCAGTGCTCTGAGTTGCTTTTCAACTCGTTAAAAAGTGTTACTGCTGGACAATGGCTTATGCCTGTAATCCTAGCACCCTGGGAGAACAAGGCAACATCCTTTGAGTTCAGGAGATTGAGACCAGCCTGAGCAAAAGTAAGAACCTGTCTCTACAAAAAATAGAAAACTTAGCCTTATTTAGGTAAGTGGGGCCTATAGTCCCCTGCTCGAGACTGAAGCAGGAGGATACTTTGAACCCAGGAGTTTGAGATTGCTGTGAGCTATGATGATACCACTCTAGCTAGGGTGACAGATTGAGACTCTTGTCCCAACAAAAGAAAAACAAAAATTGGGCTGGGTGAGGTAGCTCAGGCTTGGAATCCTAGCACTCTGGGAGGCCATAGCGGGTAGATTGCCTGAGCTCAGGAATTGGAGAACAGCTTGAGCAAGAGTAAGACCCAGTCTCAAAAACTAGATGTTGGGGTGGGCCCCTGTAGTCCTAGCTCCAGGGGAGGATGAGGTAAGAGGATTGCTCCAACCCAAGAGTTTGAGTTTGCTGTGAGATAAGACCCCAGGGCACTCTACCAAGCACAACAAAGTGAGATTCT
>NW_003852500.1:5970548-5971834 GCF_000181295.1 Otolemur garnettii
AAAAAAAAAAAATTAAAAATAAATAAAAACACAAAAATTTATAAAAGGCTTTCTGTAAATAAAATTTCCAAATAATGAAATATTATGAAATGTCAGAAAACTCTTTAAGATAATATACAGTCAATGGGGAAAATGTAAGTTTTAGGATGAAGGAAGTAACAAAATTCGCAATCCATTTACATAGATTTATTTAAAGAACATTTTTTCCAGCTTGGCACCGGTAGCACAGTAGTTACAGTGCCAGCCACATGCACTGAGGGTGGCAGGTTGGAACCTGGCCTGGGCCAGCTAAGCAACAATGATAATTGCAACAAAAAAATAGCTGGGCACTGTGGCAGTTGCCTGTAGTCCTAGCTATTTGGGAGGCTGAGGCAAGAGAATCACTTAAGCCCAAGAGTTTGAGGTTGCTGTGAGCTCAACCAAAGGCGACATAGTGAGACTCTTATCTCAAGAAAAAAAAAGAATATTGCTTCCAATAATGCAGTTTGTGGGAGTGGGGTGGGGAGTGCTGTCTTGACCCAGTTTTTAGACCTTGTCTAGAGGCCAGTTAGTTCTTGAGCAGCTGATTAAGTCCACACTCCCAACCACCTCCCTTATCAGGCTCTCACATTAGGGCCCCTTATACACCCAGCCTAATCACTTCAGGGTGATATAGCACACAACTGGGGATGGCTCCTATACTCTAAAGCCCTCTGAAATTCCTCAAATTAGCCACTCCTAAACCTGATAGCCCTGCCTCTTTTCTTCATGCAAAACCCACAATAAATGCACTTACCAAAGTTCCCCTTTCCTCCCTCTTCCTTTTGACCCCTTCTGCTCCCATGTGTAAAGTGCCTTGTTTTCCCTCAAATTGTGTGTACAACGCAACTATAAAATTGTAGAACTTGTAAAACTCTTTCCGTTTTCTCTCTCTTGGTCTGTGTCTGACCTCACCAATATAATAAATTTAAATTCAAAATAATTCCCGCCCACTGCAGCTTCTGTTTAAACCTCCATGGTGGACACTGTGGGAGGGAGCCTGGCACTAAGGGCCCTGATTAAATCCACATTCTTCCCTGAGCACCCTGGGTGGGTGGAGGGAGGACTCGGGCTGCCCAGTGTTCCTGAGTCTCACTCCACTTGGGACAGAGGGTGATAGGATGGACTGTGAGCCCAGATCAACTTCTGACAGCTGACCATATGCTATGTATTTTATACTACCTAGGTTTTTGTCTGAAGTGCTATACTTGGGATTTATTAGGCAGTAATGTATCAGGCTAATGCTTAAGTTTTTTGGGTTTTTTTTT
>NW_003852500.1:5971854-5976784 GCF_000181295.1 Otolemur garnettii
TACTATAAGGGTGAAAACACTCCTTGCTGAGTTTAACTTGAACTTTATCACAGATGATTTCAGCCTCTTCTTTATAATGGTATTTTGACTGTAAGAGCTTTATCACCTAGATAAAGGAAAATAACTCCATTAACACACTGCATGTCTTTAACAGTCATGTCCTAGGAAGCTGTCATCCTACAGGTGGCTGAGAGACTCCAGCTCCACTCCTCTGCTCAAAGCAGCTTCATTCTCCACACCATTTCTGGTGTTCGAAGACCTAGAGTGAAGCTCTCCCAATCTCTAGGTAATTTGTTCACATTTTTAAGATCAATTTCTATTCTAACAAGATTGTTCATACATAGCTAATAACAATTCTTCATTTGGTAAAGTCCAACATCTTTTATTCTGGTTATGAAGACAGGAAAACGTGTGTTAATAAGACACTTTAAATTTCTAACTACCATTACTTACTACTCTTCCCAGAAAAAAATAACACTAGTTCACCGAACCTTTTCTCATCTACTAAATGCAGTTCACATTTTGAAGGCCTATATTGACCATAATATGAAATGGAACCCAATTCTGTACTTCCATTTATTTATTTTTAATTTTCAGAGTATTACAGGAGTACAAATGTTTTGACTACATGAATTGCTTTTGTACAGTTTGAGTCAAAGTTAACAGTGTGACTATGACACAGACAGTGTGCATTGTGTGATTTTATGCACCCCTTCTCCTCAATTCTATGCTTTTTTTTTTTTTGCAGTTTTGGCTGGGGCCGGGCTTGAACCTGCCACCCCTGGCATATGGGGCTGGTGCCCTACTCCTTGAGCCATAGGTACTGCCCTAATACTTAAGTTTTGATCACTTTATTTACCAAAAAAAAAAAATCCCAAGTTCTATCCCAGAACAATGGAACAAATTTGAGATCTTTATAATATGTTCATAATTATGACTTTGAAGTTTTCTGACCAACAACAGGGGGCAGGAAAAATAAGTGGTTCATAAATAATGATCCATTGTTGTTAAAAGTGGTTTGCTGGGGAAGGAGAGTGGGCAATGAGAAACCAAGGGAGGGAAAAAGAGAAAGGGATAAGGGCTGGCTGCTCTTGTGGACAAAGAAGAAACCGAACGAAACTTTCCTCAAACAGCACACCGGGTAGCGCTTACCTCTGGCACCCGAGAGGTCCCCCGCGGGGCGCCGGCGGGGAGGGGCCCTGGGAACAAAGAGCTGCGTCCCCAGGCCCACCCTCCTCCGTGGGGCCGCCGGGACTCTGCTTCTGACCCTGGCCTTGTGCGCGCAGCTGGGGCAGAGGAGTCTGCCTTCCGCAGACGCGGGCGCTGCCCAGGTCAGGCTTGGAAAAACCGAGAGGAGCGCCCCACGTCCCTGCCTTCCCCCACTGCCCTGCCTCGCTGGGGGCTCCTTCCCCAGCACCGACGGTTGCCTAATGTCAGATCCCCATAGCAATCACACGGAGGCATCACCCGGTGGTTCTGTTTTCTCTTTGAACCCCCACAGATACAGGAAGCCACTAACCACGTTAAGTATTTGCGCTCACACAGACTATGTATGCTTCAGTAACTAGGTGTGCAGCCCCATGACTGAGTCCTTCCTGCCATCTTAACACCCATGGGAGAGGTAAAACTCCTGATCTAACCAGTGCTTAACGCTGACCCATGGAAGGCTGGGCGTGGGGAGGAAGAGAGAATTTAGACTTATTTTTTTTAAGAGACAGACTCACTTTATCGCCCTCGGTAGAGTGCTATGTCGTCACAGCTCGCAGTAACCTCCAACTCCTGGGCTCACGCGATTTTCTTGCTTCAGCCTCCCAAGCAGCTGGGACTATAGGCGCCCGTCACAATGCCCGGCTATTTTGTTGTTGTTGTTGCAGTTTGGCCGGGGCCGGGGGAACTCGCCACCCCCCGGTACATAGGGCTGTTGCCCTACCCACTGAGCCACAGGTGCCGATGGAATCTAGAACTTTTAAAAAAGTAGTCTCAGACCTGGCACGGTGGCTCACACCTGTAATCCTAGCACTTTGGGAGGCCGAGGTGGGTGGATTACCCTGAGCTCACAGGTTCCAGACCAGCCTGGGCAAGAGCAAGACCCAGTATCTAAAAATAGCAGAGTTTTGTAACAGGTGCCTGTAGTCCCAGCTACTTGGGAGGCTGAGGCAAGAGGATCGCCTGAACCCAAGAGATGGAGGTTGCTGTGAGCTGTGACATGATAGCACTCTACTGATAGTGACAAAATAAGACTCTGTCTCAAAAAAATTTTTAAAAAGTGGTCTGGTGTACATTTTCCTAGAATAAAAATTGTAGTGTTGTGACTGTGATTAAGTATACAACATATACTTTAATATACATTGAAATTTCTAGAAGGATGTACCTAAAAATGTTAACAGTGGTTTCCTCCATTCTTCCCTGTTTGGAATATATGTATCTCTATATATATATATCTATGTCTGTCTATCTATCTATCTATCTATCTATCTATCTATCTTTGTATATATATGGGTTTTTTTTGAGACAGAGTCTCATTATGTCTCTTGGTAGAGTGCTGTTGCATTCTCCACAATGCCCAGCTATTTTTTTCTTGTAGTTGTCATTGTTGTTTAGCAGGCCAGGGCTAGGTTCTAACCCACCAGCCCCAGTGTATGTGGTCAGAGCCCTAGTCTCTGAGCTCTGGGTGCCAAGCCTGCACCTCAAACTCCTGGGTTCTAGCAGCTCTCTTGCCTCACCCTCCCAAGTAGCTCAAACTACAGACACCTACCACAATGCAGGGCTATTTTTAGAGATGAGGTCTGGCTTTGGCTCAGGGTAGTCTCCAACCTGTGGGCTCAGGCAATCAACCAGTCTGGGCCTCCCAAGTGCTGGGATTATAGGCGTGGGCCACTGCACTGGGTCCCTGTTTGGAATATTAAACAACTGATGATTTGTGTTATATTAGCCCTTCCTCTTTCCTTCATAGTTACTCAAACTCAGGGTCCTCATGGCAGCAAACTCATTTGAAGGTTACCTGGGCACCCTCCTGAAATAAATTCTTTTTCCTCTTACAGATCTGGACTGACCCTTACCAATGTCCGCCAGCATAATTTTTTATTTTTGAGACAGAGTCTCACACCATTGCCTGGACTAGAGTGCAGTAATGTCAGAATACCTCTCAACAACTTCAGACTCCTGGGATCAAGGGATCCTCCTGCCCCAGTCTCCCAAGTAGCTGGGACTACAGGAACCCAGCACAACACACCCATCACAAGCTAATCTTTCTATTTTTTTTTTTTTTTAGGGACAGAGTCTCACTATGTTGCCCTCAGTAGAGTACTTTGGCATCACAGCTCACAGCAACCTCAAACTCTTGGGCTTAAGCGATTCTCTTGCTTCAGCCTCCCAAGTAGCTGGGACTGCAGACACCCACCCAGCTATTTTGTTGTTGTAGTTGTCATTGTTGTTTGGCAGGCCCAGGCCAGGTCTGAACCCGCCAGCTCCAGTCCAGTGTATGTGGCTGGTGCCCTAGCTGCTGAGCTACAGGAACCCTATTTTTTTTTTTTGTTTGTTTGTTTTTAAGAGACAGAGTCTCACTTTATTGCCCTCGGTAGAGTGCTGTGGTGTCATAGCTCACAGCAACCTCCAACTCCTGGGCCTAGGCGATTCTCTTGCCTCAGCCTCCCAAGTAGCTGGGACCACAGGTGCCCGCCACAATGCCCAGCTATTTTTTTGTTGCAGTTTGGCTGGAGCCGGGCTTGAACCCACCACCCTAGGTACATGGGGCCAGCGCCCCACTCACTGAGCCACGGGCGCTGCCCAACAGGCACCCTATTTTTAAATATTTATGTGATGTGAAAGTTCTTCCTAAAGACTAATAAATGAAATTATCTCTTTATTTTAAAGCAGTTTAAAGATAGTTAATGTTCATGTATTTATCTAGTAATTCAACAGTGCTTTGGGTCCTTCCTCCAGGCATGGGACCATGCCAACTGCTCTAGTTGAGCAATAACTAATAAGCTCAACTTGGTCTTTGCCCTTGATTACTAGTGAGCAAAAGCAATATTTCCCATTGTTAAATAAAACAAGATAATTTCATTAAAAATACACATGCATGTGCTCACTTTAGCAGCACATATACTAAAATTAATACACACACATGAACACATACAGAAAAAACATTTCTAGCGATCAGCAAATACTGAGAACTTACTGAGCCCTGTGCTTAATGGTGTGGAAGACAAGGAGAATTAAACTGTTGTATCTTTTCTTTTAGAGAGGTTACTACTAAACTGAAGGATAAGTCAGACAATATGTATTTCTGGCAAAACAAAAACTACCGAGTAGCCATATGTAACTGGAAACCAAAGGAAAAAAAAACAAAGAATAGAAGTTTGATTAAATCACAGAGTAATGAGATACAAAGACTAACATAAAAATAACATGTCTAGGGCGGTGCCTGTGGCTCAGTGGGTAGGGCACCGGCCCAATATACCAAGGGTGGTGGGTTCAAACCCAGCCCCGGCCAAACTGCAACAAAAAAATAGCTTGGCGTTGTGGTGGGTGCCTGTAGTCCCAGCTACTCGGGAGGCTGAGGCAAGAGAATCGCCTAAGCCCAGGAGTTGGAGGTTGCTGTGAGACGCCACGGCACTCAACCAAGGGCAATAAAGTGAGACTCAAATAAATAACATGTCCAGGTCTTGGCAGAGGGTGGTTGATGTCTATAATCCTAGCACTCTGGGAGGCTGAAGCATGTGGACCGCCTGAGGTCAGGACCAGCCTGAACAAGACAGAGACCTCCTCTCTACCCAAAATAGAAAAATTAGCAGGGCATTGTGCTGAGTGCCTGTACTGTCAGCTACTGGGGAGGCTGAGACAAGAAGATTACCCAAGCCCAAGAGTTTGAGGTTGCTGTGAGCTGTGACGACGACGAGCACTCTACCCAGATCAACAGACTGAAACT
>NW_003852500.1:5976962-5992374 GCF_000181295.1 Otolemur garnettii
ATCTAAAAAAAAAAATCTCTAGGGTGGCACCTGTGGCTCAGTGGGTAGGGTGCCGGCCCCATATACGGAGGGTGGCAGGTTCAAACCTGGCCCTGGCCAAACTGTAACAAGAAAAAACAAAATAGCTGGGTGTTGTGGCGGGCACCTATAGTTACAGCTACTCGAGTGGCTGAGGCAAGAGAATCACCTAAGCCCGGGAGTTGGAGGTTGCTGTGAGCTGTGTCACGCCATGGCACTCTACTGAGGGCGATAAAGAGAGATTCTTGACTCTACCAAAAAAAATAAAGAAGAAAAGAAAAATAATATTATATGGAGAGAGAGCACCTGTTACGAAGCTTGTGCTGTACTAAAAACGGTAAATAACAACCAGGCACACTCAAGCCTGCCTAGGAAAATTGTAGCAAACTTTTGTAGACATTGAATTAGTGTGAAGTCATTCATTTTAGGGTAAAATTTCATGGGGTACCAAGTAGAGTTAGAGTAAGTCCCCTATGCCCACATTCTGAGAAA
This sequence comes from Otolemur garnettii, assembly GCF_000181295.1. Lineage (NCBI taxonomy): Eukaryota > Metazoa > Chordata > Mammalia > Primates > Galagidae > Otolemur > Otolemur garnettii. The sequence goes on from NW_003852500.1 coordinate 5,977,473, forward strand.
TAACTAGATCTACAGAGTAAAAATGGATTGATAATATATTAGGAAGCTGCCTCTTTTTCTTTTCTTTCTTTTCCTTTTTTTTGAGACAGGGTCTTACTGTGTTGCCCCAGGCTAGACTGCCATGGGAGCAGCCTAGCTCACAGCAGCCTCAAACTCCTGGGCTCAAGTGATGCTCCTGCCTCAGTCTTCCCAGTAGTTGGGACTACAGGCTCCTACTACAACGCTGGCTATTTTTTTTTTATTTTTAGTAAAGGCAGGGTCTCACTCTTGGCTCAAACTGATCTCCAACTCCTAATCTCAAGAGATCCTGTTTCCTCAGACTCTCAAGAGTGCTAGGATTACAGTCACAAAGCACTGAGCTCTGCCTGGCTGCACTTTTTCTGTACATACAATAAGTGAAACTCCTAAAGCAAACTGCAGCTTATTATGAAATAATTAGAATAAGAAGCAAGACTTGTCAGATAAAGTGGTTCTAACCCTCCAGGATAAGACAAGAAAGACAGCGGCTTTAAGCAGAGAGAGAGTGACAGGGCAGCCCTTTCAGAATAGCGGATTTATGATAAGAGGATTTCCGTACTCCGTTCTCAGTCTAAGGCTGCCCTGTGTGATGCGGGGGACATTTAGTCACTCAGGGTGTTGACCTGAAATGTGGTTAGTGCCACAGAACTCTCTCATCTTACAAAGTTGAAACCTCTCACCCATTAAATAAACAACTCCCCATTTCCTCCTCCCCACCATCCCCTGGCAACCACCATTCTATTTTCTTTTTTTTTATTGAATGGTAACTATGTACATTAATGCACTTCTGGGGTACAGTGTGGGATTTTCATACACAATCCGAAACCCTTCTATCAAACTGGTTATTTTCTAAATCTATGACTCAATTACTTTAGGTAACTCCTTGGAGTGGAATGACATAGTATTTGTCCCTTTGTAGTCCCAGCTGCTTGGAAGGTTGAGGCAGCATTGTTTGACACCTGGAGTTTAAGATCATCATGGACAACATAGTGAGACCCTGTCTTTAAGAAAAACAAAATACTATTTAAAATTTTTGGCTCGGCGCCTGTGGCTCAAGCGGCTAAGGCGCCAGCCACATACACCTAAGGTGGTGGGTTCGAATCCCCAGCCCGGGCCCGCCAAACAACAATGATGGCTGCAACCAAAAAATGGCCAGGCGTTGTGGCGGGTGCCTGTAGTCCCAGCTACTTGGGAGGCTGAGGCAGGAGACTCGCTTGAGCCCAGGAGTTGGAGGTTGCTGTGAGCGTGATGCCATGGCACTCTACCCAGGAGGACAGCTTGAGGCTCCGTCTCAAAAAAAAAAAAAAAATTTTTTTTAAATTCCTGGTAATCTGATGGTTAGGGTAAAGAATAATTAAAAAAAAAAAAAGGTGGGGAAAAGGGCAGTGCCTGTAGCTCAAAAGGGTAGGGTGCCGGCCCCATATGCCAGAGGTGGTGGGTTGAAACCCAGCCCCGGCCAAAAAAAAAAAAAGGGTGGAGAAAAAAGGCTGAGTAATAATCCTTTGTACATACATACTACATTTTGTTTATCCATTCATCTATTAAGGGACATTTGAGTTACCTTTACCTTTTGACTGTTATCAATAATACTGTTATGAACATGGGTATACAGATGTCTGTTTGAGTCTCTGCTTTCAGTTCTTTTGTATATATACCCAGAAGTAGTATTGCTGGATTACAGTAATTTTAATTTTTTTATTTGCAGTTTTTGTCCGGGGCTGGGTTTGAACCCACCACCTCCAGTATATGGGGCCAGTGCCCTACTCCTTTGAGCCACAGGTACTGCCCTGGATTATAGTAATTCTTTTTTATTGTTGTTGAGACAGAGTCCCACCCTATGCCCTGAGCAGAGTGCAATGGCGTCATAGCTCACTGCAACCCCAGACTTGGGCTATGGGCCCCTGCTGCCTCAGCCTCTGCAAGCTGATGGGATTACAGGCCCTCTCTGAGACGTCCCGCTGGGTTTTTCACTTTTTTAGGAGTCAGGGTCTCACTCTTGCTCAGACAAGTCTCTTGAACTCCTGAGCTCAAGCAGTTCTCCCTCCACAGCCTCCCACAGTGCTGGGATTACAGGCATGAACCACCATGCCCGGCTGGATCATAGTAATTCTATTTTTTATTTTTTGAGGATCTGCCATAACTGTTTTTCTGCAGTTATGTGGATGTATCACAGTAAACAAAGATTTAGATTTCAACCCACCTTTGCCTTACATTTAAGAACTGATAATTCGGCTCGGCGCCTGTGGCTCAAGCGGCTAAGGTGCCAGCCACCTAGGTGCCATACACCTAAGGTGGCGGGTTCGAATCCCCAGCCTGGGCCCGCCAAACAACAATGATGGCTGCAACCAAAAAATGGCCAGGCGTTGTGGCGGGCACCTGTAGTCCCAGCTACTTGGGAGGCTGAGGCAGGAGACTCGCTTGAGCCCAGGAGTTGGAGGTTGCTGTGAGCTGTGATGCCATGGCACTCTACCCAGGGGGATAGCTTGAGGCTCTATCTCAGAAAAAAAAAAAGAACTGATAATTCAGTTATTGGAAAACTTTTAGGTATGTTTGAAGTGACTTGGGCCTAGTAGACTTGAGTCTACTTTTTTCTTTCTTTCTTTTTTTTTTTTTTTTTAAGAGACAGGGTCTCATTTTATCGCCTTTGGTACAGTGCCATGGTGACACACAGCTCACAGCAACTTCCAACTCCTGGGCTTAGGCAATTCTCTTGCTGCAGTCTCCAAGTAGCAGGGACTACACACACCCACCACAATGCCTGGCTATTTTTTTGTTGCAGTTTGGCTAGGACTAGGTTTGAACCCGCCACCCTTGGTATATGGGGCCAGCGCCCTACCCACTGAGCCACAGGCGCCACCCATGTGAGTCTACTTTTTGAGCTGTAAATGTTATGAATTCTAACCATGAAGTATTTTCAGTGAAAATTTAGCAATTGCACTGAGCTGTGCTGTAAGTGGAAAGTACTCACCAAATTTCAAAGGCTTAATACAGAAAAAAGGAATGTAAAATATCTCACTGATAATTTGATGTGAAATGATACTTTGGATATATTGAAACAAACACAAATATTAAAATTAATTTCTTTTTTTTTTAAGACAAAGTCTTACTTTGTTGACCTCGGTAGAGTGCCATGGCATCATAGCTTACAACAACCTCAAACTCTTGCGCTCAAGCCATCCTCTTACCTCAGCCTCCTGAGTAGCTGGGACTATAGGCACTCACCATAATACCCAGCTATTTTTTAATTTATTTACTTATTTATTATTTATTATTATTTTTTGAGACAGTCTCAAGCTATCACCCTGGGTAGAGTACTGTGGCATCACAGCTCATAGCAACCTCCAATTCCTGGGCTTAAACAATTCTCTTGCCTCAGCCTCTCAGGTAACTGGGACTACAGGGGCCTGCCACAATGCCTGGCTATTTTTTTGGTTGTAGTTGTCATTCTTATTTGGCAGCTCTGGTGTATGTGGCTGACACCTTAGCCACTTGAGCTACAGGCACTGCCGAGCCCCAGCTTTTTTTTTTTTTTTTTGGCTGGGGCTGGGTTTGAACCCACTACCTCCAGCTTATGGGGCTGGTGCCTTACTCCTTTGAGCCACAGGCACCGCTGAGCCCCAGCTATTTTTTTAGAGATGGGCTCTTGCTTTTGCTTAGGCTGGTCTCAAACTTCTGAGCTCAGGCAATCCACCCACCTTGGCTTCCCAGAGTGCTGGGAGTAAAGGCTACCTCTATAGAAGTGTTATAGCCTTTACTCCCAGCACTTAATGAAAGCCACCAGATTCTGGAAGACATACTCCTCTCTGAGTTGCATCTCACTTTGTCATCTTCCTCAGAGTGTGATGGTGTCATAGCTCACAGCAACCTCAAACTTTTGGGCTCCAGCAATTCTCTTCCCTCAGCCTCCCAAGTACCTGGGACACAGGTGCCTACCACAACACCTGGCTATTTTTAGAGACTGGGTCATACTCTTGCTCAGGGTTGTCTGGAACCTGTGAGCTCAAGCCTCCCAGATTGCTAGGATCACAGGTATGAGACACTACGCCCGGCCAGTTACAATTGTTTTAAGTGGAATAAACTCTGAGAGCTGTTGTTGTGACTGTATTTCTGTTGCTCATACAAGGGTTATTTATGACGCAATTACCATCACCACCACTCCAGTCAAAAGTAAAAATAAAACTTCTTCCTGGAGAGTAAATTGTGCATAAGTCTTTGTTTTAATTAAATTTTTTATTTTGGAATAATTTTAGATTTACAGAAAATTTGCAAAGATAGTACAGTTCCTCCTATAGTTAGCATCTTATATAACTGTGGCGCACTTGTTAAAAATAAGAAATTAGCATTAGTACAAAGTTCTTAATTAGACTACAGACTTTAATCTGATTTCTTCAGCTTTTCCATCAGTGTCCTTCTAGTCTAGAATCCAATCCAGAATCCCACATTGCATTTAGCATATAAGCTTTTTCTATACCAAGATCTCAACCCTATTTGCTACTCTTATTAGTCTCATTATAGGCTCTGAGGTTTTATTGTTTAGCATGAGTTATGTATAATACATATAATAAAAGAGTTTATACATATTGGCCAAGACTACCAGAGCCATACGTTACTTTAAATACTGATTTGTTATTTCAGTGAATGGACGTATTCTCTGTTCTATAAATTAGTTAATATTCAGGGTTATTAGTTGCAGCAGTGAGAGAGACCTCAGGAAGAATCATGGGGTGTTTCAGGAGGCCTTGTTAAAGAGGGCTTACAATACTACTTGGGCTTGCAGTTGATTTGGGGGAGGGCCCAAAGAAACAGAAGTCTATTCTGGATTGGGTGCTTCAGAAAGCAGGGGCAATGCAGTGATTATTTTTAGTTTTTTGTTTTGTTTTATTTTGTTTTCCTGCTGTGCATACACAGATTATCTTAGTTTTTGTCTAGAAAGGAGGAATAGAGCAAAGCTAAAGTTACTGGAGAAAAAGCAGTAGTCTTGTTAGTGAGGAAGGGATGTTTATTCTTTCTCGTATGTGTGGTTGCACAGTGCCAGTTTTTATCTGTTTAGGCACGATTACAGAGTGGAGTTATTTTCTCTTTCCATCACGTTACAAAGAGACCTCATTTGTTTTCAATATTCTGTGTAATTGTTTATGTATACCAGGGCATTCAGGCCTGCTACTGTGGGTTCTCAGGATTGTTTCTTAACAGTACCGCACCTAATCACGTTTAGATGGCAAACGAAAGGATATTGCTTAGAAGCTGTGCTATAGAAATGACAATTCTTAGTCCCTGACACTGAAAATTCCGAATAAGTGCTTAATAACGCCTCACCAAGGGCCAGGACGTTGTCTGTCTTGTTCAGAGCAAACACAGCATCTCTGGATGTGCCAGGAACTCAAACGATATTGAACTGATGAGTGCTTCTCCAACACCGAAGGTCATGGTGGTGACACCCTCTGTCCCTGCACCGTCCTTGAGGACCAGGCCTGAGGCCTGTCCTGCCATCCGGAAGGAGCGGGGGCCACGTGAGAAGACTTCATGGTGGAGATCCAATCGTCTCCGTCTCTTCGCATGCCAACCATGTTCGTTCTCGGTCTCCTTTCTTTCTCCGCAGCAAACGACTCTCATTTTCTTCTCCCATGCTGGTCTTCAAATCAGGAGTCTTTCGGACTCACGCTTTGGCGTTCAGTCCGCTTGCTGGGAGTCGGGTGGACCCGAGCCTCCAGGGCCCTGCGCGCCGGCCCCGCCCCTCGCGCGGCGGGCCAATCGCCGGCTCCGCTCCGGGAGCGACACAAAGGCACCTTGGCAGGCAGCCCCTGAGAAGCCCCGCCCAGAACGAGCTGCCGATGGTTTCCATGGTGATGGTAAACAAGCCGCAACTGCCTCAGCTACAACTGCCAAGTCCCCCGGGTTCCACCCTCCTCTAAATGCTGCGAGGGACGCCCGAGGAGCGGGATGGGAGAGCGGGAGCGTGGAGACTCGGAGCCCGAGGTGAGGGGCAGCCTGGGTGGGCCGGCTGTGGATCCGAGGTCGAGGGCCGCACCCCCCAGGGTTGAGCGCGGACAGGGCCCACTGAGGGTGGGAACCAGGAGGTGAGGTCTGGAGGTGGAGTCCGCGGGGCTGAGGTTTGGATCAGGGCGAGTCTCGGCCCCAGGCCCGGAGCGGCCAGCTCACCCCAGGAGACAAGACAGCTAGAAAGGAGGTATATTGGGGAAGGGATGGAGGAGTGGGCATCCCAGGACCTGGAGCCAAGAGAGGTCATTACCTACCTGTAGGAATACATCCAGGTTTTTGTTTTAGTTTTCTTTGGAGACAGAGTCTCACTGTGTCACCCTTGGTAAAGTGCAGTGGCGTCACAGCTCACCGGCTTAGGCGATTCTCTTGCCTCAGTCTCTCAGGAGCTGGGACTACAGGCGCCCACTACAACACCCGGCTATTTTTTTTGTTGCAGTTGTCATTGTTGTTTAGCTGGCCCCGGGCTGGGTTCGAACCTGCCATCCTCCGTGTACTTGGCTGGCGCTGTAAGCACTGTGCTACGCGTGCTGAGCCCAGGGTTTGTGTGGGGTTTCTTTTGTTTTGTGTGTGTGTGTGTGTTTGAGAAAACAGGCTGTTTTTGCTTTAGTTTATGTGGGTTTGTATTTATTTATTTATTTGCAGTTTTTGGCTGGGCTGGGTTTGAACCCACCACCTCTGGCATATGGGGCCAGTGCCTTACTCTTTTGAGCCACAGGCGCCGCCCGTTTGTATTTTTTTTTAGGGGCAGTCTTGATCTGTTGCCGAGGCTTCAGAGCAGTGGGGTGGTCATAATTCACTCCCAGGTTCAAGCAATCCCCCTGCTTGGAAGTATATAGGTGCGCTCCACCCTGCCCAGCCATCTATTTTCAGGCAGTACATTCACACTCTTAAAAGTCAGAAACTTGCAAAAGGCCTTATTCCCCCCCCCCCCCCATTTTCTTCTTTCTGAGGAAATAGTTTCACACTTTTGGACTTTCTTCTGTAGAAATTGTATTTCTTCTTATATGGGGATCTTTTTCCTGTGTTCTTCCTTCATGAGCTTTACTAAATCTGTATACTGAAATATTTCTTCATTAATTTCCTGTGCCTCTAGGTCTTACTTTCTGCTGCCTGTGTGTAGTAAGGCATTTGTTTCTTTTTTCTTTTTCTGATATACCCTTAAATATATTTTTGCACAGTTTCCTTTTTTTTTTTTTGAGACAGAATCTCACTTTGTAACCCTCAGTGGAGTGCTGTGGCATCATAGCTCCCAGTAACCTCAAACTCTTGGGCTCAAATGATCCGTTTGCCTCAGTCTCCTGAATAGCTGGGCTACAGGCACCTGCCAAAACACCTGGCTATTTTTAGAGACTGGTTCTTTGGCTCAGGCTGGTGTCCAACTTGTGAGCTCAAGCGATCCACCCACCTCACCCTCCCAGAGTGCTAGGATTACAGGTGTAAGCCACCATGCCTGGCCTGCACAGATTCCTTTTGAAAACATCCATTAAAGAACCCAAAATTTTCAGGTTGCAGGTCGATTCAGGGATTTGTCTCAGGCTCTGTATGTTTTCTTTATGATTACAATTTGTGTGTGTGTGTGTGTGTGTGTGTGTGTGTGAAAGAGAGAGAGAGAGAGAGAGACTTGCTGTGTTGCCATCAAATTTTTGGGCTCAAATAATCTTCTCTCCTCAGCCTCCCAAGTATCTAGGATTACAAGGCTGGGCCACTGTGCTTGATCTGTGGTCAAAATTTTTGTGCATAGTTATTTTGTTTTCATCTTAAAGAGAAGAAATATACCCTTGTATACTGTTGGTAGGAATGTAAAATGGCACAGAAACTATGGAAAAGAGTATGGTAATTCCTCTAAAAATAGGCTAGGCCCTGTGGCTCATGCCTATAATCCTAACATTCTGGGAGGGCGAGGTGGGAGGATCACTTGAGCTCAGGAGTTGGAGACCAGCTGGACCAAGAATAAGATCCCATCTCTACCAAAAATAGAAAAACCTGGTGCTGTGGCAGACCCCTTTATTCCCAACTTGAGCCAGGAGTTTGAGGTTGCTGTGAGCTATGACTCCTCAGCACTCTACCCAGAGTGACAGAGTAAGAATCTGTCTCAAAAAAAAAAAAAAAAAAAACTAAACTAAAAATAGAATTGCATTATGATCCAGCAGTATCACTCATGAGTTCATGTCCAAAAAAATTGAAAGCAGAGTCTTGAACAGGTATTTGTACACTCATGTTCATAATGACATTAGTCACAATAGTCAAAAGGTTCAAGTAACTACAATGTCTTTTTTTTTTTTTGAGACAGAGTCTCACCCTGTCACCCTCGGTAGAGTGCTGTGGCATCACAGATCATAGCAACCTCAAACTCTGGGGCTTAGGCGATTTTTTTGCCTCAGCCTCCTGAGTAGCTGGGACTACAGGTGCCCACCACAACTCCAGGCTACTTTTTTGTTGCAGTTTGGCTGGGGCCGGGTTTGAACCTGCCACCTTCGGTGTGTGGGGCCAGCACCCTATCCACTGAGCCACAGGCACCACCCTGCAGTGTCTTATTGATGAGTATGTAAACAAAATGTGGTATATACAAGGGGATATTATTCAGCCTTAAAAAGGAGAAAAATTCTGTCAGATGCTACAACATAGATGAACTTTGAGGATATCATGTTAAATGAAATAAAACTGTCACAGAAAGACAAATGATTCTACTTATGTGAGGATCTAATAGTCAAATTTATTAAACAGAAAGTAGAATGATGGTTGCCAGAGTCTAGGGCAGGGGTCTTCAAACTTTTTAAACAGGGGGCCAGTTCACTGTCCCTCAGACCATTGGAGGGCTGGACTGCGGGCCCCAGGATTAGTTAGCTGCTAAGCAGGACAGGTGGTGGCAGCAAGAACACCTGGCGGGCCAGATAAATGTCCTAGGTGAGCCACATGTGGCCCGTGGGCCATAGTTTGAGCACACCTAGTCTAGGGAAAGAAAAGGGAGTTGTTGAATGGGTATAGAATTTCTTTCTTTCTTTCTTCTTCTTCTTCTTTTTTTTTTGAGACAATCTCACTTTATCACCCTGCGTAGAATATCATGGTGTCACAGCTCACAGCAATCTCCAACTCCTGGGCTTAGGTGATCTCTCTTGCCTCAGCCTCCAGAATAGCTGGGACTACAGGTGCCTGGCAGAATGCCCAGCTACTTTTTTGTTAGGGTTTGGCTGGGGCAGGGTTTGAACCCGCCACCTTTGGTTTATGGGGCGGGCACCCTACCCACAGAGCCACAGGCACCTCCGGGGTATAGAGTTTCAACTTTACAAGTTGAAGAAGTTCTAGATATCTTGTTTCACATGAAGGTACTTAACATTAAACTGTACAGTTTAAATGGTTGATTGGTAAATTTTGTTATATATATGTGTGTGTGTGTCACATACACAGACGGTGCCAAAAAATGTATACACACATGAGGAAGGAAAAAGTTGTATTAAAGTTGTAATAATCAATATATGACTATAACAAAAGATGAATACAAGTTATGGTTGGCTTCTGCATTTACAACAGGGGTTCAAAGAGATTATCGTCAGTGGCTGTAGACATTTAGGATTAGGGCAAACCACTGCTTGAGCAATGTTGACCTAAGTGTCCACTTGAAAAGCATGCCATTTCAAATTTTTCCTGAAATACTGCCAGTGTGGCAGATTTTCTACAGTACACTACATTCATTAAGATCCTCCATACTGTCTTGGCGCCTGTGGCTCAAGTGGCTAAGGCACCAGCCACATAGACCTAAGGTGGCGGGTTGGAATCCAGCCTGGCCCGCCAAAACAACAATGATGGCTGCAACAAAAAAATAGCCAGGCATTGTGGCAGGTGCCTGTGTTCCCAGCTACTTGGGAGGCTGAGGCAGGAGACTCGATTGAGCCCAGGAGTTGGAGAGTTGGAGGTTGCTGTGAGCAGTGATGCCACAGCACTCTACCCAGGGGGATAGCTTGAGGCTCTGTCTAAAAAAAAAAAAAAAAATCCTCCATACTCACACCTTCCTTCCACAACATTCTCCAATGTCAAATACAACTTCAAAATGGTCTTGTGCTCCTCAGACAACAACCATGCTTCTATCATTTTCTTTGACGATCCTGCCTGTCCCATGGTGACACTAGCATTCATTTGTTTAATGCAATTTTTTTTTTTTTTTTTGAGACAGAGCCTCAAGCTGTTGTCCGGTGGAGTGCTGTAGCATCACAGCTCATAGCAACCTCCAACTCCTGGGCTCAAGCGAGTGTCCCGCCTCCGCCTCCCGAATAGCTGAGACTACAGGTGCCCACCACAAGGCCTGGCTATTTTTTGGTTGCAGCCATCATTGTTTAGCGGGCCCAAGCTGGATTCGAACCCGCCAGCTCAGTTGTATGTGGCTGGCGCTTTAGCCACTTGAGCCACAGGCACCAAGCCTTTAATGCAATTTTTTGAGTGAATGCCATTCTACATATTGGTACCATAATTCAATTCAAATTCAAAAAGTAATACATAGATAACATCGCTTAAAATGTGTATGCATAGTCCCAGCTACTTGGGAGGCTGAGGCAAGAGAATCACTTAAGCCCAGGAGTTGGAGATTGCTATGAGCTGTGAAGCCACAGCACTCTACCCAGGGCGACAGAGTGAGACTCTGTCTCAAAAACAAACAAACAAACAAACAAAAATGTGTATGCGTGTATTTGGCCCTCCCCAGCATGCACACTGTATGTGTGTGTGTATTTATTTTCTTTTTGAGTATCACTCTGTCACCTGGACTAGTGTGCAGTGGTGTCATTATAGCTCACTGCAACTCTTGAGCTCACGTGATCCTCCTGCCTCAGCCTCCCAGTATCTGGGAATATAGGTGTGCACCACCACACCCAAGCTAAGTTTTTCTGTTTTTAGTAGAGACAGGGTCTTGCTCTTGCTCTTGCTCAGGCTGATCTGGAACTCTTTTTTTGTTTTTTGAGACAGAGTTTCACAGTTGCCCTCGTGCTGTGGCGTCACAGCTCACAGCAACCTCAAACTCTTGGGCTTAAGTGATTCTCTTGCCTCAGCCTCCCAAGTAGCTGGGACTACAGGCACTCGTGCAGAACCCCATCCCTTTCCTCATCTTACACTGTTACCTCACCTCCTTTACTGGAAACAAGAGAAAAGTCCTCTTAGGTGGTTACACAGTACCTTGCTTCAGGGGTCCTCAAACTTTTTAAACAGGGGATCAGTTCACTGTCCCTAAGACCTTTGGAGGGCTGGACTGCAGGCCCCGGGATGAGTTGGCTGCTAAGCAGGACAGGCAGCAACGGTAGAAACACCTGGTGGGCTGGATAAATGTCCTTGGCGGGCTGCAGTTTGAGGACACCTGGTTAGGCGATTCTCTTGCCTCAGCCTCTCCAGGAGCTGGGACTACAGGTGTCCCTCACAACGCCTGGCTACTTTTTGTTGCAATTTGGCTGGGGCTGGGTTTGAACCCACCACCCTTGGTATATATTGGGCTGACGCCCTACCCACTGAGCCATGGGCAGCATCCTAATCTCTCTCTTTTATTTTTTTTGTAGAGACAGAGTCTTACTTTATCGCTCTCCGTAGAGCATCATGTCATCACACTGCTCTCAGCAACCTCCAACTCCTGGCTTTAGGCGATACTCCTGCCTCAGCCTGCAGAGCAGCTGGTGCAAGCCACCTGCCACAACATGCAGCTATTTTTCCATTGCAGTTCAGCCAGGCCGGGTTTGAACCCACCACCCTCAGTATATGGGGCCAGCACCCTACCCACTGAGCCACAGATGCCGCCCTTTTTAATCTCTTTATAATACGCATTTTACTTTTGTTTCTTGAATTATTACACTGATAAGGATTTGGGAACAATATTAAATAATAATGATACTAACACTTGTTTGGTTACCAAATCTAAATCTCGTGGAATTCTTTAGTGTGACAACACTGAAACAAAACAATTGTTTTATGTGAGTTATTTAAAACCTTTAATTCGGCCAGAAGAGGTGACTCATGCCTGTAATCCTAGCACTCTGGGAGGCCAAGGTGGGTAGATTGCTTTAGCTCATGAGTTTGAGACCAGCCTGAGCAAAAATTGAGACCCCCATCTCTACTAAAAATAGAAAAAAAAAACAAAAACCCAACAAAAAACACTGAGGCAAGAGGATAGCTTGAGCCCAAGAGTTGGAGGTTGCTGTGAGCCATGATGTCATGGCACTTTGCCTAGGACGACAGCTTGAGACTTCTGTCTCAAAAACAAACAAACATAAAAAGCCCTTTATCTATATTACAAGACTTTATTATCTCCCCGCCTCCTTTCTGAAATCACTGAAAGAGCCTCATGTTGCATACGGTCTGTATTCCAGTCACAAAGGCTGCTTTTTGGTTACCTTAATAAGGTCTGGGGAGGTGATTTACCATTTCATTCATCTCCACTGAGAATTTCTATCTCCTGACATGACTATTCATCCATGGTAGTGATACAGACTATTTTATTAGTTTTCGGGGTTGCTATACAAATTACCACAGACTTGGTGACTTAAAACAACAGAAATGTATTCTCACTGTACTAGAGGCCAGAAGTCTGTCTGATTTTTTTTTATAGTTTTTTGGCCAGGGCTGGGTTTTGAACCTGCCACCCTCGGCATATAGGGCCAGCACCCTACTCCTTAAGCCATAGGTGCTGCCCAGTCTGTCTAATATTGAGGCTCAGGCTGGCTGACTGCTGGTGGACACTCTGAGGGCTGTCCATTCTGTGCCTCTCTCCCAGGGTCTGGTGGCCGCCAGCAACCAAAGGTGTTCTTTGGTTGGGGGCTACCTTCCAGTCTCTGCCTCATCTTCTCCAGGCCTCTTCCTCTGTGTTTCTCCATGTCTTCTTCTTTTCTGTCTTTTTTTCTCTGAGACAGAGTCTCATTCTTTGCCCTGGGTAAAGTGCTGCAGCATCATCACAGGTCAGAGCAAGCTCAGACTTTTGAATTCAAGAGATCCTCCTACCTCAGACTCCCAAGTAGCTGAGACTACAGGCTGCTACCACAATGCCCAGCTAGTTTTTCTAATTTTAGTAGAGATGGGGTCTTCCTCTTTTTCAAGCTGGTCTGGAACTCATGAGCTCAAGCACTCCACCCACCTAGGCCTCTCACAGTGCTAGGATTATAGGCGTGATCCACTGTGCCAGGACCAGAATTTCTCACTTTCTAGTTTGTTAAAATTGTTAAATGAGGCTCGGCACCTGTAGCTCAAACGGCTAAGACGCCAGCCACATACACCTGAACTGGTAGGTTTGCATCCAGACTGGGCCAGCCAAACAACAATGACAGCTGCAACCAAAAAATAGCTGGGCATTGTATAAATGGTGGGCGCCTGTAATCCCAGCTACTTGGGAGGCGGAGGCAGGAGAATCGCTTGAGCCCAGGAATTGGAGGTTGCTGTGAGCTGTGATGCCAGCACTCTACCCAGGGTGACAGCTTAAGTCTCTGTCTCAAAAAAAAAAAAAAAAATTGGTAAGTGAACTTTAAAAAAATTTTCTTCCATATTATGATTAGTCTTTATTAATGGCTCCTTTCAGGCTGGGCACAGTGGCTCACACCTATAATCCTAGCACTCTGGGAGGCTGAGGTGGGCAGATTGCTTAAGCTCACCAGTTCAAGACCAGCCTGAGCTAGAGCAAGATCCCATCTCTAAAAATAGCTGGGCAGGCTCTGCGCCTGTAGTACAGTGGTTACGGTGCCAGCCATATACACCAAGGGTGGTGGGTTTGAATCTGGCCCAGGCCAGCTAAAACAATGATGACAACTGCAACAAAAAATAGCCAGGCATTTTGGCGGGCACCTGTGGTCCCAGTTACTTGGGAGGCTGAGGCAAGAGAATCGATTGAGCCCAAGAGTTTGAGGTTGCTGTGAGCTGTGACACCATGGCACTCTACTGAGGATGACATAGTGAAACTGTCTCAAAAAAATAAATAAAAATAGCCAGGTATTGTGGTGGGCACCTGTAGTCCCAGCTACTCGGGAGGCTGAGGCAAGAGGATTGCTCGAGCCCAAGACTGAGTTTGCTGAGAGCTACCATACTACCACATCCAGCAGGGATGACAAAGTGAGACTCTGTCTCAAAACTAAAGAAAGAAATTAAGAAAGAAAGAAAGAAAGGCTCCTTTCACAGAAGTTTGGCACTGATATTGAAGGAAATAGAAATGAGCAGATTCTATCCTTTTTAGGTACTTTGTATTCTTTAACTTTGTCTCCCACATACCTTGTTTTGAACCATCAATATTGGCTTATACTAAGTTGTTAAATAAAGTTATAATACATTTTTTTTTTTGAGACAGAGTCTTACTATGTCACCGTCAGTAGAGTGCTGGGGTGTCACAGTTCACAGCAATCTCTAACTCTTGGGCTTAAGTGATTCTCTTGCCTCAGCCTCCCAAGTAGCTGGGACTACAGGTACCTGCCTGGCTATTTTTTGGTTGCAGTTGTCATTGTTGCTTAGCAGGCCTGGGCCGGGCTCAAACCCTCCAGCCTCGGTGCATGTGGCTGGTGCCCTACTCACTGAGCTATAGGCGCCAAGACTATAATACATTTTTTAAAAGATACCTCCACAGGTTTTTGAGGGGTTAGACCTTGGACATCCACTATGCTACTTGTTTGTTTATTAAATAGAAGAACTTGCCTGAGCCCTTAACTTGTGGCTGAAGTGGTGCCAGGGTCTGGAAACCTGAAAAGAAAGATGAATAAGAATGAGGCCTTTGGCTTGGCGCCTGTGGCTCAAGCGGCTAAGGTGCCAGCCACATACACCTAAGGTGGAGAGTTTGAATCCAGCCCGGACCAGCCAAACAACAATAATGGCTGCAACCAAAAAATAGCCGGGCGTTGTGGCGGGTGACTGTGGTCCCAGCTACTTGGGAGGCTGAGGCAGG
>NW_003852500.1:5992657-5996085 GCF_000181295.1 Otolemur garnettii
AGCCGTCATTGTTGTTTGGCGGGTCCGGGCTGGGGATTCGAACCCCGCCACCTTAGGTGTACGTGGCTGGCGCCTTAGCCGCTTGAGCTATAGGCGCCGAGCCAAGAATGAGGCTTTTAAAATTATCACAGTCCAATCTCACCAAAAGACAGAAAAACCTTCAGAATCTTGTAATGAGAAATGTTAAGTCTATGAAGAGACAAACATAAGATCTGTGAAGACATAAATGAGGATTGTCATAAAAAATTCCTTGAAAAAGTAATGTCTGAGTGTGTAGTGCTGCCCTGTGCTGAAGCCCCACATAGCAGGGGAGAACCAGAAATGTGGCTAGTGTGACAAGTACTTGACTTTTTTTTTTTTTTTTTTTTTTTTAGACAGAGCCTCAAGCTGTCACCCTGGTAGAGTGTGGTGGCATCACAGCTCACAGCAACCTCCAACTCCTGGGCTCAAGTGATTCTCATGCCTCAATCTCCCAAGTAGCTGGGACTGCAGGTGCCTGCCACAATGCCTGGCCATTTTTTTGGTTGTAGCTGTTGTTGTTTGGCCGGCCCTGGCTGGATTTGAACCTGCCAGCTCTGGTGTATGTGGCTGGCGCCTTAGCCGCTTGAGCTACAGGTATAGAGCTGGGTATGTGAACTTTTTCACCCAATAGTTTGTTTGTTTATTTATTTATTTGAGACAGAGTCTCACTGTTCCTCCCTTGGTAGAGTGATGCGGCATCACATCCCACAGGAACCTCAAACTCTTGGGCTTAAGGAATTCTCTTGCCTCAGCCTCCCAAAGTAGCTGGGACTACAGGCACTAGCCACAACACCCAGCTAGTTTTTTCTCCAGAGACAGAGTCTCACTTTGTCTCCCTTGGTAGAGTACTGTGGTGTCACAGCCCATAGTAACCTCAAAATCTTGGGTTGAAATAATTCTCTTGTCTCAGCCTCCCAAGTAGCTGGGACTATAGGCACCCGTCACAACACCCGGTTATTATTTTTGGTGACGAGGTCTCACTTTGGCTCAGGCTGGTCTCAAACCTGTGAGCTCAGGCAGTTCATCTGCTTCAGCCTCCCAGAGTGTTAGGATTACAGGTGAGAGCCACTGTGCCTGGTCATGCCTGACTATTTTCTTAGAGATGGGGTCTCACTCTTGCTCAAGCTGGTCTGGAACTCCTGAGCTCTGGCAATCCAGCCACCTCAGCCTCCCAGAGGCTAGGATTTAAGGCGTGAGCCACACTGTGCCTGGCCCAATAGTATATTTAATGAATTTTAGTTATAGATCAATTATTTCTGATGAAAATTTAGCATTTGAATTGAGATGACTGTTAAGTGTAAAATATACAGCAGATATCAAAGATTTAGTACCAAAAGAATAAAAAAAGGAAAGAAAAGCAAAGCTTTAACGTCTTTCTCATGTCTGAAGATGATCACCGTCACTGTAGTGATCCCACAAGTAATATTATTTGGAAGGGCAGTATAAACTTCAAATTTTGCATCATTACTCCTGGAGCACTTACAAAGCCTGTGAATTAGTAGAGTGAAAGAGGAGTACTAGAAGACAGTTGCTGCACCACAAAGTAAACTGCCATGTTCTCTGAGGAGCAAGGCTACAGTGTGATAAGAACAAGGACTAGGCTGCTTGCAGGATTTGTTCGATTTCACTTCCTGTGTTAGCACTTTTTTTCTTTGCTGCAATTTTATCATTGTTGGCCAATTCCTAATTTTAATTATCCATTTTTTGTACATTTACGTGGGACTTTAATGTAGAAGAGAGTCTGACTCCATATTTGACATTTGACTACAAACAACTTTCAAGCCCACGTGTGGGCAGCCAGTTTGAAAGCCCAGGTGTTTCCTCTTATGACTCTGAAGGGGAATGCAAGGCACACAGGTGCCAGAATGTGCACTGGAGCCCTCACTTCTGCCCCACCCCTTAACTATAATAACACTTCAAAGTCAAACTCTTTTCCTTGCTCTTAGCCATGTTTTTAACTTAGTCTTACAGTCCAGTTTTATCAAGCCATTTTTGAACATGTTTGAAAGCCACCATTCTTCCCCTCAGAAAGCCTCATTGTGTTGAGTCATAAGCCTTTATATATTCTTTTTGTGTATAGGGGACCATCTTCAAATTGGAAAATCAAACCAAGTTTTGGGTGGGGAAATCCAGCTCATATTGTCAGGATAATATCCAAGATAGACATAGTGGACATAGTTAAAGTGGTAAAACATTTTATTCAGTTACCACTGGCAGTACAAGAGAGAGCTGAGCTCCAGTCCAGTTTGTGCAGAGTGACTGGGCATTTTTTCTGTGTGTGCAATTGGGCATTTTAAAGGGAGGCGAAGTGAAAAATTACAAAGGGTCAGTGTAAATGTGATGAGGCCAGCTGTGTTTGCCTGCTGGCAGTTATCAAAGTTAGTATTCTATCCTCCCACAGAGACTGGGAGATAGGCCTCATACTTCTTCATGATTACATTCCCGAGGCATGGCTCTCAGGTTTATTGAGAAAGACATTTCTGAGTTGTAGGAGATACATGTGTACACATACAATCATTTATATACACATGTGTAGTATATACTCCTTGAAGGGGCAGAAGAAGGATTCATAATTGTAGGTCTTTTTTAGTAAAGCACCAAGACGGTGGTCCCAACCTTTTTGGGACCAGTCACAGGTTTCATGGAAGACAATTTTTTCTGAGGGTAGAGGATGGTGTGTGGTTGGCCTGGTTCCAAACAGGCCACAGACTGGTATGGTACCGGACCTCGGTGGGTTGGGCAGGGTGTTTGGGAACCGCAGTACTAGGAAACAAATGTCAGGGGCCTATTGTTAGCTGTTGGCTAGAACAAAAACAGAAAGTTATCCTGGTGGCATTGAGCTTTCTCAGGCAGGCATTTTAATGGGGCACTGAAATCATTTGAAGGACATAGTCTCTGCTCCTGGCAGCCATGCTAGGTTCAGACAAGTTATATGTGGAGAGTTCTGCAGCTCTCAGTAACCACAACAGTTTATCACTGGCAGACAAGAAGCCCACCCAACAACATGTGTTGCTGTCTCTGTGTGAACTGAATAACAGACTTGGGATCAATTGACAAACTTTGAAAGAAGTGATGTGTCTGGTCACTGATCACAATGTGCCTTTGTGATTAATGTAGCGATGCATAGACCCAAGAACTAGCAGCCAAGTTTGTACTCTCTGTGATTACCCATGGTTAATACACTGTGGTAGCTCAAATTTGAATCATGCTGGGGGACTTGCATTATTTAAACCATGGTGACCGAAATTCATGCCTATCAGGGCTAACAGTTGTATATAGTGTGATCAATTTTATGGGAATTTAAATCATGCACCTTTGGCTCGGCGCCTGTGGCTCAAGCGGCTAAGGCGCCAGCCACATACACCTCAGGTGGCGGGTTCGAATCCCCAGCCCGGGCCCGCCAAACA
>NW_003852500.1:5998669-6003228 GCF_000181295.1 Otolemur garnettii
TTTTTTTTTTTTTTTTGGAGTTGTCGTTGCTGTTCAGCTGGCCCGTGCCGGGTTGGAACCTGCCAGCCTCGATGTATGTGGCTGGCGCCATAACCACTGTGCTATGGACGACGAACCTTCTGTTTGACATTTTCAGTAAGAAAGCTGGCAAATATATTGACTAAGAAAAAGTTTATATTGTTTACTGAAAGCATGTTATAGTCATCCTGTTTAAGTCTTTTCTCTATGGGAGATAAGGCTGTGTGTTATAGTTTTCTTCTTTTAGTTTGTGTGTGCTTTCATTTAACCGTAAATTTCGTGTATTGCAAATGATTTTGAGAACTTAGCAGTATCACATCTAATTGTCATCATTACTACTACAATCAGGACTACCAGCACTAAGCTGCTTTTGTTTTCTCGGGAGAAACTCTGCCATCACCGGGTTTGCTTTTCTTTCTGGCGTTTGCCTGTCTTGTGAGCGTTCTCTCCGGGTCTTTTGTTTGTCCGGATCCGAATCTGTGCTCCCAGAGAGACACCTGCCGCGCGCGCCCCCTCCCGGCCCGGCGGAAGCAGCCCTGCCTCACTGCAGAGGGACAAGGCTTCCGCCGCACAGCCTGACGGGAAACGGCTCCTTCTGATAGGGGCGCGTACCTCCAGGAAGCCGCGATGGGCGCCCCGCGCATGTGCGGCCCGGATCCCGGCGCGACGAGGGTGGGGCGCTGTGTGGGCACTGCTTGAGTCAAAGGGCGAACTGAGCCCGCGGCAGGGGGGTCTTGGATCCCCGCGTTGCAGCAGCCCTACCCTTCACCGTGTAGGAGTGGGGGAGAGAGGCGGGCAGCCGACCCAGGCAGCTCTCCAGAGAGTAACCGCAGGGTGTTTGCCGCGCTCGTTCCGAGGCCGCTGCGCACCCTAGTGGGGACTGCGGGGACTCCCGGCGCTCGCGGGAAGGTGTACACTTCCCCCCAGTCACAGTCCGGGAGGTGGGCGTGGGGCACACCCCTCTGCGTGCTTCCTGAAATCTGATTCCGGTTAAGTCCAGCGTTGTGTCATAACAACACTGAACCCTAGGATATCATTGTCAAGTATAATGGGGGAGGCATTTTACCTTTGGGCGCTTGTAGTTGCAGGCTGGTGATGTCTCTTCAGGGTTCTTGAGTAACACTGCATAAGGAAGGGTGTGGGGCCTGACCTGAATGGTCTCGCCATTGCGTCCTCAGTGGTTTTGATATGGATTTTTTTTAAGGATCAACCCGAGATTCTGGGGCATAGGGAGTTATAAGACTTGGGTCCCTGATGTAAGTTGCAGCTAAAATTATTTTGTTCCCTAGGCCTAGATGCTGGCTCTGAAGAACAAAGCTGCTCTTGTGAGGTAAAGAGCAATCCCACCTGCAGGATGGACCATCTGAACAAAGACCCCTCACTAGAGTTGATGAACAGAGGAAGACAAGTCTGAGAAAGAGCAGAGCCTAGATTTGCATGGTTATAAGCAGTATGTGATTCTTGTGCTCCACAGGCCCGCCAAACTGAGACAATAGGAATTTTGTGCCAGGTTTCAAAACAGAGAAGTTAGCTGGGACCAAGATAAGGGGCAAGTTTATCCAGGAAATGTCACTTGTTCCTCAGGTTTGAGAGAGAGCCTGGTCTAGGGGAACAAAATACCACCTTTTTTTTTTTTTTTCTTTTTTGGCCGGGGCTGGGCTTGAACCCACCACTTCCAGGATATGGGTCCGGTACCCTACACTTTTGAGCTACAGGAACCGCCCAATACCACTTATTCTTAAGACAGTTCTTTAACCCTCTACCCACACAACATCCTTTAACTTATTGCAAATTCTCTACTCTTTCCTGGGGGACCTTTACATCATGCCCCTTACTACAAGTGGCCTTAAGAAATGTGGATGCTTTCTCCATCCTGTTGTGCAGACTCAGAAAGTAGTGCAGGAAAGACCTTCCTGAGTTACCAATTTTTGTCTTAACATGAGAGTTGAAAAACACTGAGCTCTGGAGGTTGGATGTCCAGGTCATCCATTCATTAGTGCTTTAGCCAATAGTCAGAATTCTTTTTTTTTTTTTTTTTTTAATTTTCTCTATACAGTAGTCAGAATTCTTGACATAGTTCTATATGTCAAAACTAGTTTCTGTCAAAAGACTGAGAAAGTACTGCCAAGGTATTTAAGGGCCAAAGGACGCCCTTCTATTGGACCACATTCTATCCAGCTGGTGAATAGAACTTTATAGGCAGGAGAATCCAGGAGTTTCAAGGTAGGTCAGATCTCTTTTAATTCATTCTTTTCTTTCTTCCACAGCTCCACCTTCATAATTCTTTATTTCCGTACAACAGAAAATGATGAGATCTCAGGGGAGTTGTTTATTTTTTATCCCCTACCTTATTTACAATGTCTTAGAATGAAATGTAGAAATACATAAAAATCAACTTCAGGAAAAATATACAAGAGCACATCAATATCAGGACAAAGTGGTATGCAGAATTATGTAGGTTCCATGATTTTTTTTTTTTTTTGCAGTTTTTGGCCAAGACTGAGTTTGAACCTACCACCTCCGGCATATGGGACTGGCGCCCTACTCCTTTGAGCCACAAGCACCACCCAGGTTCCATGATCTTACAGCAAATTTGTTTGATCTAATAGTCATAGCAAAATGTAGATGTTCCCTGTTTCATGATTTGCATTGGCTTTTAAAGGAAATCAAGAATTTGTCATGAGACATGAAACATTCTTGATATTGAAATCCAAAATGTTCTTTTCCTAATTTTGCTATAGGTAACATAGTGAACAGTCTTTAAATGAGTACCGGATATCAGTGCAGTGTGCTACCTGTAATTGCTCCTGAGGGGAAGGAGAGAACTTAGTGCTAGTAGAGTACTTAGTCAATACATGTTTCTAAAGGCCTGTGTCCCTTAGACCTTTTTTCAATTGTTCCTATTTTGTCTCATAGAACCTGGGATATCTGCAGGAAATAATGGACTATATTACCTCAGATAAACTCCCTAAATACTGTGTATAGATTGTACAGCAGATAGATTAAAGTTGTGTTTTCTGGCAAATGTCTCCCCATTTCCCTTTTATACTTCAAACTGCCTGACTTGCTGGATCTGTTTGGTAAGGGATACCAGCGACCTTATCATGGCCAATATTATGGATACTTGAATGCTTGCCTTAATTGAGCATTCTGTTCAGTTGATGTTCATGGCATCTTTCCTAGAATGTCTTATTGGTTGGTTTCTGATTTGTTCCTCTCTGTGATTATTTCTTTTCTGTCTTCTCCATGGAGTCTTCTTCCTCTTCTTCCTTTTGTTTTTTTTCTCTTCCTGCTTACTAGTGCTGCATGCAAGGTGTTCATTCTTGATCTCTTACTGATGCACATCCTAGTCTTGCTGATGCACATCCTTTCCTCTTTGGGGCTGCACCATTTACCAAGATGCTTGACTCTGGCTCTCTAGCCTAGAGGTCTCCTCTATCTTACACTCTGATGGCCAACTTTCTGCAGGACATCTCTGTGTACCTCATCCACAGGCCCCTCAAACTCTACAGATCCAAGGAGAAAGTAATGATTGATAGCCCCCCAGTCTTCTTTCTTTCCCATAGAATGTCACTCAAATCATAATCCAAGTAACATTTACCTTAACTGCCATCCTTTTCCTGCTTTCTGCACATCCAGTAAATGATAAAGTTATCTGACTTTAAAGTTGTTAATATTCTTTTTTTTTTTGAGACAGAGTCTCAATCTGTTACCATAGGCAGAGTGCAGCGGTGTCATAGTTCACAGCAACCTCTAACTCTTGAGCTCAAATAAGCCTCTTGCCTCAGTTTTTCAATTTTTAGTAGAGACAGGGTCTTGCTTTTACTCAAGCTGGTCTTGAACTCGTGAGCTCAAGCAATCCACCTGCCTGGGCCTCCCAGAGTGCTAGGATTACAGGCATGAGCCACTGAGCCCGGCCTAATATTCTTTTTTCTGAAGTTGAGGTAAAGGGCACAAATCTTTTTTTTTTTTTTTTGAGACAGCATCAAGCTGTCCCCCTGGGTAAAGTGCCTGTGGCCTCACAGCTCACAGCAACCTCCAACTCCTGGGCTCAAGCAAGTCTCCTGCCTCCACCTCCCAAGTAGCTGGGACTGCAGACGCCCACCACAACGCCTGGCTATTTTTTTTTGGTTGCAGCCGTCATTGTTGTTTGGCGAGTCCGGGCTGGATTCGAACCTGCCACCTTAGGTGTATGTGGCTGGTGCCTTAGCCACTTGAGCCACAGGCACCAAGCCAAGGGCACACATTTTAAATAGACAAATTTTCATATGTCACATACCTGGTTAACTATCAACTCAGGACAAGAAAAGGGACATTTCATTTTCTGCACTATCAAAGCCTGCCTTGTGTCCTCTATAAGATTATGTTTGTACATTCTCACTTAAGGGTGACCATTATTTTGACCTCTATCATCTGTCAAAACTCAGAGACTGTATGTGTATCTCTTTTTGAATTCTCAGGTGTGTTGGAGTTGTCTCTCTTTTTTTTTTTTTTTTGAGACAGAGCCTCAAGCTGTCCACCTGGGCAGAGTGCTGTGGCAT
>NW_003852500.1:6006327-6016988 GCF_000181295.1 Otolemur garnettii
GGTCCGGGCTGGGGATTCGAACCCGCCACCTTAGGTGTACGTGGCTGGCGCCTTAGCCAGTTGAGCTATAGGCGCCAAGCCAGTTTTTCTATTTTTAGTAGAGACCCTTGCTTTTGCTCAGGCTGGTCTCAAACTCATGAACTCTAGGATTACAGGCATGAGCCACCGCTCCTGGTCCATTGTCCTTGTTCTTGAAATAGATGATTTTCCTTTCTTTCCTTTTTTGTAAGAGACAGGGTCTTCCTCTGCTGTGTGGTATAGAGTACAGTGGTACAATCATAGCACTCTATAGCCTCAAAGTCCTGGGCTTAGGTGATTCTCCTGCCTCAGTCTCTTGAGTAGCTAGGACTGTAGGCGTATCCTATCTGGCCCAGCTAGTTTTTCTATTTTTTGTAGAAATGGAGTCTCACTGTTGCCCAGGCTGATCTCAAACTCCTGGGCTCAAGCAGCCCTTTGCCGCAGCCTTGCAAAGTTCTAGGATTACAGGCGTGCACCACCATGCCTGGCCAGCTAACTTAAAATTTTTTTTGTGTGTGTGCCAATAGGGTTTTTTTATATTGCCCAGGTTGGTTTCGAACTCCTGGCCTCCTCCTCCCTTAGCCTCCCAAAGCAGTCCTCCTCCCTTAGCCTCCCAAAGTGCTAGGATTACAGGTATCTGGCCTCTGTTTCTTATAATGTGTTTGTTAAGTTTGTATCAATTTTATTATTTTATTTTATTTTTTTGAGACAGAGTCTCACTGTGTCATCCTTGGTGGAGTACAGTGGTGTCATAACTCACAGCAATCTCAAACTCTTGGGCTTAAGCAATTCTTTTGCCTCAATGGCAAGAACTGGGAGTACAGGTTCCTGCCACAACACCTGGCTATTTCTTCATTTAAGTTGTCATTGTTGCTTGGCAGGCCAGGGGTGGATTTGAACCTGTCAGCTCCAGTGTATGTGTCTGGCGCCCTAGCTGCTGAGCTGTAGGTGCTGAGCCAAATTTGTATCAATTTTATGCTGGTTTCAAAAATTACGTTAAGTATTTTCTCTTTGTCTATTCTGTGAAAATGTTTGTGGAAGAAGGTTTATTATTTAATTGCTTTAGAAATTCAGCAGCAAATTAATTTAAGATCTGGATTTTCTTTATGGAAAGTTTTAAAGTTTTATTTTTTATATTAAGGAATTACCCTTTACAACATGATGTGAATTGTTTCTTCCTAGTTTGTCATTTGTCATCACCAGGCTAGTAGCAGGTGGCATTTATTCCAGGGCAGAACAACAGTTCACAAACACCAGTTCAGGTAACGTTAGCATGGATTGAATGCTTTCCTTTTTATCTGTTTCTCTAAGGTTGATCTATGGGGAGGGAACCAGAGATCAACAGCATCTTGATGGAACTCAAAGCCTTAACCTTGTCCCATCCATTAGTCAATAGTACAGTGCCCTCCAGTGGTGGAGTCTCAGTCTCTCTTTTACATGACATTGTAGCCACTTTTTTTTTTTTTTTGAGACACAGTGTCATTTGGTCACCTTTGGTAGAGTGCTATGGCATCTTAGCTCACAGCAACCTCCAAGTCTTGGGTTCAAGTGGTCCTGTTGCCTCAGCCCCCCAAGTAGCTGGGACTACAATCACTCGCCACAACGCCTGGCTTTTTTTTTTTCCCCGGGCTGGGGGAGGGTCTTGCCCTTGCTCAGGCTGTTCTCAAACCTGTGAGCTCAGGCAATCCACCCTCCATGGCCTTCCAAGTGCTGGGATTCCAGGGGTGAGCTACTATGTCCAGCCTGTAGCCATATTTGACACTATTGAATATGGGCTTTTTTTTTTTTTAATAAAAAAAATGAATTTACTTAGAAGCATTCAGAATGTCAACAAAACAGCTGCAACTTTTTTTTTTGCAATTACAGAGTGGTATTCAGTTAACAGAACAACAGTTATTTCATATAAGCTGCATCAGAGACAACTGAAGATGAAAAAACTGCCATCCCCATGTATAAGCAATTTGTCACCAACAAGAACCTGCTTTAAATTTCCATGCCAATTTACAACCCTCATTCTGTACCAGGCAAGGTTAGTGGCTATTGAAAATACCAGCAGGACAGGGCTATCTAAAGACGCATTCGGTAGTGTGTTAACTATACAAAAAAAGATACTGTACAGTTTAAAAACAAATCTTACACAGCCTTACATTTCAGTTTTTTTCTTTAAAAGGAGTGAGTTGTGTACAGGGGGGTTAAATGCTTTATAGACAAGAAAAAAAAACTGTGCTAGAACCAACTTACTCATCATCCTCTTCTTCATCCTCCACATCTTCCTCCTCTTCCTTCTTTTTCTTGCTTTTTTCAGCCTTGACGACTCTCATTTTTGCTGCATCAGGCTTTCCTTTAGCTCGGTCTGCAGCAATATCCTTTTCGTATTTTTCCTTCAGCTTTGCAGCCTTCTTTTCATAAGGCTGCTTGTCACCCGCAGCAGTGTTATTCCACATCTCTCCCAGCTTCTTTGCAACATCACCAATGGATAGGCCAGGATGTTCTCCTTTGATTTTTGGGTGATACTCAGAATAGAACAAGAAAAAGGCCAAAGAAGGCCTCTTGGGTGCATTGGGATCCTTGAACTTCTTTTTTGTTTCCCCTTTAGGAGGGATATAGGTTTTCATTTCTATTTCATAACGGGCCTTGTCCACCTTTGCCATATCTTCAAATTTTTCTTTCTCTTTAGCAGACATGGTCTTGCCTCTCTGAGCACTTCTTAGAAAACTCTGAGAAGTTGACTGAAGCATCTGGGTGCTTCTTCTTGTGCTCCTCCCGACAAGTTTGCACAAAGAATGCTCATGATGACATTTTGCCTCTCGGCTTCTTAGGATCTCCTTTGCCCATGTTTAGTTATTTTTCCTCAGCGAGGCACAGAGTCGCCCAGTGCCCGTATGGCTCTCACTTGTCCCGGCGCTATCTCTATGGAGCTCAATGTACTGCAATGGCTCGATTATGGGCTTTTTAATTTTGTTTTATTGTGTTTCACACACATACATTTATTTATTTATTTATTTATTTATTTAAACCTGCCAGGCTTGGCATACGTGGCTGGTGCCCTAGCTGCAGAGCTACAGGCTCTCTTGCCTATTGTGTTTCACATATAATGTGTTATTTTTTACAAGTTGAAGGTTTGTGGCAACCTTGATCTACAGATCAAGTCTGTGGATGCCCCTTTTCTAACAGATGCTTGCTTCATCACTTTGTGTCACACAGTTCTTTGATATTTTGCTTTTTTTCATTCTTTGGCTCTTTGCATTTAGGTTTGTAAGGTTTCTAGTGACCTATTTTCAAGTTCACTGGTTCTTTCCTTGGCTTTGTATATGATGAGCCCATTGAAGGTATTCTTCATTTCTGTTACTATAGTTTCTGATTTTTGGCATTTCTTTTTTAATTTTTTCTTAGCATTTCTGTCTCTCTTCTTATATTACTCATTTGTTCTTGAATGTTTTCTACTTTTTCATTTGGGTCTTGAACATATGAATTATAACTTTAAAAAAATTCTGATTGGTTCTGACGATTGCTTTGTCTCTTCTGAGTGTTTTTTCTTTCTTTCTTTTTTTATATATGCTTTATCTTTATTTATTATTATTTTTGTTTTTGGCAGTTTTGGGCCGGGGCTAGGTTTGAACCCACCACCTCCAGCATATGGGGCCAGCGCCTTACTACTTTGAGCCACAGGCGCTGCCCTGAGTGTTTTTTCTTGCCATTTAACGTGCCTTGCAGTTTTTTGTTGAAAGCCAGACATGTATCTAATTATAAAAACTGAGGTATATAGACCTTTGTGTGAGGATTTCTGTTTTTCTGGGTAGGAGTTAGACTGAACTTAATGTTTGTTGTAGCTCTGGGTACCAGAAGCTTCCTTTACTGTCCTCATTTTTGTCTCCCCTCTTACCGTTGGGTTTTCATGTACAATCCTCTTGAAGGAGGGTCCAGGTCTTGCAGCTCTTTCGGCTGTGATAAAGAGTGACTGCACTGGAGCCTGTTGGTGTGGTGGTCTTTTGTGGTAGGGAAGCTTTCTATAATTTTGGAATGAAATCTCAGGCTTTCGAAGGACCTGTGTTCCTAACGTAAGTGTTTCTAATAAGCAAGAAATGGGTTTAGTTTTAAATGCTCAGAGAGGGGCTCAGCGCCTGTGGCCCAAGTGGCTAGGGTGCCAGCCACATACACCTAAGGTGGCGGGTTTGAATCCAGCCCAGGCCCACCAAACAACAATGACGGCTGCAACCAAAAAATAGCCAGGCATTGTGGCAGGCGCCTGTGGTCCCAGCTACTTGGGAAGCTGAGGCAGGAGACTTGCTTGAACCCAGGAATTGGAGGTTGCTGTGAGCTGTGATGCCATGGTACTCTACCCGGGGGGATAGCTTGAGGCTCTGTCTTAAAAATAAATAAATAAATAAATAAATAAATAAATAAAATAAATGCTCAGAGAGAAGTTTCCTTCCTTTGGGACCTCCCACATTGATCTGGTGGTCTCTATCCATGGTTCTGTATTCCAGGACATTTGTGCAGTTTTTCATTTATGTCTATTCCATTTCAGGCATTTAGTTGAGAATATTGACTTTAGTTTTCACAACTCAGAAATAGGGTTTTGTTTTTTTTTTTGAGACAGAGCCTCAAGCTGTCCCCCTGGGTAGAGTGCTGTGGCATCACAGCTCACAGCAACCTCCAACTCCTGGGCTCAAGCGAGTCTCCTGCCTCCGCCTCCCAAGTAGCTGGGACCACAGGCGCCCGCCACAACACCCGGCTATTTTTTGGTTGCAGCCGTCATTTTTGTTTTGGCGGGTCCGGGCTGGGGATTCGAACCCGCCACCTTAGGTGTAGGTGGCTGGCGCCTTAGCCGGTTGAGCTATAGGCGCTGAGCCAGAAATAGGGTTTTTTAACTTGTAAGAATTCTTTCTTGTTCTTTGATGTATCCTTGTAAAAAGAGATAGTTCTAATTGAGGCAATATTCTACTCAAATATGTAAGAGCATCATAGGGAGTTAAAAGCAGATTTTCTTCCATTTCTCGCTGTAATTTTGTTTTTTCCATATTCAGTTGTTTTGCATAGCTTTAGTTCTTACTGTTAGTTCTTACTGTGGTTTTCCTAAAATATCTCTGGTTTTTCGTTTCTAATTGTAAGTGAAAAACTCTGTGTAGTGTGGGTTGCTAATTTTATTTTTATGCATAGAGAATTTTTTTCTCATTCTTGTTGGCCTGTTCTTCTCCAGGCTTTCGTATTGGGTGCCCTCAGATCTTGTCCTTGTCTTTTCGCTTCCTTGGTATCCTCCTTGGGAGCATCTGACTCAATGCTGGTTTTAGCAGCCATGAAGATGCCAGTGACTCCTTATTTTGGGCTTTCCTCTTGAGCTCCAGGATCACAACACATCTGCTGCCTCTTGGAGGTCCCTGTCTGCCTATTGCACAGACACTTAGGAATGGCTCAACAAATTGTGGTACATGCACACCAAGGAATACTCTTCAGCCATAAAAAAAGATGGTGACTTCACATCTTTTGTAATATCTGTAATATCCTGGATGGAGTTGAAACACATTCTTCTTAGAGTATCACAAGAATGGAAAAGCAAATATCCAATGTACTCAATGTTAATATGAAGCCAGTACATGATCCAGTGCATGCCCAAATAGGAGAAAAACTCATTTCAATTCAAGCTAGGGAGACAGAGTAATGAGGGAAAGGCTGGGGGATGGAGTGCTTTCACTGAATGGGCACAGGGTTGGGGGGAGGAGTAGGCATTCCTGAGTTGATGGGCATTTAGGTTGTTTTCACATTCTGATGGTTGTAAAGTGAGCTGCAGTAAATAATGTATTACAAATGTCCTTATGGTAAAATAATAATATTTGAGACAGGGTCTCAAGCTGTTGCCCTGGGTAGAGTGCTATGGTGTCACAGCTCACAGCAACTTCAAATTCTCGGTGTAAGTGATTCTCTTGCCTCAGCCTCCCAAGTAGCTGGGATACAGGTGCCCACCACAATACCCGGCTATTTTTTTTGTTGTTGCAGTTGTTGTTTTAGCTGGCCTGGGCTGGGTTTGAATCCACCAGCCTCCGTGTATGTGGCAAGCGCTCTACCTACTGAGCAATGGGCACAGCTTAAAATGATTTTTTTCTTCTGGGTAGATGCCTGGTAGTGGGATTTTGGGGTAAAATGGGAGATCTAATTTGAGATCTTTGAGGATTCTCCATATTTCTTTCCAAAGAAGCTGTATGAGTTTTTAGTCTCACCAATAGGGACCTGATTTTCTTAGAGCTTTTTCTGTTGGATCAAGTCTCAATTCTGTCTCTCCATGTATTATCAGTTGAATCATGTGGTCACTTATCTTGATCTTTGCCCTCTATTTCCCGTTAAGCCATTCTCCACCATTTTTCTCAATCAACATTGACCAATAGAAATATAATGCAATCCACATATATTTTAAGTTTTCTAGTATCACATAAAAAAGTGAAAAACACTTTAATTAACTTTAGTAATGTAAAATTAACTTTCATAATATATGTATGTATTAGATTTAACTGGGCATATCTGCTGGGTTTGAACCCGCCACCTCCGGTATATGGGGCCAGTGCCCTACTCCTTAAGCCACAGGTGCTGCCGAATTGTTTGCAATTTTTAAGTCTTAGAAATCTGTTGTGTGTTTTTTAATTATCTCACTTTGGCCTAGCCACATTTCCAGTGCTCAATAACCCATGTGACAGGGGGCTGCCATATTGGTTAACACAGCTCTACATTGCTGCTCCTGAAATATAAACTTGCATATGTAACTCCAATGTTTATTTCATTTCTTTGTTGACTCTCAATTATTTATATTCATGATTTCAAAAGGGGTTTGTACACTCTAACATGAACCAGCAGTATCATCTGGGAAATTGTTAGAAATGCAGATGAAGTTTTTTAAGAGGCAGTCCTAGTATTTAAGGTGTATTTTATGAAATTTATTTTGATATGACCATATCTTAACTTCTCTTGCCTACTTCCTAGGTCAAGTTTTAACAAATAGTGGCACACAGACCAAATATGACCTGCCACTTGTTTTTATCAATAAACTTGTTAGAAAACAGACAAGCTCATATGTTTATGGATTGTTTATGACTGATTTCACATAATAATTGGAGAGTTGAATGGTTGCTTAAGGGTCTGAATGGCTTTCGAAGCCTAAAATATTTACTTTCTGGCCTTTATTTAGTTAAAAACAGGGTCTCACTTTGTCACTCAGTCTAGAGTGCAGTGGTATCATCACAGCTCACTGCAACCTCAAACTCCTGGGCTGAAATTGTCTTCCTACCTTAGCCTCCTGAATAGCTGGAATTATAAGCGTGTGCTACTACCCCTGTTTTGGGTTTTTTTTTTTTTTTTTTTTGAGACAGAATCTCACTTTGCCCCCAGGGTAGAGTGCCCTGGTGTCAGCCTAGCTCACAGCAACATGAAACTCCTGAAATCAAGTGATCCTCCTTCCTCAGCCTCCCGTGTAGCTGAAACTACAGGTACCCACCACAATGCCTGGGTATTTTTAGTAGAGGTGGGGTCTTACTCTTGGTCAGAAATTCCTGAGCTCAAGTTGTTGCAGGAAGACGAGGCCCAAAGAGAGAAAGAATACCTAAACATCACGTTTATAAGAGGAAGGGCTTTATTTCAGCTGGCGGAGCTTATGGCATAGAATTTGAAATGGCTGTGCTCCTCAACTGACTTGGTCTTTCCCTTTTTATCTCCAGTCAAAAAGTTCCAACCCACAGGTTCCAAACCTTTCTCATTGGTCAGTTTAAATCAAGTGAGAAATGCTGTTCCAGCCCCCACAGAATATAGGATTTCACAGAAGTGGAAATTTCCAGGTTCCAGGAAGTTAAGTTGTAGCAGGACACCATCGCAGACAGAAGACTCCAGGCACCGGTTGGTTAGAAATGTCTCAAAAACTTAGGTGGCGCGCTCCCCACCCCCCAAATCTCCTGCCTGTCTTTTATCCACTTATCAGGGCTAGAGTGCATGTGAGGGTCATAAAACTGAGTAAGGGATGATATAATTTGAAGGTCCCGGGACTCAGGGACTCAGGGGGAAGGTCTGATTTGCCTGCACCCTTGAGACTGGTAGGGCTACCTGCCCTCAAAGGCAACGGAGGCCTAAACAAGGCTACAGTCTAGGTCCCTGGAATGTCAAGGGAGGAACATACAGATAGCAGAGACATCTGGGGCCTGGCTAATGCCTTCACAGGGTGACTAGGACAGATCTTTAGCTCTGCTTTTTACTCTCATGCCTCAAAGTCTACAAATTCCTAAGAGCTGAGTCACCATGTAGAGGACCCTGCAGGTGTATACTTGTGGTCTCCTTGAGAAGACCTGTTCTGGCCCTCACCCTTCCTGAGTATATTCTCTCAAAGCGACCCTCCACATTGGCCTCCCAGAGTGCTGGGGTTACAGGTGTGAGCCACCACACCCAGCCAATGCCTGGTTATTTACAAAATTTTTCATAGAGATAGGGTCTCTATCTCTATTGTTTTGCCCAAGCTGGTCTTAAACTCTTGGCCACAAGTGATCCTCCTCTCTCAACCTGCCAAAGTGATGGGATTACAATGCTCCTGGCCTTTTTCTGGCTCTTTAAAGTTTTCCACCCTCTGCTCTAGATCACTGTTTTGCTTTCATGTTTATCAGAAGCACCTGTTAAAATACTGTTTGCTAGAAGCCACGCACTTTGCTTAGGGCAACAGAGTGAGATGCTGTCTTAAAACAAACATACAAAAAAATTCTGTTCGCTAGACCCCATCCCCCAGAATATCTGTTTATGTACATATATTAATTAACTAATGCTGTGTAATAAATTGCCCAAAACTTAGTGGCTTAAGACAACAACAGACATTTATTATCTAATGTACTTTTTGTGGGTCAGTTATTTATTTTTATTTTTATTTATTTTTTGTTCTTAATTTTTTATTAAATGATAGCTGTATACATTAATGCAAACATGGGGTACAGTGTAGTGTTTTCATATACTTTTGAAATACTTTCATCAAGCTGCAGTGACTTAGCAGGTTGATTTTGTCTTGGAGTATCATGGGACTGCAGCCATCTGTATGCTTGACTGGAGCTGGAGGATTGGCTTCAGTGATGGCTTACTCACATGTCTGGGAAGTTAGTGCTGACGTTTGGGAGGGGGCCTTATTTTCTGGGCACTTAATGGACTTTTCCATGGGGCTGTTTGAGCATCCTTAAGACACATAACATACTATTTGTTACAAAGTTCAACCCTAATTACTGTGGAAGCGGACTGCCTAAGGGCATGAATCCACCATCTCCAAAGCTGGCTACTGTGGTTGGTCTGGGGGCCTGAGAATTTGCATTTCTTTTTTTCTTTTTTAAAATTGTTTTGATAGGCTAGTTAAGTGAAGGAGTGAAGAAATCGCAGGCTTTGAACAATTAGTTTTAAAGATCATTGCATTTGGACCAGCCAGAATTTGCATTTCTAACCTGTTCCCAAGTGATATTGACCATTGACCTTGGGACCACACTTTGATTTTTTTTTTTCTTTTTGAGTCAGAGTTTGTCTCACTTTGTTGCCCTTAGTAGAGTGCTGTAGTGTCATAGCTTATAGCTCCTCAGACTCCTGGGGCTCAAGTGATTCTCTTGCATCAGTCTCCCTAGTAGCTGGGATTACAGGCGCCCACAACAACGCCCAGTAATTTTTAGAGGCAGGGTTCTCACTCTAGCTCAGGCTGGTTTTGAACCTGTGAGCTCAGCAGATCCATCTGCCTCCGCCTCCCACTGTGCTGGGATTACAGGCTTGAGCCACTGTGCCTGGCCAGTATTCTTCTTAAGACACAGTTACACTCTGTTCCCTGGAGTGCAGTCCTGTGATCATAACTTCCTGCAACCCTCAAACAATCCTGCCTCAGCCTCCCAAGTAGCTGGGACTACAGGTATATAATACCATGCCCAGTTAATTTTTTTATTTTTTGTGGAGACAGGGTTCTGCTCTTGTTCAGGTTGGTCTTGAACTCCTGACCTTAGGCTGAAAGAGGATACCTGGGAAGGGTGAGTTCTAGGAGAACAGAGGTCTTCTCAAGGAGACCCCAAGGATACAGCTGCAGGGTCCCCTCCTTGGTGACTCAGCTCTTAGGAATTTGTAGACTTAACTTTCTTGAACCTGGAAATTTCCACTTTGAAATCCTGTAGTTCTGTAGGAGGCTAGAACAGCATCTGATTCAAACTGACCAGTGAGAAAGGTATCTATGGGTTGGAACTTTTTGACTGGTGATTAAAACGGGAAGACCAAGCCAGTCTGTGAGTGCAGCCATTTCGAATTCATCTATGTCTTTGGCTCTGCTGGCTGAAATAAAGGCCTTCCTCTTATAAACATGGTGTTTGGGTGGT
Source organism: Otolemur garnettii (assembly GCF_000181295.1). Classification (NCBI taxonomy): domain Eukaryota; kingdom Metazoa; phylum Chordata; class Mammalia; order Primates; family Galagidae; genus Otolemur; species Otolemur garnettii. The sequence continues at coordinate 6,016,692 of NW_003852500.1, forward strand.
CTGTCTCTCTATTGGGCCTAGTCTTCCTGCAACAATGCAATCCTTCTCCCTTAGCCTCTCACATATATTGTATTTTTTTTTTTTTTTAAGATAGAGTCTTACTTTGTGGCACCCAAGTACTGGGATTACAGGCAAGAGCCATGGAGCCCAGCCCTGATTATCCTTTAGAGCAGGATTATTTCTGGTACACTAGCAGCAATGCATTTTTTGGGGGGGGGGGGGAAAGAGTAGTGTCATCGTTCACAGTAACCTCAAACTTGCTAGGCTCAAGCAATCCTCTTGCCTCAGCCTCCTGTA
>NW_003852500.1:6017303-6025625 GCF_000181295.1 Otolemur garnettii
GTTGAGCTATAGGCGCCGAGCCTTTCTTTTCTTTTTTTTATTTATTCTTTTTGAGACAGAGTCTTACTATGTCACCCTTGGTAGAATGCTTTGGCATCCCAGCTCACAGCAACCTCAAACTCCTGGGCTTAAGTGATTCTCTTGCCTCAGCCTCCCAAGTAGCTGAAAGTACAGGTGCCCCCCACAATGCCCAGCTATTTGTTGTTATTATTTTTGTCATTGCTGTTTAGCAGGCTCAGGCTGGGCTTGAACCTGCTAGCCCTGGTATATGTGGCTGGCACCCTAATCATTGAGTGATGGGCGCCAAGCCTTATTTATTTATTTTAGTAGAGATGGAGTCTTGCTCTTGCTGAGGTTGGTGTTGAACTCCTGTGCTCAGGTGACCTACCCAGCTTGGCCTCTGAGAGTACTAGAATTACAGGCATGAGCCACTGTGCCTGGCCTTCTTATCTGCATTAAGAAATTAATAATCCCAGTAGAGTTCTTCATGATTTCTCATTTTCCCAACTCATTCTATAAAGTATTTTCTCTCTCTCTCTTTTTTTTTGAGACAGAGTCTCAAGCTGTCACCCTCGGTAGAGTGCCATGGCGTCACTCTGCTTACACTTGCTTACAGCAACCTCCAAGTTGGGCTCACGCGATCCTCTTGCCTCATTTTTTGTATTTTTAGTAAAGACAGGGTGTTGATTTTGCTCAGGCTGCTCTTAAACTCGTGAACTCAGGCAATCCACCCTCCTCGGCCTCCCAGGGTGCTAGGGTTACAGACTTAAACCACTGTGCCCAGCCAAAGAATTTTCTCTTTAACTACCAACAGTGAACATTACATGCTGTCCACTTCCGATCACTGCAGAATGAAAAGAAAAGTGCTGTTCTAGGGATCAGTGTTATTGAGGGATATGGCTGTGGGCTTCACCCAGGAAAAGTGGCAGACCTTGGACCTTTCTCAGAGGAACCTACACAGGGATATAATGCTGGAGAACTTCAGCCACCTTGTCTGCATGGGTAAGGGTTGTGTTTTCTGAAACTCTAAATGACATTCATTTCCTCCTTAGCTGCGGATTACAGGGGGTTTCTTTGTAGAGAGTATGATTTAAAAACTTAAGATTTAGGAGTCAAAGTTGGTTAATCTCTTTTGGGTACTATAAAGAACATCTGTAGTCTTTTCTCCAAAGAAATGTTCAAATGGACCTACTTTTTTTTGGAGACAGAGTCTCACTTTGTTGCCCTGGGTAGAGTGCTGTGGTGTCATAGGTCACAGCAATCTCAATCTCTTGGGCTTGAGCAATTCTGCCTCAGCCTCCCAAGTAGCTGGGACTGTAGGCGCCCTCCATAATGCCTGGCTATTTTGTTTGTTTGTTTGAGACAATCTCACTATGTTGCTCTGGGTAGAATGCTGAGGTGTCACAGCTCACAGCAACCTCCAACTCTGGGGCTTAAGCAATTCTCTTGCCTCAGCCTCCTAAGTAGTTGGGACTACAGGTGCCCACCACAATGCCTGGCTATTTTTTGGTTGTAGTTGTCATTGTTGTTTGGCAGGCCTGGGCTGGGTTTGAACTCACTAGCTCTGTATGTGGCTGATGCCCTAGCTGCTGAGCTATAGGCACCAAGTCACACCTGCCTATTTTTAGAGATGAGGTCTCGCTCTGGCTCAGGCTGGTCTGGAACCTGTGAGCTCCGGCAATCCACCTGCCTCAGTCTCTGGAGTGGTAGGATTACAGGGTCACCACACCCGTAAGTGGACCAATTTTTGTACAGGCACACCCTAGTTCCCCTTTAAATACCTCGAACATGAGGCTACTCATACCCTTTGTCATTTTCATTTACAGGGTGTTGTGTTACGAAACTGGAGGTGATTTTTAAGTTGGAGCAAGGAGAGGAGCCATGGATATTAGAAGAGGAGTCCCCAAGCCAGAGCCCCGCAGGTTATAAGTATTAACACTTGGTATATGCTAGTTTTGTCTGTGCGCTGGACGTACAGTGCAATATAATGACTTTGCATCCTAGTGGTAGAAGAGAATGAGGTGTAGTGTGTTCTTCATGAAAATGTGGTCAGGAAAGGACCTCTATGAAGTCAGTAGTTCAGTGAACATGGATTTGAATGAAGTGAGGCATTAGATTCCAAATATTCCGGCCAGATGGTATATCCCGTCCCATGAACCTGATGCCAGAGTATATGTGATATATGCAGGACAGCATTAAGCCTGGTTAGAAAGAGGTCTGTGGGTAATGGGGAGCATGTGAGAGGTGCTATCATAGATATAGGTGGTTGGACTGTTGATAGATTTTGAAGTTATCTCCAAAATAGAATTTGCTTTTCGAATGAATTAGTGGGAAAGCATTCAGTGTTTCAACACTAAACATGATGTTAGCTATACATTTCTTTTTTGTAAATTCTCTTTATCAAGTTGAGGTAGTTACCTTTGATGTCAGGTGTCTCTAAAACCACACCCTTTGATGATTTGCTTAGAGGACTTTGAGGACTCAGTATACAGTTATTCTTATGGCTAAGATTTATGACTGAAGGGATACAAAGCAAAATCAGTAAAGGTAACAGGCAGAGCAGGCAAAATCCACAGGAAAATAGGGACAAGTTTTCCAAGAGTCTTTTCCCAGTGGAACAGAACACAATTACTTAATTCTTCCACCATGAAATTGTGACAACATACATGAATTGTTTTCCACCAGAGAAACGTATTGGAGACTGAGTGCCCAAAGTGTTTTGCCAAGTACATACCAAAATTCCAGATTCCCAAAGGAAGTAGGTGGTTAGCTTGAATCATATTATTTACACAAACAGCTTAGTTACAGTGAACCTTTCTTACCAGGGAATTGTGAGAATGCTCCTGAAATCCAAATTCCCAGAGGCTATCCAGAGACCAAGCTTGGAAGCAGGCCTTTGTAAGGATGCCAGTCTCAGGCTTGGTATTTTAACACTTTTCTGCCCCCTCTCTATTCCTAAACTGACAGTTTGTCCAAGTATTGGATTTTGTCAAATGCTTTCTCTAAATTTTATGTAATCATATATTTTTCATTAGTTTATTTACACAGTGGCTTGCTTTATGGGTATTGAGTGTTTAACCAGTTTGGCTACTTTGTCATGAATTTATAATTGAATTTGAATTTACAGTTCTTTTTTTCAGACAGGGTCTTGTTCTGTCATCTAGGCTGAAGTGCAGCTCAATGCAACCTGAAACTCCTTGGCTTAAGTAATTTTCTGCCTCAGTCTCCCAAGGAGGTGGGAGAAACTACAGGTGCGCAACCCCACACCCAGGTAGTTTTCTTTTTTTTGTAGAGGTGGGGTCTTACTTTTTTTTGCTTGGTCTGGTCTCATGATCCTGGTTTCTTTTTTCTTTTTTTTTTTTTTTTTTTTGAGATGGAGCCTCAAGCTATCCCCCTAGGTAGAGTGCCATGGCATCATGCTCACAGCAACCTCCAACTCCTGGGCTCAAGCAAGTCTCCTGCCTCAGCCTCCCAAGTAGCTGAGACCCCAGGCACCCGCCACAACGCCTGGCCATTTTTTGGTTGCAGCCATCATTGTTGTTTGGCGGGCCCAGGCTGGGGATTTGAACCCGCCACCTTAGGTGTATGTGGCTGGCGCCTTAGCTGCTTGAGCCACAGGTGCCGAGCCATGCTCCTGGTTTCAAGCAGTCCCCCTACCTTGGTCTCCCAAAGTGTGAGGATTATAGGCATGAGCCATTGTGTCCAGCCTGAATTTATGAATTTTTGTGTGTAAATTCATGAGAGTTGCTGGTTTCCAATTTTCTTTTTCTGTAGTGTGTTTGGTTTTGGTATTGAGCTAATACTAGCCACATAAATAAATTAGTTGGGAAGTGTCCTTTATCTTCTGCTGAAAGAGAATGTCTAATCGTTGTTAGGATGTTAATTCTTTTTTTTTTTTGAGGCAGAGTCTTACTCAGTCACCCTTAGTAGAGTACTGTGGCATCATAGCTCACAGCAACCTCAAACTCTTGGGCTCAAGGGATTCTCTTGTCAGCCTCTTGAGTAGCTGGGACTATAGGTACCCACCACAACACTGGCTCTTTTTAGAGACAGAGTCTTGTTCTTGCTTAGGATGGTCCCAAACTCTTGTGCTCAAGCAATCCACCTGCCTCAGTCTCCTAGAGTGCTGTAATTACAGGTGTGAGCCACCACAAACATTTGAGTTTTTTTTAAAATAAAACACTATCTTGAAAAATTAATGATGGTGTTTGTAATTCTCATTATTAAAAAGCTGTGTTTTATTTTTTCACATAGGACAAACTATATTCTTATGCAGGATTGCATTAGGAAATAATTTTTAAACAGTGTTACCAAATAATCATATAAATCCCAAATGCAGCAAAGGTGGGCAATCTTCAGAGTGCACTTACAGGTTGTTGCAGTTGAAGCTACTCTTTTTTTTTTTTTTTTAGAGACAGAGTCTCATTTTATCACCCTCGGTAGAGTGCGGTAGCATCACAGCTCACAGCAACATCCAGTTCTTGGGCTTAGGTGATTCTCTTGCCTCAGCCTCCCGAGTAGCTGGGACTACAGGCACCTGCCACAACACCTGGCTGTTTTTTTGTTGTAGTTTGGCTAGGGCTGGGTTTGAACCCACGACCCTTGATATATGGCCCTGGTGACCTACTCACTGAGCCACAGCTGCTGCCCGATGCTACTCCTTTTGAATGTTTTTCCAATTCAATATGAAACAGATTTCATTATGGATTTCATCATGTGGCTTTTTAAAAGAAAAAAATGATTTTGATTTCTTCCGTAGTTCACAGTTTTTAGACGAGATCTTATTTTGGAAATCATAGGGTCCAGAAATGGTTTGAATAACCAAATGTTCTTTAGACAACAAAATATCTTAGCACAACTATAATAAGTAAGCATTACTATGGTACCAGTATATCCTGGAATCAAGAGTAAGATCGTAGGCTGGGTACAGTGGCTCATGCCTGTAATCCTAGCACTTTCCAAGGCCCAGATGGGCTGATTGCTTGAGCTTAGGAGTTTGACAGCAGCCTGAGCAAGAGCGAGACCCCCATCTCTAAAAGTAGCCGGGTGTTGAGGCAGGCACACGTAGTCCGAGCTACTTCAGAGGCTGAGACCAGAGAATCGGTTGAGCCCAGGAGTTTGAGGTTACTATGAGCTGTGAAGCCACAGCACTCTACTGAAGGCAACATAGTGAGACTCTGTCTCAAAAAAAAAAAAAAAAAAGGTAAGGTCATTTTTCTCTTTGTACAATCCACTTAATTATTTTAAAATATGAATATTGGACTGTCTCAGAGGAGACCGGCCATGCAGACACAATGGAGGTGGTACTGATTTTTCTGTGCAGCCTGCTGGCCCCCATGGTCCTGGCCAGTGCAGCTGAGCAGGAGAATGAAATGGACCCTTTTCATTATGACTAGCAGACGCTGAGGATTGGCGGATTGGCATTTGCTGTGGTCCTCTTTTCAGTTGGGATTCTCCTTATCCTGAGTCGCAGGTGCATGTGGAATTTCAATCAGAAGCCCCAGTGGAGAACCTCATTACTGCAGATGCAACAGAGCCCCAGAAAGCAGAGAACTGAAGTGCTGCCTTCAGTGGAAAGCCTCCCGGAACCTGAAGGCAGCTACTTGAACCTTTAGTTTCAAATGTTGATGCTTAAGAAAACTGGCCACTTCAGCAACAGACCTTTCCCCAGGAGAAGCCAAGAACTTGTGTGTGCCCCCAGGCCTTGCCCCATGCCCTCTAACACCATTCTTCAACTTAAGGATGTGACTAACACTTGCCCCGCCCACTGCAGCCTACAGCCCCGTCCATCTCCTGTGATGTGTCTCTGTGTGTGTGTTGCCGACTGTGGTCTTTGTGGCTGCTCGTGAATAATAATTGTGTTAGTGAACTGTAGACTCTCTTCCTTGGGCGGGAGATGAGCCTTGTCACCATTGGCTCCCTGCTCGCTGTGGCCCTCCTTCAGCTCCCACTGCCAGACCAGCCCCTTGTCCAGGTTTATGGTTAAGTATAGGGTGAGAGCGTGGGCAGGAGTCTGCAGTGGTCTTGGGACCTGGGAAGGTTTACATCATTTTCACTATCGTTCTTCACAGACTTTCTCCACTTCTTTTACAAGAACCTCGCTTCAATTTGACCCCATCTGTTCTGAAGGTCTCTTAGCAATTGGTGATAAAAAGCAAGGCGTAGGTGAGCCCAGTGTTGTCTCAGGCAGGTCATTCATTCGCCTCCCAGGGTCTTCCTCTGGGGAGTCCCCATCTGCCCTGACCCTTTGCCGAGCACCCAGAATTCCGGGCCCAGGGCTAACACTCCCCTTTCATATCTTCTCAGCAATAATCCCATGGGCTCTGGAACCCTTCTGCCTTGACCTTCCCTGGTTCCGAGACTTCAGTCTGTAGCCCAGCTCACTTGGACTCAGACTCCTGTCCCTGAAGTTGGTCTCTGGCAGACACTGGTTGAGGGATTCCCACTCTGCTGGGGCTGGCATGGGAGACCCCTGGTCAGGGGGTCTCTGCTTGTCAGTAGTCAGAGCAGTGCAGAAGGGAGGTTAGAGACCCAGGGGCTCCCGGAGCCCTGTAGCCCTGCCCTGCCCCAGAGGGAACAGTGAGAGGTCCAAGGTCATAATGAGAGTGGGAACTTGAACCTGATCCCGCCTTTCTTGTCCTCCATGTTCCCCTGGAAACTAACCATACCGTGCTGCTGTGACCAGGCTGCTGTTCTCTGTATCATGATCCATCCTCTCAACAGAAACAAGGAATAAACTATCATTTGTTTCCTAGGAGGAAAAAATAAAATAAACTATGAATATTTTTATCATTTGTAATTTCTGTTGTGGATCATGGTTCTGACTTCCACCTTTTTATGACTGCTTGAAGACAGTTTTTGGTTTTTTTTGGATTTTTTATTTTTTTTTTGAGGCAGCCTCAAGCTGTCCCCCTGGGTAGAGTGCCATGGCACCACAGCTCACAGCAACCTCCAACTCCTGGGCTCAAGCGAGCCTCCTGCCTCAGCCTCCCAAGTAGCTGGGACCACAGGCACGTGCCACAACTCTCGGCTATTTTTTTTTTTTTTTTTTTTGAGACAGAGCCTCAAGCTTTCCCCCTGGGTAGAGTGCCATGGCATCACGCTCACAGCAACCTCCAACTCCTGGGCCCAAGCGAGTCTCCTGCCTCCGCCTCCCAAGCAGCTGGGACCACAGGCGCCCGCCACAACGCCCGGCCATTCCTTGGTTGCAGCCGTCATTGTTGTTTGGCGGGTCCGGGCTGGGGATTCGAACCCGCCACCTTAGGTGTACGTGGCTGGCGCCCCAGCCGGTTGAGCCACAGGCGCCGAGCCACTCTCGGCTATTTTTTTTGGTTGCAGCCATCATTGTTGTTTGGCAGGCCTGGGCTGGATTTGAACCCATCAGCTCCGGTGTATGTGGCTGGCGCCTTAGCCACTTGAGCCACAGGTGCTGAGCCAGTTATCCTAACATTTTAAAAGAGCAAAACATAAATATGAACTCACTTAATGATTTTATTATCTATTTTAGCTTACATAAACTAATTGAAATGTTTTTGTTTATATGTTTTTTTGTTTTGTTTTAAGACAGAGTCTCACTTTATCGCCCTTAGTAGAGTGCTATGGTGTCACAGCTCACAGCAACCTCCAACTCCTGGACTTTAGCGATTCTCTTGTCTTAGCCTCCCGGGTAGCAAGAGCTATAGGCGCCCGCCACAGCGCCCAGCTATTTTTTGTTGCAGTTTGGCTGGGACCAGGTTCAAACCTCCTACACTTGGTACCTGGAACTGGTACCCTATCCACTGAGCCACAGGCACCACCCTGTTTATAATTTTTGTTTGAGACAGTGTCTCACTCTGTTGCACTTGGTAGAGTGCTGTGCCATCATAGCTCACGGCAACCTCAAATTCTCTTGCCTCAGCTTCCCAAGTAGCTGGGACTACAGGTGCCCACCACATCACCCAGGTTCAAACCTCCTACCCTTGGTACCTGGGGCTGGTGCCCTACCCACTGTGCCACAGGTGCCACTCTGTTTATAATTTTTGTTTGAGACAGTGTCTCACTCTGTTGCTCTTGGTAGAGTGCTGTGCCATCATAGCTCACAGCAACCCAACTCTTGGGTTTTCAAATCCTCTTGCCTCAGCTTCCCAAGTAGCTGAGACTACAGGTGCCCACCACAACACCCAGTTAGTTTTAGTAGATATAGGGTCTCCCTCTTACTCAGGCTGGTCTCAAACTCCTATGCTCAGGTAGTCCACCCACCTTAGCCTCCTAGGATTACAGGTGTGAACTACCACACCTGGCCTTGTTTATAATTTTTTTGAGTGTGATATTTCTTTTTTTTTT
>NW_003852500.1:6027266-6031149 GCF_000181295.1 Otolemur garnettii
GTCTACTTATTAGGGCAGGTCTAAGGATGGTAAGTTCTCTTAGTTAAACTTCATCTGAGACTGTCTTTATTTTCCCTCCCTTCCTGAAAGATATTTTTGTGGAACACAGGACCTCAGGTTGACGTTTATTTATTTATTTATTTTTGAGACAGAGTCTCATTTTTTCACCCTCAGTAGAGTGCCATGGCATCATAGCCCACAGCAACCTTAAACTCTTGGTCTCAAGCGATTCTCTTGCCTCAGCCTCCCAAGTACCTGGGATTACAGGTGCCCGACACAATGCCAGGTTATTTTTAGAGATGAGGTCTTGCTCATCTGTGATTACCTGTGAACTCAGGCAATCCATCAGCCTCAGCCTCCCAGAGTGCTAGGATAACAGTTGGGACCCACTGTGCCCAGCCCTGACATTTCATTTCCTGTGGCATTTGAAAAATTTTGTGCTGCTTCTTTCTGGCCTCTGTGGTTTCTTTCTTTCCTTCTTTCTTTTTTTTTTTTTTGTAGTGACAGAATCTCACTTTATCACCCTTGGTAGAGTGCCGTGGCGTCACACAGCTCAAGCAACCTCTAACTCCTGGGCCTAGGCGATTTTCTTGCTTCAGCCTCCTGAGTAGCTGGGACTACAGGTGTCCGCCACAATGCCCAGCTATTTTTTTGTTGCAGTTTGGCTGGGGCCAGGTTTGAACCCACTGAGCCACAGGAACCTCTAACGAAACATCACTGTCATTCCCACAGTGTTTTCCCTGATAAGATGTCTTTGTTCTCTTGCTGCTTTCATGATTAAAAAAAAAACCTTTACTTTTCACAAGTTTGTGATGTGCCTTTGTATGGATTTCTCTGAGGTTATCAAGTTTGTGACCTATTCATTTTCTTGAATATTTATGTCTTTTGTCAAATTTGGGGAATTTTTAATCTATTCTTTGAGTGTTCGTTCAGCATTTCCCTCCTTATCCTCTCCTGAAACTTTGATGATACGAATATTAATCTTTTTTTTTTTTTTTTGAGACAGAGTCTCACTCACTCTGTTGCCCCAGGCTAGAGAGCTCTGGCATCATAGCTCACAGCAACTTCAGACTCCTGGGCTCAAGCAATCCTCTTGCTTCAGCCTTCCAAGTAGCTGGGACTACAGGTGCCTCCCACAACATCTGGCTAGTTTTTCTATTTTTAGTAGTGAAGAGATCTCACTCTTGCTCAGGCTGGTCTCAAACTCCTGAGCTCAAGCAATCTACCCGCTTTGGTTTTTTATTTTTTTTCTTTTTGGAGACAGAGCCTTACTCTGGTGTCCATGTTAGAGTGCCATGGTCCCTGCCTAGCTCACAGAAACATCAAACTCCTGGGCTCAAGCAATCCTCTTGCCTCAGTATTCCAAGTGGATAGGACTACAGGCACTGGCCAAAATGCCCAGCTAATTTGTCTATTTATAGCAAGTCTAAGCTCCTGCTCATCTCCTTAGATCAAGCCATCCTCCTGCCTTGGCCTCCCAGAGTGCTATGATTACAAGTGTGAGCCACTGCCTGGTCCCTACTAAACTACATAATAAATTCTTGGCTACCCTTTTTCTTTCAGGCCAATTCGAAGCTTAAAAAAATACTTTTAATATAGTATATGGTAAACATTACTGTTAAAAATGTTTTTTTTCTTCTTCTTAGAGTCAAGTAAGACAACCCAAAATAAGCAAAGAGAAAACTGGTACAAAAACTTTTTGTTTGGAATATTTTTAAGGATTCTGAGAAAGTCTTAGGAATCTCTAGCTATTCAATTCTTTTAAATTACCATATACTGGCCCGGTGCTGTGGCTCACTGCTGTAATCCCAGCATTTAGGAGGCTGAGGCAGGTGAACTGCCTGAACTCACAGGTTTGAGACTAGCCTGAGTCAGAGCGAGACCTCGTCTCTAGAAATAGTCGGGTATTGTAGCAGGTGTCTGTAATCCCAACTACTTAGGAGCCCAAGAGTTGGAGGTTGCTGTGAGCTGTGATACCACGGTACTCTACTGAGGCCGACAAGCGAGACTCTTGTCTCAAAAAAAAAAAAAATTACCATGTACTACAAAATGTCATTTTAGTTTTTTTCTTATTAACTTGAATAATAATTATTTTGTGCAATTTTTGAAGCCGCTGTAAATGGAACTTAATCATTTCTTTTATTATCATTGGGGAAAAAAACTGGTGTTATGTTTTTTTTTTTTTTTTTTTTTTGAGACAGAGACTCAAGCTGTCCCCCTGGGTAGAGTACTGTTACATCACAGCTCACAGCAACCTCCAACTCCTGGGCTCAAGCGAGTCTCCTGCCTCGGCCTCCCAAGTAGCTGGGACTACAGGCGCCCGCCACAATGCCTGGCGATTTTTTTTTTTGGTTGCAGCTGTCATTGTTTGGATTCAAGCCCGCCCCCTTAGGTGTATGTGGCTGGTGCCTTAGCCGCTTGAGCCACAGGCGCCAAGCCTGTTATATTTTTCCAAGAAAATGTTTTCTGAAAGGATAATGATAATTATGAATATAGTTTGTATTTCTGTAAACTCACAGAAGGTGGTGCGCCTAATGACTAAGCACATGAATCTCTGGGTGATGTCTACTTTCTGATTTTTTTTTTTTTTTTTTTTTTTGAGACAGAGCCTCAAGCTGTCCCCCTGGGTAGAGTGCCGTGGCATTACAGCTCACAGCAACCTCCAACTCCTGGGCTCAAGCGAGTCTCCTGCCTCCCCCTCCCAAGAAGCTGGGACCACAGGCGCCCGCCACAACGCCCGGCTATTTTTTGGTTGCAGCCGTCATTGTTGTTTGGCGGGTCCGGGCTGGGGATTCGAACCCGCCACCCTAGGTGTACGTGGCTGGCGCCTTAGCCGGTTGAGCTATAGGCGCCGAGCCTACTTTCTGATTTTCTTAAGTTTTCCTATATTACTCGGTAATTCTTGGAGGCTAGTCTGGCAAAAGGTCTGATAATAAAATATTATTTGGGAAAAGCCGGGCTGTCTCAGTGTGTTTTCCTCGTAGAACGGGGTTCCGGTTGGTCTTTGAGGCAGCCCGTGGCCCGGCACCTGCTGAGAACGCGAGCTACCAGTCGTCGCTGGCGCCGGCGACCCCACCTCTCGCCCCTCTCCCGGCGCGGGCGGTGGAGGCGCCCTACTTCTTCCCGGGGGCTGATGGGAAGCGGCGCGTTCCGCGCTCTGTGCGCATGTGCGCTGCGCGGCGCTCACTTCAAGGCGGGCTCGGCTCCTTTCGGGAGGCGGTAGAGTCGCGCGATCCCCGCACTGTTAGGGGTGCGGAGGTTGCATGGAGGTAGGAGCGCGGTCGAGGGGAGCCGGTGTGGACCGGAGCTGGCGGGCGAGGACTGGGCGTCCGGGACGGCTCGGGCCGGGCCGCGGGGAGAGCGCGCCCGAGGCCCCGCCCCTGCGGAGGGCCGCCTCCAGCGGGCTCCCTGACGGGGAGGCTCCGCCGGCTTCTCCGCGCTCTGAACAATGCCACGTGTGAAGCATTTAGCGGTATCTGGTAGTTAATGGTTAAGGAGGTGTTTTCGTTTGACATCTAGGTGAATTTTTAATTTAATTTTATTTTTAGCCTGTGTTCTTACTGTGTAAATTGTTGAGGTCCGATTTTTTTATTTTTATGTTGCTGCAGTTTGGCCGGGGCTGGGTTCGAACTCACCACCCTCGGTATATGGGGCCGGTGTCCTACCCACTGAGCCACAGGCGCTGCCCTCTCCGTTTTATCAAATAAAACAGGCATATAAAGTTGGAATGGGCTTGGCACCTGTGGCTCAAGTGGCAAAGGCACCAGCCACATACACCTAAGGTGACAATGACTGCTGCAACCAAAAAAAAATAGCCGGGCGTTGTGGCGGGCGCCTGTGGTCCCAGCTACTTGGGAGACTGAGGCAGGAGACTCGCTTGAGC
>NW_003852500.1:6031546-6032841 GCF_000181295.1 Otolemur garnettii
AGGAGCTGGGGGATGCTGTGAGCTGTGATGCCACAGCATTCCACCCAGGGTGACAGCTTGAGGCTCTGTCTCAAAAAAAAAAGAAAAATACTGTGCTGGGAAACCAGCCAACCAGCTAGCATCCAGTCCTTACCTTAACAGCCCCAGGGGGCACAGGTGCCTTCCGGATTACTCCAGTAGGCCCCAGGTTCTGTTCCCAGGGGTCTTGATTTGAGCTTACAGAAGGGCTAGCCTATAGGGTTCAGATTGGGGACCCTATGTGAAGGTTCCAACTAAATGGATTTTGTTCTCCAGGCCAGAGTCTCATCTCCTTTGGAACAAAGAATTGAGGGGGGAAGGAACAGCGTGAACCAGAATCCCACCTGTGAGAAAACTCCTGAATCAGACCTTTCACCAGAGCTTCAGAGCTGAAGTGGAAGACCCTTCCCCCCCAGCACATTCCCTCAAGCAACAGATTATAGCTGAGAAAGTTTATTTAGCCTCTCCCAACAGCCCACATTTCTTTTGTTCCCTCGATCCTGAGTTCACATGGGGTGACTATCCATGTATTTGAAATCTGTATATTTTGATTCTTTATTCTGATCTTAGAATCACAAAATGGTACTGCTAGCAGAGTATACAAGGTTTATCTGTTTCATTTGAAAGAGAAAAATCAGAGCCTGAGAGAGTCAATGAATTGTTACAGGTCACTCGTGTTACCAATAGAGACTAGAGTTTCTTGGTTTCTTGTTTCCTTTGCATAGCTGGACTTATGAACAAGTCTTTAAAAAAGATGATGAAATTGCAGTCAAGGTAGAACAAATATTTTAAAAAATCTTGTATGAAACATTCATTCTCTTCCAGAGTTTCTGTGAATTGTGCAACACTATCCCTATTATTGTGTTTATAGGAAAACAGATAAAGAGTGCAACTTGAGTATTTCTTACCACATCAGTTTTAGTGAAGACATCGTTTCTATATTTTAGTATTCTGTATTAGTATTTAATTTATAAATTGCTTGTATTTAATTTTTTTTTTTTACATGCTCAGAGAAGAACATGTTAAAATCATTGGGATATATGTAGTGACTTTCACCCAGTAAAAATTTGGACATTGGGGTGGCGCCTGTGGCTCAAGTGGCTAAGGCGCCAGCCACATACACCTAAGGTGGCAGGTTTGAATCTAGCCCGGGGCCACCAAACAACAAAGATGGCTGCAAGGAGGAGCTGGAGGTTGCTGTGAGCTGTGATGCAAAGGCACTCTACCCAGGGGAACAGCTTGAGGCTCTGTCTCAAAAAAAAAAAAAAAAAAATTTG
>NW_003852500.1:6034101-6036620 GCF_000181295.1 Otolemur garnettii
CCATCATTGTTGTTTGACGGGCCCGGGCTGGGGATTCGAACCCGCCACCTTAGGTGTATGTGGCTGGCGCCTTAGCTGCTTGAGCCACAGGCGCCAAGCCGAGAGTAGACCTTTGTTGTGGAAAAGTCTCTGAGCATATTTTACAGTGGATACTGTTTCTCTCCTCTTGCTAATTCTAAGAGTGGGTCTTTCTTACATTTTTTTCTATGAGAACCTGGTGAGGTTCTCAGAAAGAAAGTGCATGAAAGTGTGGGCACCCCCTAAGACTGCTGTTCCCACGAATTTCTCACTTTGATATTTTTATTTCCTTTTTTTTTTACATTTCAATTTTTTTCTTTAAAAGGAGTAAGTTGTGTACAGTGGGGTTAAATGCTTTATAGACGAGAAAAAATAACCCGCTAGAACCAACTTATTCATCCTCCTCCTCCTCTTCCTTCTTTTTCTTGCTTTTTTCAGCCTTGATGACTCCCTTTTTCGCTGTATCAGGCTTTCCTTTAGCTCGGTCTGCAGCAATATCCTTTTGTATTTTTCCTTCAGCTTTGCAGCCTTCTTTTTATAAGGCTGCTTGTCATCTGCAGCAGTGTTATTCCACATCTCTCCCAGCTTCTTTGCAACATCACCAATGGATAGGCCGGGATGTTCTCCTTTGATTTTTGGGTGATACTCAGAATAGAACAAGAAAAAGGCCGAAGAAGGCCTCTTGGGTGCATCGGGATCCTTGAACAACTTTTTGTTTCTCCTTTAGGAGGGCTATAGGTTTTCATTTCTCTTCCATAGCGTGCCTTGTCCGCCTTTGCCATATCTTCAAATTTTCCTTTCTCTTTAGCAGACATGGTCTTCTACTTCTCTGAGCACTTAGAAAACTCTGAGAAGTTGACTGAAGCATTTGGGTGCTTTTTGTTGTGCTCCTCCTGACAAGTTTGCACAAAGAATGTATATGATGACATTTTGCCTCTCGGCTTCTTAGGATTACCTTTGACCATGTTTAGTTATTTTTCCACAGTGAGGCACAGAGTCATCTAGTGCCTGTCCGGCACTCACTTGTCCTGGCGCTGTCTCTATGGAGCCTAGTGTATTGCAGTGGCTGTGAGAGTGGGAGCCAGACACCTGATACTTTTCTACACTAAGCTTACAGCAATTTTCAGATGTACCAATTAACTGCTCTCACCAATTTAGGGCTGTGGCTCCATGTAAGCAGATGTTGGTTGTGAGTCTAGATGTGCCAATCTCTCCAGGTTTCAGGGGTGTGGTTAGCCTTGTGGCTTTAATTCTTTTTTTTTTTTTTTTGAGACAGAGTCTCACTTTGTAGCCCTTGGTAGAGTGCCGAGGCATCACATATCACAGCTCACAGCAACCTCAAATTCTTCGATTCAAATGATTCTTTTGCCTCGGCCTCCCTTGTACAGGCGCCTGACACTACACCCTGCTGGTTTTAGAGAACAAGTCTCACTCTTGCTCAGGTTGGTATTGAACTCCTGAGCTCAAGCAGTACACCTACCTCAGCCTCCCAGAGTGCTAGGATTATAGGTGTGAGCCACCGTGCCCTGCCACTAGCTTTTTCTTGTAAGACGGGAGTGACAGCTTCCAACCTCTTTATATATCAGAGCTGAAATCAAAGTTTTATTTAATTCTAAACTCTTTTAGTATGTTTGTTTGTTTGTTTCTTTCTTTTCTTTTTTTTGAGACAGAATCTTAACTATGTTGCCCTTGGTAGAGTGCCGTGGGGTCACAGCTCACAGCAACCTCAAACTCTTGCGTTTAAGCAGTTCTCTTGCCTCAGCCTCCCAAGTAGCTGGGATTACAGACACCCACCACAACACCTGGCTATTTTTTATTGCAGTTGTCATTGTCGTTTAGCAGGCCTGGGCTGGGTTTGAACCAACCTGCCCCAGGGAGTGTGACTGGTACCCTACCCACTGAGCTACAGGTGCTGAGCCTGTTCATTTTATTTTTATGCACAGAGAATTTTTTTCTCATTCTTGTTGACCTGTTTCTCTCCAGGCTCCTGTAATGGATACCCTCAGATCTTGTCCTTGTCTTTTTTTTTTTTTTTTTTTTTTTTTTGCTGTTTTTGCTGGGGTTGGTCTTGAACCCGCCACCCCCAATATATGGGGCCAGCGCCCTACTCTTTGAGCCGCAGGCGCCGCCCTTGTCCTTGTCTTTTTGCTTTCCTGGTCTCCTCCTTGGGAGCATCTGACTCTATGCTGGATTTAGCAGCCACTAAGACGCCAGTGACTCCTTAGTATTCACCTTTGTCTTGGTTTTCCCTCCCAAGCTCCAGGACCACAACACATCTGCTGCCTCCTAGAGATCCCTGCCTGCCCATTCCACACACACTTCAAGCACAATACATTTGAGACCTCTCTAACCCTTAACTTCTGCTCAGCCGCTTTCTTTGTGCGTCCCAGTGTTTACAAATGGCACCTGTATTTACCTGGATGCTTACAAAGAAATCCTGGGAGGCAATTTCTCCATCTTTTTCCACCATGGATGTGGGATGAAAATCTCTCTTTTTTTTT
>NW_003852500.1:6037573-6044578 GCF_000181295.1 Otolemur garnettii
TAGGTTCAAGTGAGTCTCCTGCCTCAGCCTCCCAAGTAGCTGGGACTACAGGCGCCTGCCACAACGCCTGGCTATTTTTCGGTTGCAGCCATCATTGTTGTTTGGTGGGTCCGGGTTGGATTCGAACCCACCAGCTCAGGTGTATGTGGCTGGCGCCTTAGCTGCTTGAGCCACAGGCGCTGGCCTCACCAGTTTTTTAGTTGTGAGATCAAAATATTACAATAATTGAATTTTTTTTTTTTTTTTTGAGACAGAGTCTCACTTTGTTACCTCTGGTAAAGTGCTGTGGTATCATAGCTGGGACTACAGGAACCAGCCACAACACCTGGGTATCACTCTTGCTCAGGCTGTTCTAAAATGCCAGAGCTCAGGCAATCCACTTGCCCCGGCCTCCCAGCGTTTTAGGATTGCAGGTGTGAGCTATCTGGCCTTGCATAAAACATTTTTTAATACAGGTCTGCCAGTGAGAAAAATGGAATTCCTTTGAGGTGGTTCACATTTTGCTTAATTTGGATTCTTCATTAGTATTCCCTGTCATCAAAATCTGTTGCAGGGGTACACGTAACTCAGTGGGTAGGGTGCTGGCCACATACGCCAAGGCTGGTGAGTTTAAACTTGGCCACGGCCAGCTAAAAACAGCATTGACATCTGCAACAAAAAAAATAGCCAGGAGTTGTGGCAGGCGCTAGTAGTCCCAGCTACTTGGGAGGCTGAGGAAAGAGAATCGCTTAAGCCCAAGAGTGAGATTGCTGTAAGTTGTGATGCCACAGCACTCTACTGAGGGCAACATAGTAAGTCTCTGTCTCAAAAAAAAAAAAATCTGTTGCGTATTGTCATCTTTTTATGCTGAACTGCAGTAAACTTTTACATAGTTTATCTTTTCTAATTACTGATACCAGTCCACAAGCATATGATTTTATTTTACTTAGTTATTTTTTGAGACAAGAGTCTCAAGTTGTTGCCTGGGTAGACTGCCGTGGTGTCATAGCTCACAGCGACCTCTAACTCTTGGGCTCAAGTAATCCTCTTGCCTCAATTTCTCTATTTTTAGTAGAGATGGAGTCTCACTTTTGCTCAGGCTGGTCTTGAACTTGGAAGCTCAAGTAGTCCATCCACCAAGGCCTCCCAGAGTGGTAGGATTATAAGTGTGAGTCACAGTGCTTGGCTGATTTTACTTTATTTTCAAAAATTATTATATCTATTTGAGGTTTATAATGTGATGTTATAAAAATACATATAGATAGTAAAATGATTATGATGGTAAAGCAGATTAATATATCTACTCACATAGCTTTTTTGTGACAGGAGCAGTTCAAATATACTTACTTAACAAATCCCTTGCACAGTACAATTTTATTAACGTGTATATTAGCTCTTTAAATGTGTTCATCCTACATATCTGCTATGTTAGATCCTTTGACCTACAACTCCCCATTTCCTCCCACCTGCCATCCCTGACCTATGGTAACCATTGTCTCATTCTCACTGTGTATTTGAGCTTTCAAACTTTATATATAAATATATATATATATAGTATAAATATATGATATATGTATAAGTCATGTAAGTGAGATCATGCAATATTTTTCTTTCTGTGTCTGTTTATTTCACTTAGTGTGATGTCTTCCAGGTTTATCAGATCAGTGTTGTAGCAAATGGCAGGATCTCCTTTTTAAGGGCAGAATGATATTCCACTGTTCAGTTGTTCCAATTACACATTTTCTTTATTTGTCCATCAGTAGACGTTTAGTTTATTTCCATATCTTGACTATTGTGAATAATGCTGTAATGAACATGGGAGTGCAGATAGATTTCTTTATAAGGTGGTTATAAAAGGTGGCTGGGTTGTAGGGTAGCTCTAGTCACAAGCATATGATTTTAATTGAGTATATTCCTCATTTGTAAGCCATTTATAGAATTATTTCTGATTCTTCTTTTCCCTTTTGGCATGTCATTACATGGTAGATGAATCACTTCCAAGTGAAGATTAGGTGGAATCTCCTTAAATGTATAGTAAAATGGATTTTAAAATATGGAAGTGTCATATGACTTGTATTAAGGTCAAGAAAATTTTGCTGGTGTTGTAGATGGAGCTTTGAAAATGAATCCACTGTAATTTGGAAATGGAGATCTCACTTCTATCTTTAACTTTTGACAGCATGCGATTTGCTGCTTGACCTCACTTGCGTTTCTAATAATGCTGAAATTATTTTGTTATAGTATAAGTTTTGTGTAAGTGTTCTTTTGCTTTGTAATTTTAGATTGAATTCATTAAGTGTTTAACAAAAGCCATAATAAATAGAACTGTAGAACTGTTCAGTGTTTGGTATAATCGATATTGAGGGATATTTTTATTCAGAAGAATTTCAATTTTTTTTTTTTTTTTTTTTTTTTGAGACGAGCCTCAAGCTGTTCCCCTGGGTAGAGTGCCATGGCATCACAGCTCATAGCAACCTCCAACTCCTGGGCTCAAACGAGTCTCTTGCCTCAGCCTCCCAAGTAGCTGGGACCACACGCGTCCACCACAACACCTGGCTATTTTTTTTGGTTGCAGCTGTCATTGTTGTTTGGTGGGCCGGGGCTGGATTTGAACCCGCCACCTTAGGTGTATGTGGCTGGTGCCTTAGCCACTTGAGGCCACGGACGCCAAGCCAAGAATTTCAATTTTAACCCTGAGCTAATAAAAACCACACTAAATTTTACTACTGCTAAGCCACTGGACTATTGTATGGAAAGATAAGCCAAGATATTCAGCTTCTGTTTCTGACTGTATTTCACGGAAATGGTGATAGTTAAGTTCCTTAGAGTAAAAGGCACTGACCATTGCCGTTGCTGGTTCAATTACACATGACAGATTCAAACATTTTCTGTAAAGTGCATATTAAATAATATAATGAATAGGTTTTAGACATCTTACATTTTCATAGGATTTATAAATTTCTCTCGCTAATCTTTTCTATATATGTTTTCTTTCTTTCCTTTTTTTTTTTTTTTTTTTTTGAGACAGAGTCTCAAGCTGTCGTCCTGGGTAGAGTGCCATGGCGTCATAGCAACCTCCAACTCCTAGGTTTAAGCATTTCTCTTGCCTCAACCTCCCAAGTAGGTGGGACTACAGGTGCCCACCAAAATGCCTGGCCATTTTTCTGTTGCAATTGTCATTGTTGCTTTAGCTGGCCCAGGCCGGATTTGAACCCACCAGCCTTGGTGTATGTGGCCCGCGCCCTACCTACTGAGCTACAGGTGCTGCCCTTTTTCTTTTTTAGAGAGTCTCACTATGTTGGCCTTGGTAGAGTGCTGTGGTGTCACAGCTCACAGCAACCTCAAACTCTTGGGCTTAAGCGATTCTCTTGCCTCAGCCTTACAAGTAGCTGGGACTACAGGTGCCTGCCACAATGCCTGGCTATTTTTTTGTTGTGGTTGTCAATGCTGTTTAGCAGGCCCAGGCGGAGCTCAAACCCACCTGCTCCAGTGTATATGGCTGGCCCCTTAGCTGCTGTTGAGCTACTACACATTTTCATTACCATCATTTGTGACATATCCTTGCAGATTCTACTTCAGGATTTACTCAATTCATGTTTTCTCAACTTGTTTGAAAAAAAATTTTTTTTTGAAATAATCTCCCTTGGTCACCCTTGGTAGAGTTCCATGGTGTCTTAGCTCACAGCAACCTCAAACTCTTGAGTTCAAGTGATCCACTTGCCTCAGGCTCCCAAATAGCTAGGATTATAGGTGTCTGCCATAAAATGCCTGCTCTCGCTCAGGCTGATCTCGAACTTGTGAGCTCAGGCAATCCACCCACCTTGGCCTCCCAAGTGCTGGCATTATAGGCATGAGCCACTGTGCCTGGCTGAAAATACTCTTTTTGTAGTTCCATGGGGATTATTACAGGAACTAATTCCAGTTCTGTCAAGCTCAGTATTGACACTCAGAATAAATAATAACAACTAAATAGTATTGGTAACAGCTTTTGTCTCATTAAGCCACTCTATCATATATGTTGTTTTGAATTGATTGGTACTGTTGCTTCTAGGGTCTTCAAACTTTTGAGAAACTTTTCTTAGCAAGAGACTAATAGTCCTAAACAAGTTGTTTTGGACTCATTTGTTTAGCTATTTTTATCAAATATGATTTATTTAACTCACCATTGATAAATGGCTTTCCTTGGTTGGCTAACAAATGAACCATTCAGAAATTCTTCTGTGATGAAATATTCTGGGGTGGTGCCTGTGGCTCAGTGAGTAGGATGCTGGCTCCATATACTGAGGGTGGCGGGTTCGAACCCAGCCCTGGCCAAACTGCAACGAAAAATATCCGGGCATTGTGGTGGCTGCCTATAGTCCCAGCTACTCGGGAGGCTGAGGCAAGAGAATCACCTAAGCCCAAGAGCTGGAGGTTGCTGTGAGCTGTGATGCTACAGCACTCTACTGAGGGCAACAGAGTGAGACTCTGTCTCTAAAAAAAAAGAAAAGAGGGCAGCGCCTGTGGCTCAGTGGGTGGGGCACGAGCCCCATATACCGAGGGTGGGGGGTTCAAACCCGGCCCCAGCCAAACTGCAACAAAAAAATAGCCAGGCATTGTGGTGGGTGCCTGTAGTCCTGGCTACTCCGGAGGCTGAGGCAAGAGAATTGCCTAAGCCCAGGAGTTGGAGGTTGCTATGGGCTCTGTGACGCCACAGCCGAGGGCGATAAAGTGAAACTCTGTCTCCACAGGAAAAAAAAAAATTCTGTTTGAAATTTTCTTTTCTTTCTTTTTTTCAAGACACTCTCACTTTGTTGCCCTTGGTAGAGTGCTGTGGTGTTACAGTTCACAGCAACCTCAAACTCTTGGGCTCAATTAATTCTCTTGCCTCAGCTTTCTGAGTAGCTGGGACTACAGGTGCTCACCGTATTGCCTGGCTATTTTTTTGTTTTAAGAGATGGGGGTCTCACATTTGCTCAGGCTGGTCTTGAATTTCTTTCTTTTTTTTTTTTTTGAGACAGAATATCACTCTGTTACCCTGGGTAGAGTACTATGGCATCCTAACTCATAGCAACCTCAAACCCTTGGGCTCATGCAATCCTCTTGGCTCAGCCTTCCAAGCAGCTGGGACTATAGGTATCTGCCACAATGCCTAGCTGGTTTTTCTAATTTAAGTAGCTAGAGATAGGATCTTGTTCTTGCTCAGGTCTCATTCTGGCTCAGGCTGGAACACTTAAACTCTTGAACTTTAGCAATCTACCTTCCCCTCACAGAGTACAAGGATTACAGGTATGAGCAACTGTGTACAGCCTATTTCAGATTTTCTAATTTTTCGGACTGGTACTTTCCTGGGATTTGGAAATAGTGTTAAATGCTTAGCATGGCAATGTTAAGCCATATGGTGTCCTTGCATAATAAACACAACACTTAGCCATTTAATTAGATAAGAAAGTAATCCACACTCTATTGTGTCTTAAAAATGTGACATTCAGGGGCCATGCATGTGGCTCAGTGAGTGGGCGCGGGCCCCATATACCAAGGGTGGCGGGTTCAGGCCCAGCCCCGGCCAAAGTGCAACAAAAAAATAGCCAGGTATTGTGACGGGCGCCTGTAGTCCCAGCTACTCGGGAGGCTGAGGCAAGAGAATCGCCTAACTCAAGAGCTGGAAGTTGCTGTGAGCTTTGATGCCATAACTCTACCAAGGGTGACAAAGTGAGACTCTTGTCTCAAAAAAAAAAATGACATTCAGAGTCCACTTTTCTTGTTTTAACATGTTATACTTTGGTAATAAAAAAAGTATCAGGCTCAGAGCCTGTAGTACAGTGGTTATGGCACCAGCCACATACACTGAGGCTGGCGGGTTCAAACCCAGCCTGGGCCAGCTAAACAACAACAATAAAAATAGCTGGGTGTTGTGGCACTCTACCAAGGGCGACATAGTGAGATTCTGTCTCAAAAAATAAATAAAGTATCACAGTATGGCATTAGGCCTGGCACTCAAATTGCAGTGATGTTATAACTGCATCCTTGTGATTTGTAGTGTGCCAGGCAGCAGTGAGAGTGCCACTTAAGATCTGGGGCAACTACTCACTCATGCTTTTATATTGTGAAAGCAGCTATAGCTAATACACAGTTCAACAAGCATGCCTGTATTCTAATAAAATTATATTTATGAACACTGAAATTTGAATTTTTGAATAATCGTTATGTATATAATATGTCACAAAATGTTCTTTTAATAGTCTTCTCAACGAACATGTGCAGCATGCAATGCATGGAAGTGATGAATCTACAATGTCATGACATGCTAAAAAGAAAAAGAAGAATCAGAAATAATTCTAAAAATGGCTTACAAGCGAGGAATATACTCAGTGCAATGCATGGCCTGCATGTTGGTTCATGCCTGTAGTTCTACCATTCTGAGAAGTGGAGGCAGGAGGATTGCTTGAGCTCAGGAATTTGAGACCAGCTTGAGCATGAGGAGACCTTGTCTCTACAAAAAAAACAGAAAAGTTAGTCAGGTGTGGTAGTGCATGCCTATAGTCCCAGTTACTCAGGCTGAGGCAGAAGGATCACTTGAGTTTTTCCTCAAAGCTATGTTCCTCTTCAGGAATTTGAGACCAGCCTGAGTAAGAGGAGACTATGTCTCTACAAAAAAACAGAAAATATTAGCCAGGCATGATAGTGCATGCCTGTAGTCGCGGTTACTTGGGAAGCTGAGGCAGGAGGATTGCTTGAGCCCCCAGGAGTTTGAGATTGCAGTGAGCTATGATGATGCCACTATACTCCAGACCCAGCAACAGAGATCCCATCTCAAAAATAAATTAAAAAAAATATAAAAAATGCAAGATTATTCCTAGCTCATAGTCTGTACAAAATTGGATGGGTTGGTTTCCCACCTTCCGGTCTTTGCTCTGAGTTTCCTATTAAGCCATTCTCCACTCTTTCCATAATTACTTCTTTTTTTTTTTGAGACAGAGCCTCAAGCTGTCCCCCTGGGTAGAGTGCCGTGGCATAGCTCACAGCAACCTCCAACTCCTGGGCTCA
>NW_003852500.1:6045443-6055615 GCF_000181295.1 Otolemur garnettii
GGGCTGGGGATTTGAACCCGCCACCTTAGGTGTATGTGGCTGGCGCCTTAGCCACTTGAGCCACAGGTGCCAAGCCAAGAAGCAGTTTTATAGTGTATAGTGTATATGTATAAAATCATAAAACATTTTGGAGAAGGAATTAGTCCCAGATTACTTAAAAGCTTGCTCCTGTTTTTGCTTATGGATCTGTGTATTAATATAGCTCAGTCCTTTCACTAACAAACTATGCTACTTGTAGTTTCACTAATATGCCGTTTGTTTTTAGTGCCTCTAGGTGTTTGCGTATTGTTGGCCCGTAGTCAGAGAAACACCTGACAGGTTTGAAAGGATTCAGAACTTTACTTCCTTAAAGTTGCTCTGTCTCATATATAAAATAGAATCTAGGGGCGGTGCCTGTGCCTCAGTGAGTAGGGCACCGGCCCCATATACTGAGGGTGGCGGGTTCAAACCCGGCCCCAGCCAAACTGCAACCCCAAAATAGCCGGGCGTTGTGGCGAGCGCCTGTAGTCCCAGCCATTTGGGAAGCTAAGGCAAGAGAATTGCTTAAGCCCAAGAGTTGGAGGTTGCTGTGAGCTGTGTGATGCCACGGCACTCTACTGAGGGTGATAAGTGAGACTCTGTCTCCACAAAAAAAAAAAAAAAATCTAATACTTCTCCCACTGTACAACCACTGCCTTTTACATTCTTCTGGCATTTCTTCTGCAAAACCTTATTGTAGGTATACATTTTTAAATACGATGAAGTCTTTGAGAACAGGATTTTAAAAATGCATTTTTATGGGCCAGGGGTGGTGGCTCACGTCTGTAATCCCCGCACTCTGGGAGGCTGAGGTGGGTGGATTGCCTGAGCTCAGGAGTTTAAGACCAGCCTGAGCTGGAGTAAGACCTTATCTCTAAAAATAGCCAGTTATTGTGGCGGGTGCCTGTAGTCCCAGCTACTTGGAGGCTGAGGCAAGAGGATCACTTGAGCCCAAGAGTTTGAGGTTGCTGTGAGCTATGATGCCACGGCACTGTACTGAGGGTGACAAAGTGAGACTCCGTCTCATAAAAAAAAAAAAAGAAAATTTTTTTTTTTTTTTTGAGACAGAGCCTCAAGCTGTCACCCTGGGTAGAGTGCTGTGGCATCACAGCAATTCTCCTGCCTCCACCTCCCAAGTAGCTGGGACTACAGGCGCCCGCCATAACACCTGGCTATTTTTTGGTTGCAGCCGTCATTGTTTGGCGGGCCCAGGCTGGATTCGAACCTGCCAGTGCAGGTGTATGTGGCTGGTGCCTTAGCCTCTTGAGCCACAGGTGCCGAGCCAAAAAATTCATTTTTAACGTCCCTAGAAAGTGAGGAAGTTTTGGACACGGAACTGCAGATGATTTTTTTTTTTTTAAACTCTCTACAGTGGTTTTGAACCTCAGATTTCTTTTTTCCATGAATCAAGAACTTAATACTTCGATAGAGGACTTTTTTGGGGGGGGGGGGAAGAGCCTTAAGCTGTCTCCTTGGCTAGAGTGCCGTGGCATCACAGCAATTCTCCTGCCTCCACCTCCCAAGTAGCTGGAACTACAGGTGCCCGCCACAACTCCTGGCTAATTTTTTTTTTTTTTTGGTTGCAGCCGTCGTTGTTTGGCAGGCCCGGACTGGATTCCAATCCGCCAACTCAAGTGTATGTAGCTGGCGCCTTAGCCGCTTGAGCCATAGGCGCCGAGCCTGTTAGAGGACTTTTAAGATTTGTTCTCCTATAACATATAATGCCAGATGAAGTACAGAGTAGGTGTACTGTGTAACCTTATCAAGTAGCAGCAGTGAACACGAACAGGGTATTAGTTCCCAAACGTTGCATTCTTTCTGTTCAGGTCACTGTAAAATGAACACAAATACACTTTTTTAGGTATTAGTGTCATTCAAGGATGTGACTGTGGGCTTTAACCAGGAGGAGTGGCAGCACCTAGACCCTGATCAGAAGGCCCTGTATAGGGATGTGATGCTGGAGAACTACAGCCACCTCGTCTCATTGGGTAAGGATTGTGTTTTATGTAATCCCAGATAGCACTTATTTTTCTCTTTTTTTAAGCTGGTGATATGTGGGATCTTTTGTAGAAATTAATGATCTTTAGCATTGAAATTTGGAATTCAGAGGTAACCTCTGGACTGTAACTATAAGGTGATAGATGCCTTTTGGTCACTAGAAACATTTTCCCCCATCTCCTAGTGAAAATTTTTTTTTTTTGTAGAGACAGTTTTACTTTATCACTCTCGGTAGAGTACCCTGGCATCACACAGCTCACTGCAAGCTCCAACTCCTGCGCTTAGGCGATTCTCTTGCCTCAGCCTCCTGAGTAGCTGGGACCATGGGCACCTGCCACAACGCCTGGCTATTTTTTGTTGCAGTTTGTCCGGGGCCAGGTTTGAACCCACCACCCTCAGTATATGGGGCTGGCGCCCTACCCACTGAGCCACAGGTGCCGCCTTCCTAGTGAAAAATTTAAGTGGCCTTATTTTTTCTTTTTTGAGACAGAGCCTCAAGCTATTGCCCTGGGTAGAGTGCTGTGGCATCACAGATCACAGCAACCTCCAACTCCTGGGCTCAAGCGATTCTCCTGCCTCTGCCTCCCAAGTAGCTGGGACCTTAGGTGCCAGTCACAACGCCTGGCTATTTTTTGGTTGTAGCCGTTGTTGTTTGGAGGGCCCAGGCTGGATTGAACCCGCCAGCTCAGGTATATGTGGCTGGCACCTTAGCCACTTGAGCCACAGTTGCCGAGCCTCTTTTTTTTTTTTTTTTTGAGACAGTCTCACTATGTCGCCCTTGGTAGAGTGGTATGGCGTTATAGCTCACAGCAATCTCAAACCTTTGGACTTAAGCGATTCTCTTGCCTCAGCCTTCTGAGTAGCTGGGACTATAGGCACTCGCCACAATGCCCAGCTACTTTTTGGTTGCATTTGTCATTGTTGTTTAGTAGGCCCTGGCCAGGTTTGAACCCACCTGCTTTGGTGTATGTGGCCGGTGCACTACTCACTGAGCTATGGGCATGGAGCCAGTGGCCTTATTCTTGAATAGCTCCTGAAGCTGTACCTTTTTTCTTTAGATGGCCTGAAACCCAAGTCTTGAGTCATTTCCATTCACAGGGTGTTGCTTTACCAAACCAGAAGTGGTTTTCAAGTTGGAGCAAGGACAAGAGCCGTGGATAGTAGAGGAAGAGTCCCCATACCAGAGCCACCCAGGTGAGTTAGCACCAGCTGTAAGCCAAATGATATTGGATCCCAATCCATTCAGGTGTTGGGCCTTTGTGGTTTTTTTTTTTTTTCTTTTTTGAGACAGAGTCTCAAGCTGTCACCCTGGGTAGAGTGCTGTGGCATTCAGCTCACAGCAACCTCCAACTCCTGGGCTCAAGTGATTCTCCTGCCTCCACCTCCCAAGTAGCTGGGACTACAGGCGCCTGCCACAATGCCCAGCTATTTTTTGGTTGCAGTCGTCATTGTTGTTTGGCGAGCTCTGGCTGGATTTCAATCCGCAGCACAGGTGTATGTGGCTGGCGCCTTAGCTGCTTGGGCCACAGGCGCTAAGCCAAGGTTTTTCTAGGATTTTTTTTTTTTTTAGAGGCACCATTTTCAAAGTGGCCTAGAATAGCTTGTTTTTCTTAGATATATATAACATGCTTGTGGGTAATGCTGTCACAGCTGAATGATCTTGGGTTTTCACTTAAATTTTTTTTGAGATGGAGTCTTGCTCTGTCACCCAGGCTAGAGTACAGTGACATCATCATAGCTCACTGCAACCTCAAACTCCTGGGCTCAAGCGAGTCTCCTGCCTCTCCCTCCCAAGTAGCTGGGACCATGGGTGTCTGCCACAACGCCTCGCTATTTTTTGGTTGCAGCCGTCATTGTTTGGCGGCCCAGGCCGGATTCGAACCTGCTAGCTCAGGTGTATGTGGCTGGTGCCTTAGCTGCTTGAGCCACAGATGCCGAGCCTCATTTTAGATCTTTTATCTATTACTTTTCCTTTAATTATGTATCATTTTAACTGCATATCCCTTATTCATTTCACAAATATTAAATTATTAATTTACGATGCCAGTTATGTCTATGAGCTGAGGACATACAATGATCCTGCTATTACAGAGTTTTTAATTTCTTTATATATATATATATGTATATATATATATATATATTTTTTTTTTTTTTTTTCCGGCCAGGGCTGGATTTGAACCCACCACCTCCAGCATGTGGGGTCGGCGCACTACTCCTTTGAGCCACAGGCGTTGCCTAGAGTTTTTATTTTCATTTTGGAGGAGAGGAGAGTAAAATTGGTATGATAGCAAATGTTTTTAAAATATGCTTTTGGGGTCAAAATCAGAACACAAATTTTAGTGGTGTGAGGGAGTGTGTGAACCATGTGGTCTCTGAATATTCTAGGCATTGGAGGCTTTTGACCAAACAAGTGACAGCATCTGGTTCATCTCTCTCTGGTTTCTAGGAAGAGAGTATGCCTTTGAGGGGATCTTTGGAGGGTGAAGCAGCAGTGAAATCTGCAGTAGTCTGTCACTGCCTGGTGAGGCTTTATACTAGCTTGGGAGTTTTGGAGGTTATATGAAGTATATGGGTTCTGGATAAGTTTTGAAGGATTTGTTAGATTGTTTTTGGAGTATAAGCAAAAGTGGCACTTGCTACATAGAGATAATTTTTTCAGTTGGGGAAAAATGGGGAGAATAGTGCTGGAATAAGGATGTAGGCAAATCTAAATGGGATTATAGGCATGAGCCACTGCACTTGGCTCAGCTCCAGGTATTTTAAAAATTAAGTAAAAGTGGACTAAATTCTTTTGATAAAAGAGATACTCAAGTTGGATTTTTAGAATGTATAGGCTTTTTGTGAGTTATACCTAAAACAAACATGAAATGCTAGAATATAAAAGAAGTAGGCTCGGTGCCTGTGGCTCAAGTGGCTAAGGCGCCAGCCACATACACCTAAAGTGGCGGATTCTAATCCAGCCCGGACCCACCAAACAACGACAGCTGCAGCCAAAAAATAGCCGGGCGTTGTGGCGAGCGCCTGTGGTCTCAGCTACTTGGGAGGCTGAGGCAGGAGACTTGCTTGAGCCCAGGAGTTGGAGGTTGTTGTGAGCTGTGAAGCCACAGCACTCTACCCAGGGGGATAGCTTGAGGCTCTGTCTCAAAAAAAAAAAAAGAAGTAATCAATCATATAGAGCCAAATACTAAAGAAGATAGATTTGGAATGTCGAAATAGATAAAGACAAAAGCAGTGTAAAATAAGAATCTATATTGGGATAAAAATGGTCACTATTCAAAGATAAATGTTTCATCACCAAAGGAAGAAATAATAATTAGTTCTAAAACAATAGATTAAGCCAGGTGTGATAATTCATGCTTATAATCCCAGCACTTTGGGAGGCTGGGGCCGGATTTGAGACCAGCTTGAGCAGCAGAGTGAGACCTGTCTCAACAAAAATTTAAAAAAATTAGCTGGGCATATTAATGTCTGCCTGTATTCTGGTTACCCTGCAGTCTGAGGTAGGAGAATCACATGGACCCAGGGGTTTGAGGTTGCCTTGAGCTATGATAGTGCCACTGGACTTTAGCCAAGGTGACAGAGTAAGACCCTATCTTTAAATAAATAAATAAAAAAAAAGCTTTAAAGAAAATTTGATAGAACCATAGAGAAATGCCAAATATACCAAGATTGCAGTACATCCCTTTCCATTATTGATAGATCAAGCATAAAATTATTATTTTTGAGACGGAGTCTCACTCTGTAGAGTACTGTGACGTCACAGCTCACAGCAACCTCAGACTCTTGGGCTTAAGTGATTCTCTTGGCTCAGCCTCCCAAGTAGCTGGGACTACAGGCACCCACCACAATGCCTGGCTATTTTTTGTTCTTGTTGTCATTTGTTTAGCAGACCCAGGTCAGGCTTGAACCCTCCAGCCTTGGTGTATTTGGCTGGTGCTGTACTCACTGAGCTACAGGCACTTAGCCTTTTTTTTTTTTTTTTTTTGAGACAGAGTCTCACTTGTCACCCTAGGTAGAGTGCTATGGTGTCGCCGCTCACAGCAACCTCCAACTCTTGGGCTCAAGTGATTTTCTTGTCTTAGCCTCTCAAGTAGCTTGGATAATGCCCAGCTATGTTTAGAGACGGGGTCTCGCTTTTGCTCAAGCTGGTCTTGAACCTGTGAGCTCAGGCATTCCACCTTCCCAGAGTGCTGGGATTATAGGCGTGAGCCACTTTGCCTGGCCTATAGTCAGGATCTTTTTTTTTTTTTTAGACAGAGCCTCAAGCTGTTGCCTTGGGTAGAGTGCTGTGTCATCACAGCTCACAGCAACCCCCCAACGCCTGGGCACTCACCACAACGCCTGGCTATTTTTTTTTTTTTTTTTTTTTTTTTTTTGGTTGTAGCCATCATTGTTATTTGGTGGGCCCAGGCTGGGTTCAAACCCACCGGCTCAGGTGTATATGGCTGGTGCCTTAGCTGCTTGAGCCACAGGTGCCAAATTTCTCTTAACAGCACAGCTATGTTACACTGGTGTCATCTTCCTCTGAGAAGATAGCATTTGATACACTCATTCAGGACTTAAAAATAATGAAAAAGGAGCTCACAAAAAAGTCCCCACATGCAGTGCATCCACCTGCCACCTCTGTTAAATTCCTGAAAATTATTTGGTAAACAAAGGGCCATGTCATCCCTGATAGTGTTTAGAAATAGGTACTAACCTTGTCAGCACCCACAATGTTAATTCAAATATCTTTTAATCCTGTTTGGGATCTGGAGCAACATATTCCCCATTTATAAGCTTTGCTTAATTTCTTTTTTTTTTTTTTTTGAGACAGAGTCTTTATCACCCTCGGTAGAGTGCTGTGGTGTCACAGCTCAACGCAACCTCCAACTCCTGGGCTTAGGCAATTCTCTTGCCCCAGCCTCCTAAGTAGCTGGGACTAAAAGTGCCTGCCACAATGCCCGGCTATTTTTTTGTTGCAATTTGGCCAGGGTCAGGTTCGAACCCACCACCCTTGATATATGGGGCTGGCACCCTACCACTGAACCGCAGGCACCACCAAGTTTTACTTAATTTTATTGATTCTGTTATTTGCAAGTCTACCCAGTTGAATGAGTTCATTTTAACAAAAAGCCCTGAAATTTCCACATTGTAAAGCAGCAGGGGTCTCATTAGTGTCCTCAGTCTCCTTTGCTGTAGGGGCTTTAGCAGCTTCCTCATGCCTCCTGAGGGCCGTATATCACCCTTGAGCTTCTGGTATCAGAAACATCCCTCTTTGGCACTGTTCAGTACAACATTAGAACAGCAGTTGCTGGCTATATACTGGGCTGTCTTAGAAATAGAAGCACTTAAGGGTCCTGAGCTTGCAACCATCCATACCCAGCTGTCCATTATGCCTTCGATCATGGATGCAGTACCCCACAGGTTCTGCACAGCTAGCAAGGCCACCTTGATGCAGGATGGAACCACTCTTGGCCCCTTTGCCTTAATCCTACTTGCATGAGTGAGTGCCTTCGTTTGTCCTCAGTTTCTGGCTAGATGTCCTGGTCTTCCCTCTCCCAAACTTCTGGGATACCTGGGGAGCCCCTTGTGATTAATTGAATGAACAGAAATGAAGTTTTCTGGACTTTACAGATGTTTTCACCACATATGGTGAAGCTCAGTAGCATGTTGCTGCTTTCCGTTCTTTAACCAGGATGCCCGTCATCAAGTGCAGGACCCAGGAGACAGCACCAGTGGCCATATTCAGGCGGTAATCCTGGCACCAGATGCCCTGGCCAATACATGGCTCTGTCTACATTTTTATGATCTCTTGGACCATTGCTGTTTGAGTTGCCGCCTTTGGGATAAAGACTGTTGGAATTCTCTTGCTTCACAGATACCCACAATCTAAATCAAAGTAACAAATTATCTTTAGATATATTAAGGATCCAATACAATGCCTCACCGGGACACACCTTACTGACCAGACAGTTCTTACAGTGACCAGCGCACTTCTCAGAGTACTCAGTGGTGAACTTTTTGGGTTTTTTGAGACAGAGCCTTAAGCTGTCGCCTTGGGTAGAGTACCCTGGCATCACAGCTCACAGCAACCTCCAACTCCTGGGCTCAAGCAATTCTCCTGCCTCTGTCTCCCAAGTAGATGGGACCACAGGCGCCCACCCCAACGCCCGGCTATTTTTTGGTTGCAATCGTTGTTGTTTGGCAGGCCGGAGCTGGATTCAAACCTGCCAGCTCAGGTATATGTGGCTGGCGCCTTAGCTGCTTGAGCCACAGGCGCCGAGCCAATGGTGAGCTTTTGAAAAGGATATTCAATATAAATTCTACATCCTATCTAGGCACCAGACAGCTAGTTTAATTAGGTATAACACTCATCAAAGAACACTAACTTAATAAAGTGGCAAGTAGGCTTCTTGCCACAAGCATTGATTAAATTTATCAATCAGGCTTGACACCTGTGGGTCAAGCGGTTAAGGTGCCAGCCACATACATCTGAGCTGGTGAGTTCGAATCCAGCCCAGGCCCACCAAACAACAATGCCGGCTACAACCAAAAAATTGCCTTGTGTTGTAGCAGGCACCTATAGTCCCAGCTACTTGGGAGGCAGAGGCAGGAGAAACTCTTGAGCCCAGGAGTTGGAGGTTGCTGTGAGCTGCGATGCCACGGCACTCTACCTAGACAACAGCTTGAGGCTCTGTCTCAAGAAAAAATTAAAAAATAAAGAATAAAATAAAACTTTGATTACGTTGATGTTAGCCTGACAGGATAGACCTGTGAATGCCCCGTTACTTAACACCTGAAATGTAAGGTCCTTTTTAACAAGCATCAATGATGGCCACATGTAGCCTCACCAAATTAATTGTTCTCTCTTTGTCTCCTAGAGGTACCTCAAACCATAGTGCTTGTCACCTTGCTTGTACTTTTCATGTTAGTGTGTATCTTCCTGGTACATATGGTTAAATGCATTAATTGGTGAAAGGTGCTTGAAACAGTGCCTGGCATGTAATAAAGTCTAAGCTACATACCTCAGTGTTGAATATCACTGTGATTACCTTCGAAGTACTCCCTTTCAGAACTTACACACAAATGCCATGACTTAGTCCACCCTTCAACACAATTTTGGAACTCATTTTCTAGAATGGGCATCAAAGCTGTTGTATTACCCTTGATGTCCTGAATGTCATCAAAATGTTTTCCTTTCAATGTTTCCTTTATCTTCAGGTAAAGAAAAAAAGTCACTGTGGGCCAGATCAGGTGAGTAGGGAGAGTATTCCAATACAGTTATTTGTTTACTGGCCAAAAACTCCCTCACAGACAGTGCTGTATGAGCTGATGTATTGCCGTCATGCAAGAAACATGAGCTATTGGCCAAAATTTTCAGTTAAGATTTTCCTAACTGTTTATCTATTGATGTTTGCCTGGTCTGCTATGCTTTTCTCAGGCAGCTGATTATGATGCACAATTTGATGAATTTTTGCATTGTTTTTGTCAGTTTTGCTCATTACCGGTGGCTCTGACTTCTCCTCATCAGTGGCATTTTCTGTTAGAAAAATATTTAATGCATTTGTCAAGCCATTTTCTTCATGGCATTATCCCCATAAGTTTAGACTAACATGTCCCTTTCACTTCTACTCTTGCCAAGTTTAATAAGAAATTTACAAATGTTTGTTCATTGATATAATCGAACCTCTAACATTCTTGCAGTGGCACACAGAAACATGCAACAATAATAATGAATGCTACTCAGCAAGATAATCACTGCATGTCAACACTGAACACAGCTGTGTTGAAGATTCTAGACTAGGTTGAAAGTATCATCTTTAAAAAAGTTCACACAGGAAAGAAGAACCAGAAATGATGAAATAAATTAATAAGTACATGGTTTACATACAGGAAAAGTGAAGGATTAGGGTTGTGTGAGGGGCAAGACGTTATGAAAGAAGCAAATCAAAAGAAATAGGTTTAACAGTTTCATTAATGGACAAGGGTGGTAAAAGAAAATGAAGATGCAACAGCAAAATAAAAATATGTACCCAGGCTCAGTGTTCCGTCGCTCAGTGGTTAGGGTGCTGGCCACATACACTGAAATTGGTGGGCTCAAACATGGCCTGGGCCTGCTAAACAACGACAACTGCAACAACAACAACAAAAAAATAGCTGGGTGCTGTGGCGGG
>NW_003852500.1:6056266-6063559 GCF_000181295.1 Otolemur garnettii
AGGTAGGTTCCTGGGCTCTCAGCACGGATAGCAGACACTGTATATCACATATCATTATTATACCTGTTGAAGCCAACTTGGGCTTGGTGACAAATGCCTGGGCCTGAGCTGCTATGTGGGGTATGGATGAAGTGCCAGCAGCGCTTTGGTTTTTTTTTTTTTTTGAGACAGAGTCTTACTATGTTGCTCTTGGTAGAGTACTGTGGCTTCACAGCTCACAGCAACTTTAAACTCTTGGGCTTAAGTCATTCCCTAGTAGCTGGGACTACAGGAGTCCACCCAATGCCCAGCTATTTTTTTGTTGCAGTTGTTATTTGAGCTGGCCCAGGTTGGGGTTCAAACCTGCTAACCTCAATGTATTTGGCTGGTGCCCTACCTATTGAGCTACAGGTGCTGCCAGGCTATTTTTTTTTTTTTTTTAGAGATGAGGTCTCACCCTGGGTTAGGTTGGTCTGGAATCTGTGAGCTCAGGCAATCCACCTGCCTCAGCCTCCCAAATGCTGGTATTACAGACAGAAGCATGTGTTTTAGTGCTTCTGTGGCAGGAGATAAGAAGTTACTGAGGATTCTGTGCGGGACTTAGGTACTTTTTTCCTCCTCCAAATTTAATTTTTTCTTTGCTTTTGCCCCTCAACACTGTTGTCTGCTAATTTTTCTTGGCAATTCTGCCTACTATTGGTTGCTTTTTGTGTTTCTCCATGTCTTATTCATTCAAAAGTACTTTGTTATATTTTGTGTTTATTTTACTTTATCTAGTTTTCAAGGTCACATTTCAAAAGTACAAATTACTGTGCTTTTTTATTTGTAGATTCCATTCCTTTTCCCCACTACCATAGGTTATTGTCCAATACTAAGGGAGCGAGATACAAGCTCTCAGGGTTATCTTCAGACTGGGCTATGTATGCTAGAGCATTTGTATGTTAAGTTCCCTTTCTACTTGAAATGTTTTAACATTTGTAAGGTATGGTAAATTATTCTCATTTCTAGAATTCTGGAATGCTGATGACCTGTTGGAGAAGAGCCGGGAAAATCAAGACCAGCATTTGTGGAAAGTTGATGTTGTCAGTAATAAGAAACAGACTAAGGAGAGAAATAGTGTATTAGGAGAAACATTTAACGTGGACACAAACCTTGTTCCGGTGAGAAAAATATGTGATAAAAATGACTCACATATAATGAATGTGAATATTTCAGATTTAATCAGTAATAGAAACTCCTATTTAGGGAAGTTTGATGAGTTCATTGCACACAAGAAATTGCTCCCCTGTGCAAAGCATGAGAATCCTTATGCCAGAGAGAAACATTTTGAACATGATGGAAATGCAAAAGCCATTAGTCAGAATGAAGACCTATTTCAGCATCAAGACATTCAAACTCTGAAGCAGTTTTTTAAATATAATGAATGTGGGAAAGCCTTTCACAAGGAGGCAGAATTCTTTACCCATAAGAGAGCGTGCTCATGGAAGAAGCCCTGTGATTATAGTGAACACGAAAAAATCCTTCCTGATGATTCAAACCATCTCGTCCATGAGAAAACTCACAGAAAGGAGAATAACTATGAATTTAATGACTATGGGCAGAAGTATGTCGGTGAGAAACCAACTCTAAATAAACATAGAGTTATCATTAGGAAGAAATACTATGAATGTGGGAATAATTTTGACAATAAGTCATTCCTCACTCAAACTGAAAGAACTCAAAAAGGAGAAACAAGCTTTGAATGTAGTGAGGGTGGGGAAATCTTTGAGAAACCAAATCTCTCTCCCCAGCAGACACATACAGAAAAGAAAACCTTTAAAGATACTCCAGTGCTTTCTAAACATCAGCAAACCCATATAGGAGAAAAACTTTATGAATGTAATGAGTGTGGGAAAACCCTCAGCCACAGGTCATCTCTTATGGTACACAATAGGATACACAGCGGGGAGAAACTTTATGAATGTAATGAGTGTGGGAAAGCCCTCAGCCACAGGTCATCTCTTATAGTACATAATAGGATACACAGTGGGGAGAAACCTTATGAATGTACTGAATGTGGGAAAACTTTCACAAATAGGTCAGGACTTAGAGTTCATCGGAGGATACACACAGGACAGAAACCGTATGAATGCATTGAATGTAAGAAAGCCTTCAGATATAAGTCTGGTCTCATAGTACATCAGAGAACACACACAGGTGAGAAACCCTACCAGTGTAATGAATGTGGAAAAAAATTCTGTGAGAAGTCAAACCTCCGTGTACATCAGAGAACTCACACTGGGGAGAAACCCTTTGAATGTAATGAATGTGAGAAAAGCTTTTTCCAGAAGTCATCTCTCATATTACATCAGAGAACACACACAAGGGAGAAACCATATGAATGTAATGAATGTAGGAAAACTTTCTCCCAGAAGTCATCCCTTATCATACATCAGAAAAGACACAAAAGAGGGAAACCATATAAATGCATTCAATGCAGCAAAACATTTAATCAGACATCAGCTCTTATTAAACATCAAAGAACACATGCAGGAGAGAAGCTATATGAATGTAATGAATGTGGTAAAGCTTTCTTCTATAAATCATCTGTCAGAATACATCAGAGGACTCACACAGGGGAGAAACCTTACAGGTGTAATGAATGTGGGAAAACCTTTCACCAGAAGCCATCTCTGACAGCACATCAGAAAGCACACAGAAGGCAGAAATCCTGTGAATCTACAAAAGTGGAAAAGCCTCTTATCAGAATTCACTGATCTGAGAAAGTACAGTGGGAAGAAATGTCTGTCAACATCATGAAAGTCCAGGAACCTTTTTGTACTTAACTCAGTTTATGTTAGAAGTAGTGAAGGGAAGAAACTTAACAAATATGAAGACTATTTTGCCCAGAGATGGAAGTACCATCTCAGTATCAGATACTTGATATTAGGGATATCTTACAAATGTTTTGAAGATTCATTCTTGATCTTATGTCAATATCATGTGTTAGCTGACTAGAAGCATGCCAATTTGGGAATTGAGAACTAAAAAATCCCTGCTAGAAATATTGTACTAAATGTTTCTGATACCAAAATTTTTCTGAAAATACACCACCACATGATCATGTTGAAAAGCACAAGTAAGTGTTATACTAAATACAGTTGCAAAGAGCTACAGAAATACGTGAGTATCCTTTATAACAGAGAAGTGTTGATTTTCTTAATGGAACCCATCATAATCTTACATAAATGTGCCTGCAGTTTAATATTTTTTATAATGTGTTTTAAATTTCCCACACTAATATTTATCTTTTTCAGCCACAAGAACAAAGTATATATTTTAAATAAAATATTTGTGGAGTGTAAATTTGTGTGCTCAATTTTTTTTGCTACTCTTTGGCATGTATCTATATATTGCCATTATTACTAAACTACTTTCCCTATAAAGAATCCAGACAGTGTCTGTAAACTCAGTGTCAGCTAAATGGAATAGTAAACTGTACAACAGTTAAACAGAAAATCATTTAATATGTAAATACAACATATAATATATATATATATTTTTTTTCTTGAGACAGGATCTTGCTCTGTTTTGGAGTACAGTGGTGTCATAGCTAACTGCAACCTCAATGCACACCACCATTCCTGGCTAATTTTTCTAAATTTTGTAAAGATAGTGACTCACTCTTGCTTGGGCTGATCTTGAACTCTTCATCTCAAGCAACTCCTGCCTCGATCTCCAGTGGTGCTGAGATTACATGCATGAGGCACCACGCTTGGCCAATATTGACATTTTATGATGATTGGAATTATGAAATTCCAATTATGAAATCTGCCCTTAAAAATTAATACTATCAAATTTTATGTAAAATTTTCACTAATGCAATTCCCAAATTATTGTATGATTTTCTGGTATTGCAGAATTTGAAGCTGGTATGCTCATTTATGGATTGTGTTTATTGCTGCATAGTTGTGGCACTAACAAGGAAGACTAAATTATGTCAGTAGCCGAAGAATGAACTATGCTTTTATTTAAATGATTTGGAGGTTTCAAAGTCTGTTATAATTTAATGTTTAATGTTATAATTTAAAATCCAATTAAAATGTTATCCAGGGGTTCATAAGATTACGTAGGATACTTACCTGAACAATCACCAGAGGGCTAAGAAGAAATTTTAAGTAATAGTATGATACATTATCCCATTAGTTTATTGAAAACATGAGCTTTAGGGCTTGGTTTGGTGGCTCATTAATCCTGGCACTTTGGGTGGAGGCCATGGTAGAGGGAACTCTTCAGGCCAGGATTTTGATACCTGCCTGGGCAACATATATCTATCTCTGTAGAAACAAATAGTTTTTTATATTAGCCAGGCATGGTGGTGTGCATCTGTAGTCATTGGTGTTTGAGAGGATGAGGCAAGTGGATCATATGAGCCCAGCAGTTTGGAGACTGTAGTGAGCTGTGATCATGCCTCTATACTCTAGCCTGGGCAACACAGTGAGAACCTTTTTTTTTTCTTGTGAGATCCTTCTCTTAAAAAGAAAATATATGCCTAGAAAATATAAAGTAACATTAAAAACGATTAGAAAGTATAAGGAAACATTAAAAGCATGCCAGAGTGGTACAAATTTATACCCTGTGACAGATTTTCAACTGTTGTGCCATGAGAGAATCTTTGTGCCACGAACATTTTTAAAGATCATTAATTATTTTCAAAATGTTCAAAGCACAGTACATTTATTTTTAAAAACTTTTTTGGATAACATAATTTAAGTGTGCCATGAGATATAAAAGTTTGAAAATACTGCTCTGTAAGAACACATTCTCACTGTTTTATTTTGTCCCTATGAGAAAATTGGTATGGAATTAAAAATTTTTTTTGGCAGTTTTTGGCCGGGGCCGGGTTTGAACCCACCACCTCCAGCATATGGGGCTGATGCCCTACTCCTTTGAGCCACAGGAACCCCCCAGAATTTTAAAATTTTAAAAAGGATTTTTAGGGGGCAGTGCCTGTGGCTCAGAGGAGTGGGGTACCAGCCCCATATGCCAGAGGTAGTGGGTTCAAACCCAGCCCCAGCCAAAAACTAAACAACAACAAAAAAGGACTTGTAGGGCTGCGCCTGTGGCTCAGTGGGTGGGGATTTGAACTTGGCCTGGCCAAACTGCAATAAAACATAGTTGGGTGTTGTGGTGGGTGCCTATAGTCCCAGCTACTTGGGAGGCTGAGGCAAGAGAATCGCCTAAGCCCAGAAGTTGGAGGTTACTGTGAGCTGTGACACCACAGCACTCTACTGAGGGTGAAAAAGTGACTGTCTCAAAAGAAAAAAAAAAGGAGTTTTAGGACAAAATCTATGATGCAGACAATTCTGGACTGTTCTTTACTGTTTTAATTTTTCTTACATTTCAGTGTTTAGATTTTAGGATATGTGTATAATTTTTCAAAAAATAATGATTTGCTGTGAATTCTCCTGTGTCTCTGTTTCATTGTGAAAACATCTTTAATGACCACGTATTTTTCCACTTTTCAAAACTGCATTTGCTTTTACCCATATCTTCATTTTGGGACATTTAGATAGTTTCTATTTTTCCTTCTGAAGGGGATGTCTTCCCTAAAAGAAAGGAAGATGATTTTGACCAACCCTTTCACTGAAGGAAATGGCAAAACTGAGCCATTTAAAAAATGTTTTAAAAAATCTTTCTGAATGCACCAGATGACTAATAATATAGCAGTATGGATTATGATTCAGAAAGAATTAGAATTTCAAGACATCAGCACAACATATAAAGCTGCCTTTGCTGTGGGGACTTGGTGATCTGAAAGAAGCAACAGGCCATGATTTCCAGGGATGATTAGGCACAAAGAGCTCTTTGGCACAGATGGATCAGGATAAAATGCCTTTGACTTTACTGGACCCATGGAGGATTCTTCACGTGTAGGATGAATAGGATGAACAGCCTTTCCACAAATTGAAGCAAGGCTTCAAGATATTTGGGAGGTCTAGAACATTCTTAGGCCCTGAAATTATATTTAAGATATCAAGAAGTGTTTGTGTATCCGACTTTCCTGTAGAAGCAAGAAAAATTCGTCTGGAGGAAGAAACATCTTAGGCCTCAAATATATTTTCAAAAATTCTTTTTAGTTACAGTACAATAGCATTATTTTCCAAGCAAAATTAAGTTTTAAGGAGGGTCACATAAAGGATATTAGAAGAGGAAATGATAGTTATGTCAGGAAATTTGGGTTAAAAAAATAACCCAAAAGGTTTTTCTTCAGAGACAAACAGAATAATCACAGATGGGGTGACCCAGATTGACAAAGGGAAAGAAGTGCAGTGAATGTGGCCCATAAATACAAATGAATGTTGGGTAACAGGTTGGGGGGGAATTTTTTTTTTTTGAATGTTTAAAATATATGGACTTTGGCCAGGGTTGGTGGCTCACGACTGTAATCCTAGCACTCTGGGAAGCCGAAGTGGGTGGATTGCCTGAGCTCAGGAGTTCGAGACCAGCCTGAGCAAGAGCAAGACTCCCATCTCTAAAAATAGCCCAGTGTTGTGGCAGGCACCTGTAGTCCCAGCTACTCAGGAGATTGAGACAAGGGGATCACTTGAGCCCATGAATTTGAGGTTGCTGTGAGTTGCGATGCCACGGCACTCAACTCCAGGGCAACTGAGTGAGACTCCATCTCAAAGAAAAAGAAATAAAGATGTATTATTATTTATAATCTTTAGTGGGGAACAACACACTTCTCCATCCACAGAATGATGTATACACTGCATTTTACTATGTATAATGCTTTTTACCCGAAATTTTAAGGGAAAAATAAGGATATGCATTTTACATGGGTAGTACTAATTGCATAACCATGCAAATGTTTTATTTTATTTTTTGTTTTTTGAGACAGAGTCTCATTTTGTCACCCTTGGTATCATGGCGTCACAGCTCAAAGCAACCTCAAACTCTTGGGCTTAAGCGATTCTCTTGCCTCATCCTCCCAAGTACCTGGGACTATAGGCATCTGCCACAACACCCAGCTATTTTTGAGTTGTAGTTGTCGTTGTTTGGAGGGCTTCGAACTCGCCAGTTCTGGTGTATGTGGCTGGCACCTTAGCTGCTTGAGCTACAGGTACAGAGCCTATACAAATGTTTTAAATTCTTTTATTTCTGCTTATGCCTTAAAGGTGTAACTCTAGGCTCGGCACCTGTGGGTCAAGCGGCTAAGGCGCCAACCACATACACCTGAGCTGGCGGGTTCAAATCCAGCCCTGGCCTGCCAAACAACAATGAGGGCTGCAACCAAAAAATAGCCAGGCGTTGTGGTGGGCGCCTGTGGTC
>NW_003852500.1:6063935-6065272 GCF_000181295.1 Otolemur garnettii
CCCAGCTGTGATGCCATGGCACTCTACCCAGGGGGACAGCTTGAGGCTCTGTCTCAAAAAAAAAAAGTGTATCTCTAAAATTTCTAGTACCAAAATATAAAATTCCTTTGTATGACGTAAATAAAACAAGTACCTAGGGTAGCACCTGTGGCTCAAGCAGGAGGGTGTGGCCCCATATACTGGAGGTGGTGGGTTTGGACCTGGCCTCGGCCAAAAATGGCAAGAAGCAAACAAAAAACTCCAAAACAAATATCTAAATATAAACAAAAATTTTAATTAAAAAATTATTTTTTTTTGAGA
This sequence comes from Otolemur garnettii, assembly GCF_000181295.1. Taxonomy (NCBI): domain Eukaryota; kingdom Metazoa; phylum Chordata; class Mammalia; order Primates; family Galagidae; genus Otolemur; species Otolemur garnettii. The sequence goes on from NW_003852500.1 coordinate 6,064,236, forward strand.
CAGAGCCTCAAGCTGTCCCCCTGGGTAGAGTGCCATGGCATCACAGCTCACAGCAACCTCCAACTCTTGGGCTCAAGCGAGTCTCCTGCCTCAGCCTCCCAAGTAGCTGGGACCACAGGCACCCACCACAATGCCCGGCTATTTTTTGGTTGCAGCCCTCGTTGTTTGGTGGGCCCAGGCTGGATTCGAACCCACCACCTTAGGTGTATGTGGCTGGCACCTTAGCCACTTGAGCCACAGGTGCTGAGCCTAATTAAAAAATTAAAATGAAAACTTTTTTCCCTGAAAGTTTGGCCCAATAATGTGGGTGTGCGTTATATACAGGAGTGCCTTCTACATGGCAAACTATGGGGTGTGTGAATATTTATGCTATTGTATATTCATGGATTGGCATAATAATGAAAATGAATGTTACATATAAAACTTGGATGAATGTAACATGCAAATTAAACACATATATCTGATTTGTGTGCCCCTGAACCCGTATCTGTTGAAATTCAATATGAGCATTTTTTTGAAAGAGAAATTAACAGATCTATCTGTATTCTCTGCTTAACTGGCAGAGCGTATGTTCCCCCTTCAACCCCATTGCTGCCTTGGGAACCCTGCCTGTGAGAAGTAACAGTGCCCTTCTGTTAGAGAAGACCACATTATAGAAAAGCCTGCCTACTTGAGATTTGGGATATTCATAGTGTCATTATGGCAGAGGCTAAATGTTTTCATTCATTTATCAAATATTTATTGATTTTTGACTACATTTCAGTCACTGTCCCAGGCACTGGGAATACAGTAGACAAGAGGTATTGTGAATAGTGGCCACTCTCCTTTCTGCTGAGGATTTTGGACTTAGATGAAACACGTTTCTCAGTGATGTTGAAAATTCTACATCTATTGGAGAACCAACAATATATATTCTTTCTTGTGTGGGATATAACCGCAAGAGGGACTGTACCAATAAAATCAAATATTTTGACCTGGTTGGTTGTACCCTCACATTAATCTGAAATAAATTTACTTTTTGTTTTTTTTTTTTTTTT
>NW_003852500.1:6065764-6066882 GCF_000181295.1 Otolemur garnettii
CCTGTGGTCCCAGCTACTTGGGAGGCAGAGGCAGGAGACTCGCTTGAGCCCAGGAGTTGGAGGTTGCTGTGAGCTGTAATGCCACGGCACTTCACCCAGGGGGACAGCTTGAGGCTCTGTCTCAAAAAAAAAGAAAAAGTCTAAAATCCCCACAAAAAGGAGTGAGAGTGGCCACTACTCAAAAGCGTGCACATCAGTGCCTGATCTACAGTAAGGTACAAATCATTTCTTTAATAAATTGTTACCATTAAGGTGATAATGGTGGTAATAAAAAATAAATCAGCCCTATGTTCCTAGACAGGATTCAAACATTAGGCATTTGAGTTTGGGTTAGGATTACAGTAGGGTTCTCACCAGGAGCAAGCTACTGCCTCCCCACCCCTACCTTGGGATATTGGGAAATATCTGGAGACATTTTTGGTTGTCACAATAATGGTAAGGGGAAATTTACTACTGGCATCTAGTGGGTAGAGGCCAGGGATGCTACTAATCATTCTATAATGCAAAGGATAGCGCCACAGAACATAGAATTTTCCATCCTAAAATGTTAATGGTGTCAAGGAGAACCCTTGGGTTAAAATTATAATGGGGCTTATTCTTGTTCATTTTCAATTATTCTGAAAATCTAAATTTACCTGATAAGAGCAAGAGAAGGAACATCAGTTCAGATGCAAGTTGAGACCTTTCTAAACCTTGGACAGTACAGATCAGAGGCTAAGAGCATGGATTCTGGAGCCAGATGGCCTTGGGAGAATGCCAGGTCTTCCATTTACCAGTTGTGTGACCTTGGGCAAGTCACACACACTTCTTTGTGCTTCAGATTCCTCAACTGTAAAATGTAGATGACAACTGTCCTCCCCCCACCAGGGTCAGGATGGTGTGAATAGAACTTGTCTGTGTAAAACATGCACATCAGTGGCTGACTATAGTAGGTACCACACGTCAGCTACTGTGTTTACTAACCGTTGACTTTACTGAGTCACTGATTTCAGTGTTTTTAACACCTAAATTATATAATAAGAATTTCTATCTCGGGCAGCACCTGTGGCTGAGAGGAGTAAGGCGCTGGCCCCATATGCTGGAGGTGGCAGGTTCAAACCCAGCCCTGACCAAAAAAA